>NW_008236808.1:7999-10100 GCF_000691975.1 Corvus brachyrhynchos
GATAAAAGACTACATTTGGCAAGCTTTATGTTTTGTCTTGAGAGATCAAAGTTTCTCCTCCCTTCTCATGGTCAGCACATCTTTATCAGAACAGCACTGTACCTCCTAAAAACTCCCTTTTTGTTCCCAGGCCTGTTTCTCATGCAGGCCTTTGCTTGCAGGCTTTTTCTTTGTACAGTTCTGTTATTGATTTGTTCCCTTTATCAATAATCCATGTCCCTGATCCTCTAACCATTCTGCAACAAACAGGTACCAATTGCTATCACAACAGTGTGTGGATACACAAATGCTGTTAGCAAGGAATTTTCCTGCTGCTTTCTAAGCTGTGGGATACTTTTCTCTCTCATGAAGAGATTAGCAGAAGTTCTATAAACTATGAACACCTGTGACCTTGTAGAACTATGTTTATGGTACAGTAGAAAAATATTTTGACAATGGATGTTTAGGATTTCTAGCCAATCCACCCGGGGGTGGCTGATCCTTGGTCCAATTAGACTATGAAGAAAAAAGTCTATAAAAGAGTTTGTAAAATAATTAAATAAATCAATCTTGCTGCACAATTCCTGCCTGTTGGATCTTCTCTCCTCTCCTCCCTATGGCTGCAGGATACAGTAATAACAGTGCACCATCAAAAATACTGCATCAACCAGGACACTGTGACCACTGTCCATATAAATGATTCGTGAACTGGAGAGCCATGGAGTGGTCAGCAAGACTCCTGTGGATACAAATATGCAGCTAGCAAGAATTTCTCTTGCTTCTTTCCAGTCCCGTGAGATATTTTTCTCTCTCACAGAAGATATTAGCAGACTTCTATAACTATGAACACCTGTGACCTTGCAAAGCTTTGTTTATGGTACAGTAGAAAAATATTTTGACAATGGATGTTTTAGGATTTTAGCCAATCGCCCCAAGGGGTGGCTGATCCTTTGACCAATTAGACTATGAAGAAAAAAGTCTATAAAAGAGTTTGTAAAATAATTAAATAAATCAATCTTGCTGTACAATTCCTGCCTGCTGGATCTCTCTCCTCCTCCCTACCACTGCAGGACACTGTGATAGACTCCCTCACCCTTTCATAGTCCTATATGGCCTGTGCATAAGTCCAGTGGAGAGTGGAGGCTGACAGTAGACTATCATGGCCTGAACAAAGTCAGACCACTACTGAGTGCTGCTGTGCCAGACATGCTGGAATTCAAGAATGAACTGGTGTCCAAGGCAGCTAACTGGTACTACTGTTGACATTGCTAATGCATTTTTCTCCATTCCTTTAGCAGCAGAGTACAGGTCACAGTTTTTTTTCACTTGGAGGGGCATCCAGCATACCTGGAATTGACTGCCCCAGGGGTGGAAACAGCCCCATGATTTGCCATGAACTGATGCAGACTGCACTGGAAAAGGGTGAGGCTTCAGAACACTTGCAATACATTGATGACATCATCGTGTGGGGCAACACAGCAGAGAATGTTTTGGAGAAAGCAGAGACAATAATTCAGATCCTCCTGAAAGCAATAGCAAGACATTGTCAGATTCCAATGGACCTGGTCAACAAAATAGCAGCTATGTCCCCACTGACCAGCAAGAAGAAAACACAGGGTTTCCTAGGTGCTGTGGGTTTTTGGAGAATGCATATTCCAGAACACTCAGATTGTAAACCATATCTATCATGTGATATGGAAGAACAACAATTTAAAGTGGGTTCCTTTGGCAATCAGGTCTAAACCCAGAAGAGCAAAGAAAATTAAGTGTCTGTGTATAAACCGGTGTCTTGGGGTGACCTTATGATGTGTATCCCATATCGCTGCCTATGCCCAGAAATTAATTCCTGTGCCTTTCTATGCCTTTAAACTGAGCCTGAGAGGGGGAAGGAAAAAACTGAGCAAAACTTTTGCAAAGCAGTTTGCAGCTTGTTCAAGGTCACACAGAGATAGCAATTGGTTTTCTCCCCTGCGGCAGGGGAGGGAGGAAGCACTTGGTTTTGCTGCGCCCAGGACAGTTTTTTTGGCCAGTGGTTCAGCTGCTTTGTTCTCTGGAGAGAGACTGAGAGTTGAACTTTTCCTTCTCTGGAATTCCGGATTTTCTCCCTTTTCTACTGGACTGC
>NW_008236808.1:10150-10715 GCF_000691975.1 Corvus brachyrhynchos
CCAAGCCCCAGCTCCGAGGAGACCAAAGGGAGGACTCTGACATTTTTCCCAGGTTTTTCCTCCACAGTGAGAGATTTTATTATTTAGCATTTTTTTCCTTTTCCCATGTGTTTGTTAAATAAATAGTTTAATCTCCTTCACTTTCCTTTGAGGAAAATTTATTTTTCCCGAATCTGGTGGGGGAGGGGTGGTTGTGCCTTCTCTCAGAGGATATATTTCTAAATTTGGCCAAACCGGTACAAATGGAAAGAACATAGAAGGTTCAAAATATATCAAAAAATGAGATTAAAACAAAATGAGGTTAGATGTTGGCACCAAAAACTTGATATGTGTCATGGGTTAGCTAGCATAGTCCCCGAAGTGATGTTCTTGCAAAGGGGTGCTAACAGCTTCCTCTGTGACTTGACAGGACCTATCAGATTGCCAGTTTGAATATGGACAATTCTTTAAGCCACTTAAAGTTGCGACCGCCTCTGTGATACACACTTATGAATAGACAAACTCTCCCCCACAACTCTCTCTCGTTTCCAGTGCTGGGACAGGTGGCGGGGGGGGCCCGGGAGGG
>NW_008236808.1:11956-13690 GCF_000691975.1 Corvus brachyrhynchos
CAGAAGAGTATAGAATCCAGTAGATTAATATATGCTTTGGGCCAGGTGGGAACACCCACGTGCCTCCCTTGCAGGAGGTCAGTTTGACACTGTCCCTTGCAACACTGAGGATTTGTTGCATCATCTCTGGTGCAGGGTCTAGGGACCCCTTGGGGGGGACCTTTGATGGGCCATGACACCCCCTCTGCTGTCCTTCACATGGATGCAGCTTTTTCCCCGGGTGAAGGGCCCCTCAGCTGGTCTTCTCTGCACAGCGGAGGATGGGTGTTCATTGTGCCTCTGACCAGAGGCTTTTCCAACACACACCCAAAGCATCTCTCCCCCCACCCTTTGGTTCAAGGGTCTGTTCGAGCCTGGCAGCTGATAGCCCTGGGGCTGTGGCCTCCACCCCAAAGGTGCTAAGCTTGATCCCTCTGAATGTCTCTTTCTCCCCCAGCCCAGACCTGAGTCACTTTATCTTATCTTCATCAGTGAGCTGTGTGTAGGGCCTCTCAAAGCCCCATTCAGGGTGTGTTGGTCTTCTCAGCAGCTTTTGTAATACAGTTTTAAAAGTCCTTCATGAAAATGTTTGTCATAAACTATAGTATTTCAGTCTCTGACAGGATCCAAAAAACAACAAGCTTTTGAACAGATTAAACAGGTGAATGTTCATGCAGTAGCCCTTGGGCCAGTCAGGACAGGACAAGATGTAAAAAATGTGCTCTACACCACAGCTGGGGAGAATGGTCCTTCCTGGAGTCTCTGGCAAAAAGTACCTGGGGAGACTTGAGGATGACCCCTGGGGTTCTGAAGTCGGGGATAAAAAGGATCCGAGGCCTGTTACACCTCAACTGAAAGGGAAATGCTGGCAGTTTATGAAGGGGTTTGAGTTGCTTCACAAGTGATTGGCACTGAAGTACAGCTACTCCTGGCACCCTGACTGCCAGTGCTGGGATGGATGTTCAAAGGGAAAGTCCCTTCCATGCATCATGCCACTGATGCTAGGTAGAGTAAGTGGATAGCTTGGATCATACAGTGAGCTTGAATAGGAAACCCCAATCGCCCTGGGATCTTGGAAGTCACCACAAACTGGCCTGAAGTTGAGAATTTCAGACGATCATCAGAAGAGGAGGAGGAACAGGTGACATGTTGAGGAGGCCCAACCATGTAATCAGCTACCAGAAAATGAAAAGTGATACGCTTTCTTCACTGAGTTCCTGCTGTATCATAGCTATACATAGAAAATGGAAAGTTTCTGTATGGTGTCCTACGAGGTGAGTCACAGAAGCTATTGAGGGACAAGGTGGATCAAATCATGTTGCAGAGATGAAAGCTGTCCAGCTGGCTTTAGATAACGCTAAACAAGAGAAATGGCCAGTGCTCTACCTGTACACTGACTTGTGGATGGTGGCAAATGCTCTACAGGGGTGGCTGGACTCATGGAAAAAGACCAGTTGGCATAACAGAGGTAAATCCATCTGGGCTGCTGAACTGTGATTTTGTCAATACCACCTGTTGTTCTTATGTGGACCAAAATGGGAGAATTAAGAAAGATTTGGATGAAATTTAGAAAGGAACTCAAATTCTACATGAAGTAGCTTCTAGAAATAACATCTTAAATTTTGATCATATTTGTGATACCCTCACCTCATGGTTACCAAACTAGGCCTGGGTAAAAGAAATATTCATAATAGCTGCGATTGTAGCTATTATCTGTGTAATAGCTTGTTGAGGCGCCGGTGTGGTAAAACGGGT
>NW_008236808.1:13985-14918 GCF_000691975.1 Corvus brachyrhynchos
CCCAAGGTCCTCTCCAGAACACATTCTGTAAACTAAGATAGAACCATGCAGGGGAAGGCTCCTTGGGGAGGGGGGCTCACTTGAGCCTCTCATCGGGGAATCTTTGATAGATATGCTAATTAGTAAGACCTATAATGTTATACCCGATCTTTTGGGGGTGTGCACTGCGGTGTGCATTTCAGTGCATTTGACCTGGACATGTGCACCTAAGGATCCTTAAAATACCAAGGCAAAATCCCTTTTCCCCTTCTAGCTATGTTTGACTCTTGATTTTAAGACCAGGAAAAGGCATCACTGTGGCACGACATTGCTACCTGGGTAGAGAAGTTGGCTGTAAAAGCACATCATGTAGATGCACATGTACCCAACAGTCGGGCTACTGAAGAACATCACAACAATGGACAGGTGGATCGGACTGCCAAAATTAAAGTGTGTCAGGTAGATCTGGACTGCCAAGATAAGGGTGAATTATTTCTCACTTGGTGGGTCCATGGCGCCTCAGGTCATCAGGGAAGAGATGCAACATACAGATGGGCTTGTGATCAAGGGGTGGACTTAACTATGGACAGTATCTCCCAGGTTATCCATAACTGTGAAACATGCACTTCAATCAAGCAGGCCAAGCTGGTAAAGCCTCTGTGGTATGGGGGACAATGGTCAAAGGATAAATATGGGGAGGCCTGGCAGATCGATTACATCACACTCCTGCAAACCCGCCAAGGCAAGCGTTACATGCTTACAATGGTGGAAACAACCACTGGATGGATGGAGATGTACCCTGTGCCTCACACCACTGCCCAGAACACTATCTTGGGGCTTGAAAAACAATTTCTGTGGAAACACGGGACCCCAGAAAGAACTGAGTCAGAAACAGGACTCATTTCAAAAATACCCTTATATTCCCTATCATGCACCAGCCTCTGGAAAACTTGA
>NW_008236808.1:16715-22954 GCF_000691975.1 Corvus brachyrhynchos
CCCAAGGTCCTCTCCAGAACACATTCTGTAAACTAAGATAGAACCATGCAGGGGAAGGCTCCTTGGGGAGGGGGGCTCACTTGAGCCTCTCATCGGGGAATCTTTGATAGATATGCTAATTAGTAAGACCTATAATGTTATACCCGATCTTTTGGGGGTGTGCACTGCGGTGTGCATTTCAGTGCATTTGACCTGGACATGTGCACCTAAGGATCCTTAAAATACCAAGGCAAAATCCCTTTTCCCCTTCTAGCTATGTTTGACTCTTGATTTTAAGACCAGGAAAAGGCATCACTGTGGCACGACATTGCTACCTGGGTAGAGAAGTTGGCTGTAAAAGCACATCATGTAGATGCACATGTACCCAACAGTCGGGCTACTGAAGAACATCACAACAATGGACAGGTGGATCGGACTGCCAAAATTAAAGTGTGTCAGGTAGATCTGGACTGCCAAGATAAGGGTGAATTATTTCTCACTTGGTGGGTCCATGGCGCCTCAGGTCATCAGGGAAGAGATGCAACATACAGATGGGCTTGTGATCAAGGGGTGGACTTAACTATGGACAGTATCTCCCAGGTTATCCATAACTGTGAAACATGCACTTCAATCAAGCAGGCCAAGCTGGTAAAGCCTCTGTGGTATGGGGGACAATGGTCAAAGGATAAATATGGGGAGGCCTGGCAGATCGATTACATCACACTCCTGCAAACCCGCCAAGGCAAGCGTTACATGCTTACAATGGTGGAAACAACCACTGGATGGATGGAGATGTACCCTGTGCCTCACACCACTGCCCAGAACACTATCTTGGGGCTTGAAAAACAATTTCTGTGGAAACACGGGACCCCAGAAAGAACTGATCCAGAAACAGGACTCATTTCAAAAATACCCTTATATTCCCTATCATGCACCAGCCTCTGGAAAAATTGAATGGTACAATGGACTGCTAAAAATCACAGCAGAGGCAATGGGAGGTAGGAACTTCAAACATTGGGATCTACATTTAGCAAAGGCCACCTGCTTAGTTAACACCCGAGTCTCTACCAATCAAGCTGACCCTGCCCAATCAAAACCTGCATGTACCTTAGAAGGGAATAAAGTCCCCATGGTGCATATAAGTGTTGGGGTTTTAGGAGCTCTCCTGTTTTTTTTTTTTCCTGTTAAAGGAATTTTCCCCATACATGTTGCTAGGGGGACAAATTGCTGGTGGCTTAAGAAAAACAAAAGACTTGGCTGCTCCTTTTGTTTCACCTGGGTGTGTGGGATGTCAGTCTTCAGCATTTGGACAGAGAGGGAGGCTGCTTTCTTTGGCTGCTTTTCCTTCTGCTGGAGAAGCCCTGGGGTCCCGAAGCCGCCTTCCCAGCCCCGCCGAGACCTCCGGGGGGTTCCCACCGCAGCTCCGAAGTTCAATACATCTCGTCTGCCACCAGGGATTTGTGCTCGTCCCTGCTGTTCCAGCCTGCCATTCCAGCCTGCTGTTCCCAAGGGTCCGGCTGGACACGGGGATCAGCTGCCCAGGGGTTTGTGAACCTTTTTTGTTCCATCCCTTCCCAGGATCCCAGGCCACCAGTGCTGTGTGCTCCCCAAGCTCGCTCTGGAACACCCCCTGCAGCCTCAGGGGAACCATCGCACCTGCCCTGCTCACCGGGAGCCGCCAGCACCCCTGCCGGCTGCGACAGTAACTGCACCCAAGGGGGAAGGGTCTGACAGCGGAGAAGGCTGGGACTGGGTTTGTGATTGTTTGCTGTTACTGCCATAGTTATTGTTGTTTGTTTGACTGGTTATACACATATAGATATATAATAGTAAAGAGCTGTTATTCCTATTTTCCACAACTTTGCCTAAAAGCCCCTTGATTTCAAAGTTATAATAACTCGGAGGGAAGGGGGGTTGCATTTTTCATTTCAAGGGAGGCTCCTACCTTCCTTGGCAGACACCTGTCTTTCAAACCAAGACAATAAGGAATGTATTAGGGAAGACAGTTTGGATTAATCCTGCCTCAAGCAAAGGCAAAGCCATCCATGGGATTGCTTTTGCTCAAGGAGCTGGGTGCACTTGGTGAGTAATGCAGAGGGACAGGGAAACATGATGTATACCTCAGGAGGATTTGATTTTTTTGGTGAGAACAGTCTGTAATGTTGAATTGTATGATATTGGTTGCTGAATGACACTACCACTGTATGCCAGAACTACCATGGACAATGAGGATGGACTGCTCCAGATACAGCAGTCATGAGCTCTTGATGCAGCTTGCAACCATCTGACAGCACGCCAGCCCCCCTGCCCTGGAAGACATCTAGGATGGATAGAACCCATAGTCATGGACTAAATGAACTCAACAGGCATCTTGGAGGAATGGCCGTTGACTATGGAAATTACACCCATGCTTGTGTGTGTATAAATATATAAATATCTATCTATATATATATATATATTTATAGTTGGAAGGTGTAGGATAGGATTTGGGCTTGATGTAGATGGTAAAGAAAAAGGGGTAGGTAATGTCCCAGTTTTGGCTAGGACAGAGTTAATTTTTTCACACAAGCCTTGAGGGGGCAGACCCTGGAGCCATGTGGGTGTGTCTAGGTTGTTGTTCTATACAATCTCATTACCAGGGGTGGAAGTAAGGAACTCTCCCTTCCAGAAGAGGGGCATGGCTTGGGGTCAAGAAAAGCATTTCAGGAGGGGGAAGTTAACTGTTCTTATCTCAACCCACTATCTCTGCCTTTTGTGTCTCTCACTGGAGGGGGGAGGGGAGTGGCTCATGGTTTTCTTTTTAGTGGGAGTACTAAATTGGGGAATACCATTCCTAAACCTGGACAGAGGGGATGCCAGACAAAGGGATGAGCCCATCCCAGCTTCATGGGTGCAAAACAGACTACTGAGAGAGGGCCACGTTATGGGCAAGACTGAAAGAGGAAGGATCTGGGCTGCCTAACAAGCTGGCTAAAATGACAACTGCCCAACCTTGCAGTGCAGAAAGAGTGGGCAAGAGAGGATGTGGAGAGGATGAGGACTCTGTATGGTGATAGTAAATAACACCACCCCATCAAAGAGCTGTTCCTGAGCTCCAAAGAGATCCGTCCCCCTGCCACTACCACCCTGGAAGGGTCAGTGATCTGTAGGGTCCAGGAGCAAGCCCTCACACCAGTGCTGGACACTGATCCCCCCTCCCCCCTCACATTCAGAGTGACAGCAGAGGGGATCCACCCTTCTCCCCCTGGACACATGGGTTGACTTCATCACTCTTAAAGAACCTACCATATCTGACTAAGTCCACATGCGAGCTGGTCCCTCTGGGCTCCTTGCAGAGCTGACAGGGAAAGGACATGGGTATCCTCAGATAGGAATCATTCAGCCTTCTCTGGATCTCTACACTGAGATGCAACAAATCATGTCCCAATGTGTCCATGCCTCTCCTAGGGCAAGAAATTTGAATGACCAGCCCACACAGAGGTCCTGCCTTTACTCACATGATCTCCACACTGAACTGTAATGTCTGACTTGAAAATACTTGTCAATGAGGGAGGGTTCCAATGCCTGGTAGGTGCCTAAATTCAGGTGAGATCCCAGCACAGTCAAGAATCCCCGCACTTCTAAGCCTGTTTGGACAAAGTCAAGAACACAGTGGTGCTAAGAGGAACGTGAACAATTAGAGAGTCTGCTTTTCTCCTGAGGAGCTGCTCCCTTGTTTTTCATCCAACAAGGAAGCTGGATGACAAGTGTAGCCTGAAGAGAAACAAGCAGTTTATTATAACTCCAAGCATATGACAAAAAGGGTCAAAAATCAGTAAGGAAACAGAAGGATGCGAGCTGCAAGGCAATTAAGACGCCAAACCAAATTATATCAATGCCGTCTTCCAAGTTTATCCCATAGCACCAGTAAAGCCCAGCATTTGGAAAATGCCATATAACACAAGACAAGGAGCAGCTGGCCAGCAAAGGCACAACCACACTGTTCAGAGGAGGGCAAGCCCATCCTGGAGGAACAAGTCCAACAAACTGAAAGCCAAAAAATGCAAGATGCCAGTCTACAAAACACTTGAGATATGTCCCAAAACTCTCTGCTCATTTTCTAGCAGCATTTACAGCATGTCCCCATGACATGCAGCCTCCTGTATCCTTTGTGAGCTACAGCAGTTTCACAGGGAGGAGGGGGAGTATCTTGTAGGACATGACCCCCTGGGTTGTTTTCTCTGGTAAGTGTAGAGTTTGCCAAGCGCTCGCAGTCTGAAGACTCTATCTAGGACCGGGACATTTGGCTGTGACACATCCAAGCATGAAAGTCTTTCCAAGCATTTGCCGAAGGGAGAAAAAGAAAAATGCACTGACTCAGCCCTCCCTGTGATGTCTTCATGATCCCAAGATGGTTATGTGGTCTCCTCCAACAAACCAGCTGAGACGAAAATGGAGAGGGTGATGGACACCAGCTCTGCATCTGAGCTGCATGTCTCAAATGCAGCAGATAACTGATCCTCCCTGGAGTGCAATAAAAAGATCTTATGAATGGGCAATACTGATCTTCAAAAGATTCTTTTCTTCCAAAGTCATTTTTTGGCAGCACTTAGGTGAATTACTGCCCAAATCCAACTACAGACTCTTATGAGTAAGGAGAGATGAAAAGGTTACAGCTAATGAGCTGAGCCAAAGCAATGACCGCATGAGCTCCTAGCCATGAAGCTTTCAAAACAAAGCCTATTTAACAGTAAGAACAAGCACCTCAGATGAGCTTTGAAAAGATGGGGCAGGAGAAAGCTTCAAAATACCAGTTGTGGCAAAGGAGTTGCGCCCACTGCCAAAGTGGAGACAGATTTGCCTGCCTGTGCGCGTTCACAAGATGGCAGTGTGCCATGGTGTAAGAGCATCTCTGAGGAGCAGATGAATCCATCCTCCAATTTCCAAACAAAATAAGAGGATTTTAGGGGAAGTTGTTTTGGGTTTTGTTTATTTTTTCACCTTTTAATTGCCAAATAGTTATAGGCTTTCCTTGGAATATTTTGTTAAAATACTATTGATAGATTCCAGCAGCAAAACTCATGTATATATATTAACATCCAGATATCCAGAATATTCTGCTTAACCCATTAGGGGTGTCACTGTATCTCTCTGTAGAGATACACATACAGATCTGGATGTACACTACAAATTATTCTTGATTCATGTCCTATAATACCTTATCATCAAATGAAACCCAAATTTCCAAAGCAGCCTGCAAGTAAGACTCACCACATCTCTCAAACATGGTACTCTTAACCCTACTATAGCTGCTGAAGCACACTCAACAGCAAAACATTTTCAGCTGAGTCATGTTGAAGGATGCTTGGACTGACCCAGTCATGCTGGAGGATGCTTGGACCACCCCAGTGGTGCTTGGAGGGTGCTCTGACCACCCCAGTGGCACTGGAGGATGCTCAGATTGACCCCTCCGTCCATGTACAGCTGCTGTAAGCAACCCCTGAGTTCTTAAACAGAGACAGAACAAGAGTTTATGTATCTCCAACCTGAAAAGCCTCTTCTTCAGGATATGACACAAAAATAACCACAGTGTGGGACAGCCCCATAGAAGGTGGATTTTTCTTCCATAGGCTCACGCAAATATTTTCCCTTATGCCCCCACACACTGCTCCACAGAGCCATTTAAAACAAGGGATAAAGGCCAACAGAATCATTGTTGGCATTTCACAATTGCATCCAAATCCAGTTAATGATATGTCAGGATTAAACCAGCTGTCCACAAGTATTTCACTTGTCAATGCCAAACAAGATAAATCCTTATGCAGAACTACCCAGCTCCTAGTTCCCACATGCACATATGACTGTACATGCCTAGGTAAGCGTGTCTCCAAAATAATGCAGCATTGCACGAGTCTGCCCAGAAGCACAAACAAAACACCAAATCCAGCATTCCCACTAGGTTTTCCACCTTAGAGATGCCACAATAGCAATTAATCTAGATATCAAGCTATATGTTGGAATTAATTCACTGGAGTCAATGGACTCAACCTGGTGTTGATGCCTTAGGTTTTAACTTTTATATTTTTCAGATCCTGTACTGCTTAGTATATAACTCTGAAACTTCATATAGCCTGTTAGCTACTGTTCCCTCATTCTGGTTAGACATAACAAACCCTCTCTAGGTTTGCACTTCAAGCACACCTTGTTGTCCCAGGCCCCAAAATATGTAAACTAAAGCCTTTGAACCGGGGAGGGGGGGGGGGGGGGACCTGGGGGTAACA
>NW_008236808.1:23013-23406 GCF_000691975.1 Corvus brachyrhynchos
AAAAGTGTGAAAAACCTGTGACCCAGGGTCCATCTTGGGTGTAGCCTCTTGACTGTCCAAGGTGTACCTTTGAAGGCTCTTCAAATAAATACTGCTTTTATTCTCTTAATCTCGTCTAGCCTCTGTTTTCAAGTAGTCACTTCAAGGCATCAGTGTTAGGACAAGATAAGATGACAACTTGGTGTTAGGACACAATCAGGTGATAACCAGACTAGGAGGGTCTGGCTTATTTAATACTTTTTGACTGAAAGTTAAACTCTAGAGAAGAAAATAAGTTCCTTTTATGGGGAATTTTAAGAGACAATTGGGTTGTGAGCTGTAAAACCTGCCTGCAGAGGCACATGGCAGCACAAAGGAGCACATGACGGCACACAGAGGCTTTTTTTGTCCAGC
>NW_008236808.1:23503-26578 GCF_000691975.1 Corvus brachyrhynchos
AGCCAATAGAAGGAAGTGTGTTGCTGATGTGGCAACACGGGATAGGTCACATAGTAAAGACTACCATATAAAGAAATATTGTTCCTTAGAAAAGTGTATAAAACCAGCTCATTCCTTTGAATAAACGATTCAGATTCCCTGCCGGTCTGGGTCCATGATTCAATTGCTGACACCTTTCATCAAAGATGGTTTGATTTCTCATTTCCAATTATTCCTCAGGGAAAATCACCTTATTTTGCAGAATTACTGGGGTCTGTATCAGCTGAACCTGATGTTTTCTTCCTGTGACCTAAAGTCCAGACATATCAAGCATGGAAGAGACTGAGCAGGAAGCAGCTGCAGGCTTCCTGGCAAAGTTAGCAGCACTTCTCCACTCCTTCCACTGATTTGTGTATTTAGTGCCAGCTAGCTCACCCAAAAGAAACAATAAGGCAGATCATCCCATGTTTTTCAGGATGAGCAAAGCTTTTTCTCACATGATGCATGAGCAAGAAGCCCAACGAGCTTTTTGCTCAGCACTGGAAAGGGTAACACTACCACAGCACATGAGATGTCTCCACCCTTCCCTCTGAAGGCAAAGAGGAGACTTCAGCAAAAACATGCTGAGCATCCTCAGAAACTTGCCCAGCCCAGGACACTCAGATCCATTGAGGACTAGGGCTCTGGAAAGTGAAAAATTATATGATGCTGACAAATTGACTTATTCAATTAGACTTTTTAACTGAGGGTCTCATTCTGCTATTTCCCAACATCCAAACATTAAAGGTCATTTAACCAGAACTACTGAAACTGGGCTGTATAGAGAGATCTGGAGAAGGAACAGGCTGGAGAAAACATGCAAGTGGATGACCACTGCATACAAACATACGTACACTGCATAGGGGAAACACCCGAGTCAGCACACCATCACTGCTGGCTTCCTGGCAGCAATTTATTTTGGAGCTGTCAGGAGGGTTGATGCTTTTCAAAATCTCCTTTCCTAAAATATATGAGCTTTGTGTACATATACCTATATATATGTATGCATGTATATATACTGTCCTCAATATTTCACCTCCCAATGAAATCTACATGATAACTGCCCTCACCCAGCATCAAGGGTCATTGCAAGCCTTGCTGAAATCACAGGCATAATTCTCCATCATAAACCCCAAAGGACCATAGCTTGGCACATCCAACCCAGCAGTTTTCCCACTTCTGGGAAGGGTTTTGTAAGGATAGGTAAGGCAGGGAAGGAACTGCTGGTCTCCACCATAGCATGGGCAGGAGATGTCCTCATCACCTACCTGCCACACTGGAAGGACTTTCTCTATGTCATTCAAGTTGATGCTATCACCATCTTCGAATTTCCCTTTTCCAAGCCTGTGGCAAGAAGAAAACAAACAAAACCACGTGAAACCTCACTGGAGCCAAAGCTAATTTTCTATTATGGCACATGGGGAAGATTGCTTCTTACTGCAAAAGACCCTCATGAAAACAAAGAGGCTTTCTGAAGCGAGTATGCTGTGCCTTCAAAACACTCCCACGAAGGCACAAAGCTGTTAATACAAAATTAAATGCTTTTCTCAGTCCTGCACCTGTACCACCTGCCACAGCATTCAAATGGTTTTTGGTAATAGCAGCAGTGAGAAAACCAAAGGCAATCCTGAGCAGTGGCGTTGGGTGATTCGATTCCCAGTTCAAGGAAAACCAAAAGCACAGCCCATCTGGACAAAAAAAAAAAAAAAAAAAGAACACAAAAAGTAATGAAAAATGTTTCCTTTGAAGCACTTCTCATTTGCTGGTCTTCCACAGGAGCTCCAGTTCCATGTCTGAGAAAGGCGTTGGTAAACAAGCACAAACATACATCTCAGACAGCAAACAGCAATCAGTATAAACACAAACATACAATTTGAAAGTAAAAATAATTGGAGTGAGAAGCCAAGCACTCACAGACCGAACACAAAGCTGGCAGGTAAAGGACTTTTTTGTATCAAGAAAGGAACAAAACCATTCCAAAGATAATTACTAACTGGATGCAGAGAGTTTGTAACAATACAGAAGAAGAAAAAATGGTCAATAAATATCATACTTCTGCATTTATAAACAACTGAGGCAATCTTTTTTATTATGCAAGAATGATAATGTATTTTTTGATCAATATCTTGTTAAATAACATATTAAACAGAAACTTTGATAGCAGCAGACACAGGTAATCAGTGCCTGGAAGTCAGAGAACAACATATTTTGGTGGAATTACAGCAAATGGGGGAAAAAACAGAAAAATGGCATGTGCTGAAGTACTAAGCTGAAAAAGTAGCAAGCTGAAGGGAAAAAATTAATTTAATTAACACCCTAATTACAACCTGATGTAGTGGAAGGTGTCCCTCCCCATAACAGGGGGGTTGGAACAAGATGGTCTTGAAGGCCCCTTCCAACCCAAACCATTCTGTGATTCTATGATTTATGGGAAATCAGAGGTGTTCAACAATTGACTTTCCCTCATAGATGAAATAGTGACTTTAATTTACAAAGGGAAAAATATAGAATGTATATATATGTAAATAAATATTTGTATATATATTTTTATATATTATAAAAATCAAGTAAAACATCTGGGGACAAGTAAAATCAGTTGCAGGTACAGAATGTGCAACCATATTGTAGGAAAAGGTTGTCTAAAAAGGTTGGAGACTGTCCCAGGTTGAATGTCTGATGCCGGACTGTGGCATAAAGGCAGGGGATGAGGATACAGGGATTAGGAGGATGAAGGTCTCTTTCCTCTAGAGACAGCATGCACATCTGAGCCGGAACTACAGGACCGCAGGCAGCATTGGCAGTCATGTTTCAAAGAGGTGTTAGAGAAATTTCTTAGAGTACAGAAAAAACTAAAGTAATACGTGGGCTTGGGAGATATCTGGAATGAAGAGAAAATATCAGCTACAAAAGGTTTTTTGAACTGTGCCATGGGTTAGCTAGCATAGTCTTGGAAGTGATGTTCTCGCAAAGGAGTGCTTGCAGCTTCGCCCATGACCTGATAGAACCTATCAGCTGACCAGTTTGAATATGGACAATTCTTTAAGCCACTTAAAATTG
>NW_008236808.1:26982-29737 GCF_000691975.1 Corvus brachyrhynchos
ATCAGAGTACCCATTGTAATTTCATGAAGACATGGGGGGTGGAGTGTTCAACTTGTACTTGTGAGCAAAAGCACCTGCGCTGAGATAGGCAGATGCTGACGCAGCTGTAATTTAATGAGAAATTTGGACAGGGAGAGATGGAAGCGATGAGGAATTTTGCTCCAAATGGCAAAGGAGAAAACCTCAGTTCCGAGAGATGCTCCAGAGATAGTCCTAAAGATGAAGATGAGGAAGACCCTTTGCTCCCAGGGAAGGAGAAGGGCCTCTGTTCTTAGAGATGAAATGCTCCCAGAGATGGGTGAAGAGAACTTTTGTTTCTGAGTGGCTCAACCTTAAAATTGTACCCCAAAAACCTTCAAGGGTGGACCCTCGAAAGCAGTTGTGGGAAAAGCTGCAAGTCGTGGGAAGGGACTCACATGCGAGCAGAGAGACTCCTCTTCCTAAATGGACTGAACAAAGTTATTTGGAAGTGGGCGGCTGTCTCGTTGTGATAATGTGTTCATAGCATGAGCAAGAGACTCCTCTTCCTAAATGGACTGAACAAGGCTATTATGGAAGTGGTAAACAGCCTGAACATCTCAAGGGTTGTCTTTTTACATTGTCAGTGGGAGAAGGGAGGAAGGTGGAGGGAGGAGAAGAGTTCTGACGGTGTGGTGTATTTTTTTTTCCTCCTTTTAGGTCTGTTAATAAACTTCTTTATATTCTTTCAAGGTTGGTGCCTGCTTTGCGTTTCTCCTAATTCTTATCTCACAGAAGGTAAACAGTAATGAGTATTTTGGACTAAACCACTACACTAAATTGGTGTTTCTCCCTGGTTACAAACCCAACCTGCTAAAAACTGGAAGAGTAAAAGCAAAGCAAGAGCTAATGCTGGAAATTAAAGGCAGATTAATTCAGATCAGAAATTAGGTACAGTTCCCTGGTTTTCCTTAGCCACTCTGCTTTGATTATTCATCATACAACCAAACTCAGAATCTTCCAATAAAATCAGATGTCTTTCTGGAGGAAAATGCTTCCTCCAAGCAAATGTGACAATGTCAATCAACTCAATACAGCTACATGGCCAACCTTGGGCAAGTGATTGGACTAAGGAATAAAATGGTCCCTTTGGTACTTACAGTGCAGAAAACATACTGAATGGCATCTTTCCTTTTTTTTTCTATTAATTTGTTCATTGCACACCTAGCATGTTAAAAAACTCCACTCAAGCAAGAGGGAAAATGCCTAGCTCGCAGGTGGAGATTCTTGGTTCAGCAAACTGAATCATGCTCAGCACAGATATTTGCACAGAGAACTGATGAATGCACAATACAGACAACTTAAAAAATTAAAACAATTTTGTCTGTGCTTTCTGTATTTTAACAGAGGTTACTCATATGACTTGCATTTTGGGAGATGCATTGCTTGTGCTGACAGCAGCTGTTTAACTTTTCTGTGTATACACTAATTCTTATTCAGGTTTTACAGCAGTAATATTTAGGAGTAATTAAATGTCTCACCTCCACACTGCTTTCTCTACCTGTTTTCATCCTGGGCATTCACAGTACACCAGGAACCAGAGGCAAACCACAAAGCAGACCCTGCTGCATTCTCCCTATTCGTAGCAGGTGTCACTGGCAGGATCACCTGGCAAGTGCCATCAACCATGGAGCATATTATATCTTATTTTACAGAGGGCACTTCATCATATTTGTCAAAACCATCTGTAAAAATGGGAGTAAACATGTCTAAGGCACATAGTGACTTAAAAATTTAGTGTCACATTGTTTCAAATATTCTGAAAATTTCTGCTTGTATACCTACAGTAAATATTAACAGTGCAGGAAAAAAAGTCTTATCTAGTTGTGTGAACCTGCCTGTCACTATATGGTATAGAAGTCTTCTGCAGATGCTGAGCCTGGGCTGGGGTGGGATTGCTGGCCTGGTGTTTCTAATGAAGATGTGCAGCCCAGACATATGGTATTGGCCAGTACTTTGGCAAAACCAACGTATCAACAGAATAACTTCTGAGAGAGGATTTCAATCCCCACATGCAAAGTGGCAATGATACATCACCTGCAATCTTCTCAACCCCATCTTTTAGACCTGTTCTGATTTTTTCCTTCACATATGTCCTGAACGACAAGGAGAGGAAATCCCAAACGATAGAATAGAATCATTTAGGTTGGAAAAGACCTCTAAGTTCAAGTCCAACTCTTAACCCAGCACTGCCGATCACACCACTACACCATGTCCCCAAGTGCCACATCTACATGTCTTTTAAATCCCTCCAGGGATGGTGACTCTACCACTTCCCTGGCCAGCCTGTTTCAGGGCTTGACAACCCTTTCCTGTTGCAGTGCGGATACTGCAACACGATGTACCAAACAAGGAGAGCTGTGGAAAAGAAATATATATGGACAGATTCTTGGTAGATGTTTCAGAGATGTTTATTTCTCCAGGCACATGGCCAGAGCTCTGCCGAGCAACTCTTGCAATCACCGGACCGAGGGTCTTTGCCCGTGCAGGGAAACACAAACCAACCAATGGGGAACGAGGCTGACCAGGGGCAGGGAAACCCCGTGTCTGTCCCCTCAGGGCCCCTCTCCCAGGGCTACATGGCAGGGGGAGGAGACCCCAACATTTCACCCATTTATTTTTAACAAAAAGAGATTTAAAACTTAACATTGAAAACAACTGGATAAACATAACAAGAACAGTTTTAAAACAATACAAGCCACCCTCCTGAGTCTTTAAATGTCCAAACAGATTCTCT
>NW_008236808.1:35870-36312 GCF_000691975.1 Corvus brachyrhynchos
CTCATATTTCAGTGGGACAAAGAGCAGAAGGAACCCCTCATCATAATTGAATGGGTATTCCTTCCACTCCAACCTCCTAAAACCATCACACAGCCACAAGAACTAATGGCAAAAATTATCATGAAGGGTAGAGCAAGGCTCCGCACCCTGGCAGGATGTGACTTTGCATGCATCTATTTACCTGTAACAACTGACGCATTAGATCACCTACTCCAAAATAATATAAATTTACAATTTGCATTAGATAGTTACTCAGGCCAAATCTCCAATCATTGCCCAAAACATGACATGCTTAATCTGGCATTCTCTTTTATCCCTTGAGAGATTCAAAGTAGAAAACCCCTCAATGCGATGCCCGTTTTTACCGATGCCTCAGGAAAAAGTAAAAAGTCCGTGGTCACATGGAAAAATCCAAAGACGCACAAGTGGGAATCTGACATCA
>NW_008236808.1:39098-41470 GCF_000691975.1 Corvus brachyrhynchos
GCCGCTCCCGCCGCGCCTCGCTCCGCCACCGACACTGCGGCTCACGTCATTCCACCCGTGCGCGGGAACTGCCTCGCTGCTGCTCGCAGAGCGCTCGGTGCACGTGGCCTGGGCCGCACGGTCCCTGCGCCAGGCTTCCCTTCGCCAGGACACAGCTGACATTGCTCAACAGTCTCGGTAACTAAATAATATTCACGAAAATATTCTTCCATCGGCATATATTTTGACTCCAGTATTAACTGTGTCCAAACGGTTTTCCAAAAGCCCTTGGTAAGAATTAAATCCCAAGAAACATAGAAAGAGTTCTTAAACAACCATGCCAGGAAGTGTTTCAGTTCTTTTTGAGCTTGAATTAAGCTAAAATTTACAAATCGTTGTTCAAGAATCATTTTAAGATAAATGTCCATATGCGGCTCTGAGAGCCAAGAGTCTTCCCACCGTTCCTCCATAGTTTAGATATGGAATAGCAAAGCAAAACCAAGAAGAGGAATCCAAAGTTTCCAGGGTTTACTCACACAAATCAGTCGCTTAGGGATCGGGGATCGTTCTGCCCGCATTCTCCACCATTTTCTAGGGTTTACTTACACAAATCAGTCGCTTAGGGATCGGGGATCGTTCTGCCAGCAATTATCCACCATTTGTTACAGTGGGGATTCTGTAACATGGTGTATCAAACCAGGAGTCCCGTGGAAAAGAAATATATATGGACAGATTCTTGGTAGATGTTTCAGAGATGTTTATTTCCCCAGCTGCATGGCCAGGGCTCTGCCGAGGAACTCTTGCAATCACCGGACCGAGGGTCTTTGCAAGCGCAGGGAAACACAAACCAACCAACGACGAACGAGGCTGACCAGGGGCTAGGAAACCCCGTGTCTGTCCCCTCAGGGCCCCTCTCCCAGGGCTACATGGAAGGGGGAGGAGACCCCGACACTTTCCGTGAAGAAATTTTCTCTAATATCCAATCTAAACTTCCCTTGGTGCAACTTGAGGTTATTTCCTCCTGTCCTATCACTGGTTACTTGGGAGAAGAGACTGGCCCTCACCTTGCTACATCCCCCTTTCAGGTAGTGTTTGTTTCTCACTCTCCAAAGAATCTGCAGAGAAACAGTGATGGTCATCTAAGCAATATCGGTGATCCTCTTGGTGCCAGTATGCATTTATTTGTCTTAACCAACCAAAAATCAAAGAGAAATCCAGCAATGTAGCAGCCGGGATGGGGTCTGTGGCTCAGACCCAGGAAGCCGTGACAGCTCCAGAGAGAGTGTCCTGCAAGGGACAGTCTTCCAGAGGTCTGTGGTGATGCCTCGGCCGCCGGGGTGCCTCTGCAGAAAAGGGGGCCTCTCTCAGCAGGCTAGTAGCTCTTTAGTGATTCAGCAAGAGTGATTTCAGCTCTTGTTCTGCGAGGCAAACCCCAGGCTGGATCAGGAGGAAAGAGACAGGAGGCCTGCATAGCAGTTCCACATGAGGCAGCTTTATTAGCCTGTCCCCCTGCGAAGGGGAAGGCTAGGGACAAGTTCTCCGAGCTCAAAGGGGCAGAGGGCTAGATCTTATAGGGATACAGGGATGGGTGTGAGAGGGTAAAAGCCAATGGGTTACAAAGAATCTACATAGGGTCTCCCAGAGGATCATGGTCCTTGTTTTCTCTCACCCTAACTGAAAAGTGCTGCCTTTTCCAAGGGGATTCTGCTGGGAGGTTATGCAATATCCTTATCAGCAGGCCTCCCTCCAGGGCAGGGGCTGGGCATGCCCCACACAGCAATACCATGGAAGCCCCTAGAGACTGTCACCACCAAAATGAGCTGTTTCATATTTTCACAGTTTTATGGCTAGCAGGGGATGAACACTTGGATCTACATTTATCACACTGATGCTCTTTCCTTCTCTGAAATCTTGCTGGGGAGAACAGCGGAAGACCAGTCACCTGTAACCAGGATCAGCAGTAAGACAGGATCTTTACTCCAATATCCTGAGATGTTTAAATCTTAGGAGACTTAGATCTAGAAAACTTGGATCCAGCATAATCTAAAGACTGAATTCTACCAAGCAAGGCAAAAATACAGTGAACAACTCTGCTTTAGCCCAGAACAGGATGATAGAAGAGTCAGATAGATACACTGTGGCATCCTCAAACCCTGTATGTGGTCCAGCACCTTTTCCCCATGTTCTCCACATGAGCCATGCCACCATGCTAGCATTCCTACAAAAAGGGAGAAGTTAGAGACCTTCCCAGAGAGCACGTCCCGTCCTGCTGTAAAAGGGGGAGTTGGGGAGAATTCTTTTTTATAGATTTCTCATACGAAAATAAAGCGCCAAAGTAGCAAATATTATATCGGAGAACTGTTTATTGATAAAGAAAGATAAGTGTTCCTACT
>NW_008236808.1:42085-45471 GCF_000691975.1 Corvus brachyrhynchos
CAGGGCTCCCCCTCATTTTCTGCCTCCTTAACACGTGATGCATGTTAAGGCTCGCAGCACGTGTACAGCCCCTATAGTAATTTTTCACCTCATGTATAACATATGTTGAGGCATAAATAAAAATCAAATTGGTCCCTTTCAGCATGGTATTGCACGCACAGCACTCACCCTTCTCTGTCTATGTGAGGCAACAGGTGTTTGGAGGTGGTTTGCAGCTTCTTGTGAAATTGGGTAAAATCTAGTTTTTCAGGCTGCAAGTCCCATGTCGCACCACTAGGAAAGAAAAACAGGAAAAAACAAAGAAAGAAAGTCCACTACTAACTAAACACCCCTGAGCTGAAGACCAGAGGGCACATCAGAGCCTACAGGCAAGGAAAGCTGGTATTTCTCAAGGTACCACTCCCTGCTGCAGAACGCATGGATGCAGGCCTCCAACCTTCATACTTCTGCATCTCCTTTCTTTTAATTTTTTCTCGGGTTTTTTTGAGATGCTGAGCTCCTGTTCCTTGATCTAAACCCCTAGTTTTGATATACGATGCAGCATGATCCAGCACACACCTTGCAAGCTATACTTGCTCTCTGTATAAAGGGGGTATCACAACAGGTAGTGGTCTGGTCCATGCAATGGAAATGTTCTCTGGTCCTGCACAACCTGCTCCAATGGCCTGGAGTAAGTGCCAGGTGGGAACTCAACCCCCCCAGACTCTTGCAGTGCTCCAGGCACAGAGAGAGAGATGCATAAAACTGGACAGAAAGCATATCTCACTGCTTTCCCCATGTTGAAGCAGGAGTTGAAGAGCTCTTTCCAGTAGCTGCAAAGCCAACACATGATCATACCTCCAATTAATGGAAGAAGAGTAAAAACCTGGAGCAGTAACTCAGAGCTTTCTCAAGTCTTGCCTGTGCAGCTCTTGGATGATTACAAGTAATTGAATCAGTACCAGGTTTAGATGTTTGGACTGAAAACCCATCCAGAAGCTTCTCCAAAGCACATAGGATACTTTAAGTAGATTGATCATGCTTAGTGCTGCAGGTTAAATTGGGATGGAGAGGAGGAGGAGCAGTGATGTGAGTACTGGCAGGGTACTCGCTGGCACTTGGGTACTGGCAGGATGGATATGCAGGCAAAGGCTAAGAGAGGCCACAGTTCATCTCTCCCTTAAAGCATTTTAAAACTGACTTACCTGAAGGAGTCAAAGGTGTTGGCAGCCCAGATGTCCGTGCCCAGCATGTCAAGGGAGCTCTCCTTGTTGCCATTCTAGGAGGGAGGGAAAGGCAGTTACTCGCCAGAAGGCACAAGGTGCTATCCGAACCACAACACAGCCTTGCACAGCCTCTCCCACTGCCAGCTGCTGAAGTGTTCCAGCTCTGCATGTGGGCTCCTCCACTCCTATGTGAATCCATGCTCACTGCAATGCAGAGTCCCCTTGCCCACTGCAAAAGTGCACCATGAAAGCAAGGAGTGAGAGTTTCAGCCTTCAGGACACAAAGCTGTGGACAACATGGAACAGACAATTTATAGACTCAGCTCTGACTCCAGCCCTGTCCTCCTGCCCCACTATCCACAAGCTTCAAGACCCACCAAGGTCCAGTGAGCACATTGACATTCCAGTCATGAAGACGCTCAGCTTCAGAGTCACAGACCAGTTGAGCTGGGAAGGAACCTCTGAAGCTCATTTTGTCCAGCCCTCCTGCTCAAGCAGGGCCACCTAATATAGAACAGTTTGGGTTGGAAGGGACCTTTAAAGGTCACCTAGTCAAATCAGGTGCCCAACACCACATCCAGATGGCTTTTGAATATCTGTAAGGATGGAGATACTCTTTACCAGCAGCTATCAGAGCCTGCTGTCACCAATAAGGATGGGGAAAGTCATCCTGTTTCTTCAAGGAGTCATGGTGCCATGACTTCTCCTTGCTCTAAAAACAGGGAGGGAACGTTGGAATCCTGCACTGTGCCACCTCTGCCATGCACACCAGCAAATGGGTTCACACAGTTATTCTGGTACACCTTCCACCAACACTAAGGTGAAGACCTTACACATCCTTCAAGGCCTCTTTACAGTCATCAGCCCTCACATATCCTCCTTGCAGAAAGAGGGCTGCCATCTCTACCCTTTACAGGGGAAGAAGTAAAGCAGATCAGATTTTAAAATTCAAGACCATTCAAGAAATCAAATTACTCAGACTTACACGGGATGGACATGTAAATGCATCACAAATAGGGAATCCCATATTACCAATTTTCCCCCCACATTTCTTATGCATTTTCAGATTATTCATAATCTTGAACATAGTCAGATTATTGAAGTATTTCAGCACAAATAGTCCCACTCTGGTGAAACATGCTGGAGAAGGTGGCTTCCATATACTCGCAATTGTATAATTTCTATATTTTAAAAATATTATTAATAATAACCAAGACACTAAAAACTCATAAAAATGTGAGCATTTCTTAATGAAGTCCCAGACCTCAATCTGCCCATAAAGTGATGAATCTTTTCCCAATGAGCAGGACACACATCCTCAGTGCACATTATAAATGGTCACACTTCACAGCCGTTCCCAGTACAATCAATTTAGACAACACATACTCCAAACAAAGCCATATTGCTCCCCTTTTTTTGGTGTCTTCAAAGGGATTTATGGACTATGATTTTAACCTCCAGGGATCTGCAGGTTAACATGTCTTCACAAAGAAACAAAACACCAGAAATATATGAAATTCTCATGATCAGTTATGGAAACTGATCTTTTTATTTTAGGCAAATGCAAGCATGATTTTCTCCCACCAAGGAGATAAATTAGTTTTCTAAATCCGTAGAATCATCCTCATGCAGTATAATGAAAATACACATGGGCAGGTCTTCTCAGCTATCATCTTGTAGACAAATCCATTTCTCTTTCCATTTCATAGAATCATAGAATCATTAAGGTAGGAAAAGACCTCTAAGATCATTGAGTCCAACCATTAACCCAGCACTGCTAAGTCCACCACGAAGCCATTGTAGCGGGTTTGGTTTGTAACCGGGCAGAAGCACCAATTTAGTGTAGTGGTTTGGTCCAAAATACTCATTACTGTTTACCTTCTGTGAGATAAGAATTAGGAGAAACGCAAAGCAGGCACCAAACTTGAAAGAATATAAAGAAGTTTATTAACAGACCTAAAAGAAGAAAAAAAATCATACCCCACTGCTGACTTTCGGGTGGGGGAAGCCATGCAGACAATCAATGTGATTGGTAGAGCAAGCTTCGTTTATTAGCAATACAGAGGCACTTATATAGTATTGAATACAAGCTTATCAGTTCTTTAATTAGTTTAAGCTTACAAAGGCGCATTCTTACTTCTACATAATTGGGTTAGATAAAAAACTACATTAGGCAAGCTT
>NW_008236808.1:46269-47098 GCF_000691975.1 Corvus brachyrhynchos
ACCCCCCATGCCTTCATGAAATTACAATGTGTACTCTGACATATCATAGCTTCACAACAGACTTTCAGCTTTAAGCATCACCTCTTTCTCTTCCCTCAGGTTTTCAGCTCTTCATAGCACTAAAAGGGTTAATCTCACCTAGGCCTTGCAGCTGAAATGAAGCTTATTGCTGTCGGTCACATGATCTTTTTCCGGACAGCAGGCCAGCTCTAGCTGAATCTTGGCAGCACTGGAGAGGGGGAGCTGCCCGTCTGCCCACGGCAGGGCTGTGGGGGTGGGCCGGGCCCCGCTGGCCCCCGCACAGGGCCCGCAGCCACCTGTCCCAGCACCGGGAATTAGAGACAGCCTCTGCCTCAGGGTTTCTATTCTTAATTGTGCATCACAGAGGTGGTCACAATTTTAAGAAGCTCAAAGAATTGTCCATATTCAAACTGGCCATCTGATAGGTCCTGTCAGGTCATAGAGGAAGCTGTAAGCACCCCTTTGCAAGAACATCACGTCCGGGACTATGCTTGCTAACCCATGACAGCCATGTCCCTAAATGTTTCCTATGGACATGGAATATTTTAAGTTGCAATGAGGCTGAGATAAACAAAGCCTGATAAACAATGCTGGCAAACTGTTAACAACAGATGAGAAGGCTGAGGTACTCAATGGCTTTTTTGCCTCAGTCTTCAATTGCAGCCTTGTTGGGGTGGCTCAGCCTGCTCTCGGGCTGAAACCATCAAATGTCAGTCACCAGAAGAGATCACTGAGGTCTAGGTTACCTCCCCCTGGGTGGGTCCCAATCCTAAATTACCTCCCCCTGTTCCAGAAAGTTCTCCCTTTT
>NW_008236808.1:48269-48636 GCF_000691975.1 Corvus brachyrhynchos
TTCCCCCCCCTCGCGTTCCTCATCCCACTACCCCGTCGCTGAAAAGACCGGGAGTTGTAAAATGCCCAAAGGCACAGGGCTGCCACCATCTCCCTGACTCGCCTCGATCCTCTCAGCCGCCCTGGCGAAGTAGCTCTGGCCAGGCTGTTTCGGCTTCTACCCAAACCCTCTCTCCTATGCCCTCTTCCCCAGTTGTTCTCCCAAAAAGCGGTTCCCAGTTTTATTGCCCTGAAAATGACGGCGAAGGCTTTTCTTCGTCCACCGTTTTGTCCCCTTTCCCTGCTGTTCCTGCACTCCCCCAAAATGGAGGAGTCCGCATGGCACAGCCCGCCTTTTTTCCTTCTTCTTCCCAAAATCCTCTTGCCCC
>NW_008236808.1:52611-53083 GCF_000691975.1 Corvus brachyrhynchos
CGCCACGTCCACTCTGAGGCTCCCTCGGGTGGCTGGCTGGTTCTGGTGAAGGAAACCACCATGGTTGCACTCGACTTGTGGCTCTTTGGGGCACTCACTTGTGTCCTGGCGCATGGCCCCACCACGCTGCACTGGCCATTTCTCACACGGTGGCATACTATGGTGGCATGGTTGTGGCACCACACTGTTTTCCGGCAAGTGCGCCTCAGGTGCCCCTCTTCACTGCTTTGGAAACAGGCTACTCCACCTATTCGGGGACCAGGAGGTAGGCCAGCGGCCTTCACCCCTTTTTTCTTTGCGCCCCTCCGGTCAGTGCTGCGTCAATGACTTGTCCCTGTTTTTGCAGGACATTCTGCAGTGTTGCGGTGAATGCAGCTGTTTGAGACAACTGCTCCACACGGCTAGCACGCACGAGCATCTCGTCTACTCCTGCTCCCTGGGGCAGCATGGCAAGAATTGTCTTAGTTTGCCT
>NW_008236808.1:53897-54755 GCF_000691975.1 Corvus brachyrhynchos
CCCCACGGCCGCCGGGGTGCTGTTGGTGTGGTTTCCAAAGCCTTGGACTCCAGCGCGTCCTGACGCATAGACAATTCAGCAAGCTTCTTCATTAATTCATGCATCATCTCTCGGTGCTTCTCCTCCTCTTGGGGCTGACCCCCGGCAGCCCTGGCTGGCTCTGCCTCTGTGGGCAACAAAGCCATAGAGGCTGCTTCGCAGTTGGATGATGATCCACTCTCCGGCAGAGGGGTGTTGCGTGCTGCTATTTTCAGCCAGGTGCTAGGACCACTCGTTTCTCCTCTGCTCACCTGCGCCCTGCCCCCCGGGTTGGGAGCCTGTGCTTCCGCCTTTGCGGCCATTTCTCCCTCAGACTTCTGAGGGGTAACTTCCTTCCCCGTCGCGTCCAGCAGCTCCTGCAGCGAGCGCACTGGTGCTGCTGTTCCCTTCATTGGTCGACCTGCAGTCAGCCTGAAGATTCACACAACCCTGGACTCTGCCCTGGCCTCCAGCCGGCGCTCTGTGAGACCCCCCTCTCTTTCCTTTCCGGGGCCGCCACCCCCCAGGGCTTCCATGGCCGCCACGGCCACCTTCCTCTCTGCTTTCATTTCTGCAAGGGTATTAGTCACAGCTCTCCATGTTAATCTGAGAGCTTTACCTTCTTTACCTTCCTTTCCACCCTCAATTGTGGACCACCACAGTTTGTTTCCAATTTCCCACCACTCTTTGTTCGAGAACAAAAGCGAAGTGCATTTCAAAAACCCTTGTTCCTGGGCCCACGTAATCAGGGCATAAAGATCTCGATCTTTTACAGTCTCACCTCTCTTAAAGAGGATACTGGCTAAGAGAAGGGGGGCACACTCCGACTCCCCGAGTCCA
>NW_008236808.1:54911-55500 GCF_000691975.1 Corvus brachyrhynchos
CAAAATGTTATTATGGGGACTTCGTGTAGTTTTGGGGGGGGGGCCCGAGTGCTCGAGAACTGGCCAGATAAACGACCCATGCACCGATACGATTTGAGCATCGTTCTCCGCTTTATTGTTTAACTATACAAGCTTATATCTACTTTGCAAAGATTCACTCCCAGTCCCTCTAGGTGGCCCCTGATCCGCGGGGGAGCCGACCAGTGTATTGCTTTGCCAAGGACTTTCAGGGCTGCCTGCAGCCAGGTGTTTTCCAGGCTTGCCTGCAGCCAGGGGGCAATTCAGGGGTTTTTCCTCAGCAACCCTAGGTTGTCCAATCTTTCCAGGGATATCATATGTCCCTGTTCCACAAGGAATCCCTCTACACTATGCTAACAGGTGTCACTCAAGGTATGATGTAGATGGGAATCTTTTTCTGGGAAACAAGTTTTTGAGCATGATGCTCCGCCGCGTGATGCAACAAATAGCAGCAGTCCATCAGTCAGAGCTCCAATCCTCTGGAGACCAGTCACATACAGTCAGCAGAATGGTCAAATGCCTCCTGAGTGACCCAAACCTCCTGCCCCCTGGAGCATTCTGTACCTTGTAA
>NW_008236808.1:55685-56817 GCF_000691975.1 Corvus brachyrhynchos
GCCTCAAGCGTTACACCCTTATTTAGTTGTTCCTGCAGGAACACAATTAGCCACAGCTGTTTCAGTGCCTACTACAGCCGCATGCAGAGCAATAGAGATGGAAGGGCAGCAACCTATAACAGAAAACTCAGACTTGGGACCAGAGGTTTTTTGGACAGAACATATCGGACGTGACAGGCCATTATTGACTCGCAGTTTAATGCATAACAACAAAACAATTATGGTTCAAGGTCTATTAGATACAAGAGCAGATGTTACTATCATTTCTTACTTGTTTTGGCCAAAAGACTGGAAGCTGGTGACTCCCCTGGATACCCTCACAGGTATAGGGGGCGCCACTGTATGCTTACAAAGTGGATCTGTGATTACTGTCAGAGGACCTGAGGGAAAAACAGCAGTCATTCATCCTTTTATTGTAAAGAAGCCTATTACAGTCTGGGGAAGAGACTTGTTATCTCAGTGGGGAGTCAAGTTGGAAGTGGATTTTTAGTGGGGGCCATGCAGGCACTCATCACCCCTAAGCTTTCGTGGAAAACCGATGAAGCCATTTGGGTTAATCAATGGCCCCTAGAAGAAGAAAAATTGAGTGCCCTTAAGAAATTAGTCCAGGAACAATTGCAGAAAGGACATATCATAGAAACAACTAGTCCTTGGAATTCACCAGTGTTTGTTATACACAAGAAGACCTCTAATACCTGGAGACTGCTTCAAGACCTTAGAAGAATCAACGAAGTAATAGAAGATATGGGACCCCTCCAACCTGGACTTCCTTCACTCTCTATGATTCCCAGAGATTGGCCTTTAGTTATCATTGATTTAAAGGACTGTTTTTTCAATATTCCACTTCATCCAGAAGATGCTCCACGTTTTGCATTCTCCGTTCCAAGTACCGACAAGAGCCATTGTTAAGGTACCATTGGGTTGTGCTTCCTCAGGGGATGAAAAATTCACCTACTATATGTCAATGGTTTGTGGCAAAAGCCTTGTCTCCAGCTAGGCAAAAACATCCTGAAGCAAGGATTCTACATTACATGGATGATCTGTTAACCTCGGCACCAACACGAAAGGAGATGGAGGAAGCTTGTGACAGTGTTGTAACAGAGATTAAAAGGGCTGGACTTGAGATTTCTAC
>NW_008236808.1:56863-58335 GCF_000691975.1 Corvus brachyrhynchos
TTGAGATTTCTACATCAAAAATACAGGAAACTCCACCGTGGAAATATTTGGGATGGAAAATGACTGAACAGTCAATAATGCCACAGAAGATACAGCTTCGAATTAAAGTTAATACTTTTCAAGATTTGCAGCAGCTTTTGGAGAGATAAATTGGATTAGAGTTACTTTAGGGATTACCAATGATGAACTTGCTCCAGTTTCTGACTTTCTAAGGGGAGATTGTGACATTACATCCCCAAGAACCCTCACACCTGAAGCTCTAAAGGCACTTGACAGAGTAGCAGAGGCTTTTCAGAAAAGACAAGCACATCATTGTGTAGCTTCACAACCATTCTTCCTTGCAGTATTGGGGGAAAAAATGCAATTGTATGGTCTTATATTTCAATGGGATGCTTCTGCAAAAGATCCTTTATTGATATTAGAATGGGTTTTTGCCTTACAGATCTCCAAAAACAATCTTCACAATGATGGAAATGTTAGCTCAGATCATAATCAGAGGCAGGTCAAGGCTGTTAACTATAACAGACAAAGACTTTGCAATGATTTATTTACCTCCGAAGAAGCAATACTTTGATTGGGCACTGCAAAAATCAGAATAACTTCAAATTGCATTATTGAATTACCCAGGCATCTGTTCTATTTATTTTCCTAGTCATAAATTATTGCAGGCAAAATTAAGATTTAGAGAAAGACCACTGTTAAGTGAAGTGCCTTTGGATGCTGTGACAATTTTTAGTGATGGGTCAGGAAAGACACATCGCTCAGTGGTAGTGTGGCAAGACCCAGAAACTAAAGCATGGTGTAGCGGGTTGGGTTTGTAACCGGGCAGAAACACCAATTTAGTGTAGTAGTTTGGACCAAAATACTCATTACTGTTTACCTTCTGTGAGATAAGAATTAGGACAAATGCAAAGCAGGCACCAACCTTGAAAGAATATAAAGAAGTTGATTAACAGACCTAAAAGAAGAAAAAAAAATCATACCACACCATCAGAACTCTTCTCCTTCCCCCACCTTCCTCCTTTCTCCCACTAACAATACAAAAAGACAACCCTCAAGATGTTCAGTCTGTTTATCACTTCCATAATAACCTTGTTCAGTCCATTTAGGAAGAGGAGTCTCTCTGCTCGCATGTGAGTCCCTTCCCACGACTTGCAGCTTTTCCCACAAACAAAAGTTCTCTTCACCCATCTCTGGGAGCATTTCATCTCTAAGAACAGAGGCCCTCCTCCTTCCCTGGGAGCAAAGGGTCTTCCTCATCTTCATCTTTAGGACTATCTCTGGGAGCATTCTCGGAACTGAGGTTTTCTCCTTTGCCATTTGGAGCAAAATTCCTCATCGCTTCCATCTCTCCCTGTCCAAATTTCTCATTAAATTACAGCTGCGTCAGCATCTGCCTATCTCAGCGCAGGTGCTTTTGCTAACAAGTTGAACTGAACACTCCACCCCCCATATCTTCATGAAATTACAAC
>NW_008236808.1:58456-60111 GCF_000691975.1 Corvus brachyrhynchos
GGGCTGTTGATGGTTGCCACGGTGCAAAGCCCAGCATTCCATGGGCTGTTGATGGTTGCCAAGGTGCAAAGCCCAGCATTCCATGGGCTGTTGATGGTTGCCAGCCTCCAAAGCCCAACATTGCAGGGGCTGTTGATGGTTGCCACGGTGCAAACCCCAACATTCCAGGGGCTGTTGGAGAGGCCCTCCCCTGGCTCTCCACCCATCCCAGCTCACTGCTGCCCCGGCACCTGCACCATCACCCCCATTTCCCCACAGCCCAGCTGGGCAGCTGGGCAGGGACCTGCCTCGTAACATGAGTTCAAAGTTGCTGGCCCAGACAGCATCAGTTTTAAGGCTCAGCATTCCTGAGACCCGCATGCTCTTTAGGGATGCGCTTAGTTCCTGAGTCACAGGAATTCGTCTGTCTCCCCTGACAAAGGGGAGGTGTAAGAAAAAGCCTAAAAAGGTTCTTGGTGCTTACAAAGATTCATGGAAAGTAAAGCTTTGCATCTAGAACAGCCACATGAGGAGGAAAAATGGTGTTTCAGGGTCTTTTCAAAGTCCTACAGAGAAACGCCAAGACTTGCAGTGTTTAAGGTTCATAAAAGAGATTAAGAATTCCGAGACAGACACAAGTGCATTTTTTTCTCTGCTCTCTGTTGGGCAATATATCACTAGGTCTTCTAGGCAGAAGAAAAGTCTTGCTGCTTATTTCAAAGATTCCTCGTGTCTTGGGGTGACCTTATGATGTGTATCCCATATCGCTGCCTATGCCCAGAAATTAATTTCTATGCCTCTAAACTGAGTACAACTTTTTCAAAGCAGTTTGCAGCTTGTTCAAGGTCACACACAGATAGCGGGTTTTTTTCCAGCTGCGGCAGGGGAGGGAGGAGGCACCCGGCTTGCGGCTTCCCGGTCAGCTTTTGGCCAGTTGCTCAGCTGCTTTTTCTCCGGAGAGAGAGTTGAATTATTTTTTCCTTCCCTGGAATTTCGGACTTTCTCCCTTTTCCACTGGACTGCTACAATATTAGAACACATCAGGAGGACCTTCCACCGAGCGCAGAGGGCCTGGCCCTGCGCCAAGCCCCAGCTCCGAGGAGACCAACAGGAGGACTCTAACAGTTTCCCAGGTTTTTTCTCCACAGTGAGAGATTTTATTATTTAGCATTATTTCCCTTTTCCCGTGTGTTTGTTAAATAAATAGTTTTATCTCCTTCACTTTCCTTTGAGGAAAATTTATTTTTTCCCGAACCTGGTGGGGGAGGGGTGGTTGTGCCTTCTCTCAGAGGATATATTTCTAAATTTGGCCAAACCGGAACAAATGCACAGGCTCTTATGTGAATGTTTCACCTTTCCAAAGATCAGGCTAGAGCAATTGTAAATACCTGCCCAGATTGTCAGCTGGTACAGCCCCCTGTTTCCACAGGAGTGGTAAATCCTCGAGGACTACAGAGTTTGCAATTGTGGCAAGCAGATATCACCAAATATCCGCCTTTTGGAAAATATAAAAATATCCATCTGTCAGTGGATACATTTTCCAATGCAGTTTTTGCTTCTGTACACACAGGAGAGACAGCAAATCATGTGTGTCAGCAGTTTTTGCAAGCTTTCGCTTCCTTGGGGGTGCCTCAAGAAATAAAAACAGATAATGGTCCTGCTTATACAGCCCACAA
>NW_008236808.1:60281-61647 GCF_000691975.1 Corvus brachyrhynchos
GATTAAGTAAAGCCTTGTATGTTTATAACTTTTTGAATAGTTCTTCTGCAGAGCCTGATCCTCCAATATTTAGGCATTTCTCTAATAGCACACATGCAAGATTAAAAGAAAATCCTTTAGTTCTGATTAGAAATCCAGAAATAGGACAAATAGAAGGTCCATTCCCATTAATAACCTGGGGCAAAGGGTTTGCTTGTGTTTCTACAGGTACAGGACCTAGGTGGTTTCCTGCAAAGAATGTGAAACCATACTGCATGCAGAAAGACATTGACGACTCCACAAGTAGAGAAGAGAGTATGCAGATGTGAACTTCGCAGAGACTACAACCCATACCTGCAATCTCTTGTTTTATTGCTAAAGCTGTAGATTTTAGGTTTTAGGTCAATGTAAGAGTGCATAAATGAAAATATTGTAAAGTGCTTTTGGCAAATAATCCTCATCTTTCTATTTAAAGAAGGTACAAAATATCTTTGTGCCTAATCATTAAATGAAGTGTAAACAAAATTGGAAAAATACAAAAAATGTTCTTAAAAATTCATTTAAAGGTTGAAATTTGAGAGGGAGTCTTTTGCCAAGACAACTTTCAAGAAACATGAAATTTAGTCAAATGTTAAGTTTGTCTTTTGCTTTGTTTGTTTTGTTTGCTTTTAGTAGTGTAGCTTTGCCAGTTGATCAACCTAAGACCAATGTTTGGGTGACTTTAGCTAATGCTTCAGAGTTGGATACTCTATGTTTGTCTACCACAACTCCAAAAAATCCATTTTCAACTTGTTTAGTCAATGTTCCAATAGAGAATTGGCCAATCCCAGAGAAAATTGATAGAGCTCTATGAGGTACCTTTGCAGGATCAAAAGTTTGGGAACACTATACCCCAGTAAATACATGGGAATGGTGGACTCCCTATCTTCCTAAAGCCTCTGATGAACCCCAAGAATTAGAAATCCTTGGTTCTGTAAAAGTAAAATTCTGTGTTGAATTCCATTCTACAAACACTAATCAATCACTGATGAGAGATGTTTCTCCACATCACCCTGTGTATAAGAACCACTCCTTTTGGTGTAATAGTAATTATATAGTCTCATCTGCACCTGGCTCTATTCCTCTGCAATTACCAAGAGAAATGTTTTTTGTATGTGGAGACAGAGCATGGCCAGCTATCCCTTCAAACATTAAGGAGGTCTGTATACTGTTGGGGTTCCTCCCCCCTGCCATGTGGTCCTGGGAGAGGGGCCCTGGCGGCAGGACACACAGGGTTTCCCTAGCCCCTGGTCAACCTCGTTCCCCATTGGTTGCTTTGTGTTCCCCTGCGCGGGCAAGGACGCTCGGGTCCCGTGATGTTGCTGCCTGTTCTGAGCTTCCCCTCCCC
>NW_008236809.1:0-681 GCF_000691975.1 Corvus brachyrhynchos
CCAAGACATTCCACCCCTTATCTCATATTGTTGGCTCAATGCCCAAACACATTTGTACATATATATATATATATGTATATACGAACAGTGACAGTGACAATCAGCAAGCAGGGGTATACAAGCATTTCACACTACAGGTGGTTCTCATACAACAATCAGATCTCCCTGTGGTACACAACATGTTGTTCCATCTTTCTGCATTACCCACCATGTGCAACCAGGTCCCTGAGCAAAGACAACCCCACGGATGGGTTTGTCTGTACTCGAGGCAGAATTTATCCACACAGTCTTTCCTAACAGACCTGTGACATGCACTACTGGGACCTTATCTCCATCTGTTGTTTGCAGGGATTCGGATTGGGCAGGGCCTGCTCGGCTGGTGGAGCCTCGGGTGTTAACTAAGCAGGTCGCTCTTCCTAAATGCACCTCCCAGTCTTCCTAAATGCACCTCCCAGTTTTGGAAGTCCCCCCACTCAGTGCCTTCAAGGTGGTTTTAAACAGTCCATTACACCGCTCAACCTTCCCAGCTGCTGGTGCATGGTAAGGGATGTGGTACACCCACTCAATGCCATGTTCTCTAGCCCAGGTGTTTATAAGACTGTTCTTGAAATGAGTCCCATTGTCAGACTCAATTCTCTCAGGGGTACCATGCCTCCAAAGGACTTGCTTTTCAAGGCCCAG
>NW_008236809.1:2339-2714 GCF_000691975.1 Corvus brachyrhynchos
CTGGATCAGTCCATGGCAGATGGTGGGACTGTGCTTCCACCCCTGGGGCAGTCGGTTCCAGGTGTACTGCACACCCCTCCAGGTGAAGGCAAATTGAGGCCTGCGTTCTGCGGCCAGAGGAATGGAGAAAAATGCATTAGCAATGTCAATAGTGGCGTGCCACTTCGGTGCTTTGGACTCCAGCTCGTACTGGAGCTCCAACATGTCCGGCACAGCAGCACTCAATGGTGGAGTCACTTCATTCAAGGCACAATAGTCCACAGTCAATCTCCATTCCCTATCAGACTTGTGCACAGGCCAAATGAGGCTGTTGAAGGGTGAATGGGTCTTGCTGACCACCCCTTGGCTCTCCAGCTCACCGATCATCTTGTGGCT
>NW_008236809.1:5040-5500 GCF_000691975.1 Corvus brachyrhynchos
AGTTCCTTTCAAATTTCTCACTATTCTCTGCCACTCTCTCCTTACTCTAACATTATCTGCACTTTCATTTTCTGCCAAGTTTTTTATTCTTGCTCTTTCTAGTCTGATACCAAGTTCTCGCCTCTGGCAGCTTGGACACCACCCACTCAATCTAGTAGAAGTACAATACCACTTTCTTTCACAATTAATACATGCACACAAATACAAGCTTCACAACTGTTTTCATACACTAAACACGGGATTTCAAAAGGGAAATTAGCTGGGGTTATATTAGAAAAGTGTTGGAGCCTGGGTGTTCTCAATTCAGTAACTAAAATCTTTCTCCTCTAAAATCCACCCCCCTTTGGACAGTAAGGTTGAATTCCAAACCAACGCTTTATATGATTTCTCCTCATTCACTCTTTGCCAAACGCTTCGCTTTTCTCTGGCCGAGCCCGGCGCCGGGGTACGGAACAGCAGA
>NW_008236809.1:6230-8325 GCF_000691975.1 Corvus brachyrhynchos
GGGGAAACTCGATCCACAGGAGGGCCTGGGATTGATTGGCATCTCGCTGCCCCAGCCCCGCAGTGGGCTGGGTCATAGCAACACTGGGTGTGGGGACGTTCAAAAACTGGGAGATGCATTTAGCAAAAGCCACCTGGTTAGTTAATATCCGAGGCTCCACCAACTGAGCAGGCCCTGCCCAGTCTGAACCCCTACAGACAACAGATGGGGATAAGGTTCCAGTGGCACACGAGAGGTATGCTTGGAAAAACTGTTTGGGTTAATTCTGCCCCGAGCAAAGACAAACCCATCTGTGGGGTTGTCTTCGCTCAGGGACCAGGTTGCATTTGGTGGGTAATGCAGAAAGATGGGGAAACCCGTTGTGTACCGCAAGGGGACCTAATTTTAAGTGAGAACTGTGTGTAAGGTGTTATTGTGTATATATGTATATATATCTGTAAGAGGGTATTGATTTGGGTATGATGTAGATGGTAATAGAATATGGGGTGGATTATGTCCTAGGTTACAATGTAAGATGTGCCCACAAGCATGTATTCTATCACCATCTTCATGAGCCTGTTAAAACCAGGTGGGGCACTTCTCCCTGCCTCCTCCCTCAAGAGTATGTCCTGTTAATGGCCCATCAGTGCCTTCTCTCATGACTCATCATTCCATTGTGAGATGCTCCACCCAGAGGGAGAAACCAAGCATCCCATCCTGGATATAAACTGCGATTTTTGAAGACCACAGGGAGCCTTTCCCACTGGATTTCCAGAGGACAAGAGCTACATACCTACCACTGGACCTTCTGAGGAAGACCAGATCTTTCTACACAGGATCACCACTCCAACACAAGCACATCCATTCACTTCAGGAGGACTGCAGCCACCACCTTATCGGACTGCTACTGCTACCCTTACTAACAGGGTCAGGTCGTATCTGACTGTCATTTTAAATCAGTTTTTTCCCTACCTTTTATATATATATATATATATAAAGAGCTGTTATTCCTTTTTCCCATATCTTTGCCTGAAAGCCCCTTGATTTCAAAATTATAATAATTTGGAGGGAAGGGGGGTTGCATCTTCCATTCCAAGGGAGGCTCCTGCCTTCCTTAGGCAGACACCTGTCTTTCAAACCAAGACAGACCATAACTACACCAAAGGGGAAAAGGCTTGACAGCCAAGAGAAGGCTGTTGTTGGGTTTCTGGTTTTGTTTGTTGTTGCTGATGTTGTTGTTGTTTGTTTGCTGTGTTATATACACTAGTAAAGAACTGTTATTCCTTTTACCATAGCTTTGTCTGAGAGCCCCGTAATTACAAAGTTATAATAAGTTGCAGGGGAGGGGGGTCACATTTTCCATTCCAAGGTAGGTTCCTGCCTTCCTTGGCAGACATCAATCTTTTAAACCAGGACAGTTGCCCTTCCACAAGATATCAAAGGCTTGCAACCATGAGGCTTCATCCCTTTGTCTGAAGAAGACCTCGTCTACTATTACTTCCTAATCAGGTAGTCTGTAGGCAACTCATCCCAATGTTACACATGTGGGTCTGTCCACTAATCCTGATCCAAAAGCTCTTATCATCTATCCCTAGGCAGAGCTCCAGGCAACCTTGCTCCTGCCTCACAACTCTCACTCCTTGCCCTCCCAGCCTTGTCCTTCCTGAAGAGCTAGTATCCAGCCATTGCAGCACTACAGTCCTTTGAGCCATCCCACCATCTCTCTGCAATCCCAATGAGATTATACACCCGCAAGTGCATACAGGCCTTGAATTCTTCCTGCTTGTTTCCTATGCTGTATACATTAGTGTACAGACACTTAAGAGAGGCCTACCATCATGCTGATTTTTGCAGAAAGGGTGTGAGCTTCCCCCATCATGCTGTCCTCTCAGCATGTCCTTATTTGTCCATGTATGCTGTCATAGGTTAGCAAGCATAGTCCCGGAAGGGATGTCCTTGCAAAGGGGTGCTTACAGCTTCCTCTGGGACCTGATAGAACCTATCAGCTGGCCAGTTTGAATATGGACAATTCTTTAAGCCACTTAAAGTTGTGACCACCTCTGTGATCCACACTTAAGAATAGACAGACTCCCCCCCCAAGCTCTCTCTCGTTTCC
>NW_008236809.1:8931-49317 GCF_000691975.1 Corvus brachyrhynchos
GGGAAAAGCTGCAAGTCGGGGGAAGGGACTCACACGTGCAGGCAGAGAGACCTCTTCCTAAATGGACTGAACAATATTTGGAAGTGGGCGGCTGTCTTGTTGTGATAATGTTTTCATAGCACGAGCAAGAAGAGACTTCTCTTTCTAAATGGACTGAACAAGGTTATTATGGAAGTGGTAAACAGACTGAACATCTTAAGGGTTGTATTTTTACATTGTCAGTGGGAAAAGGGAGGAAGGTGGGGGGAGGAGGAGAGTTCTGAAGGTGGTATAATTTTTTTTCCTCTTTTAGGTCTGTTAATAAACTTCTTCATATTCTTTCAAGTTTGGTGCCTGCTTTGCATTTCTCCTAATTCTTATCTCACAGAAGATAAACAGTAATGAGTATTTTGGACCAAACCACTACATATGCCTAAAGTCAGCCCCCTTCTGCCCTGTTTTATTGGTGTCAAGGTGTGTTTTGTCCACATCACCCTGCACCTTTTGCTCGCCAACCCAGGCCACCATGCCCATGATGGAATAGGTTTGCTGGCAGGACTTGTGACCCCATGGCAGACCCACGCTGGAGCAGTTCGTGAAGAACTACAGCCTGTGGGAAGGACTCACATTGGAGAAGTCCATGGAGGACTGTCTCCCGTGGGAGGGACCCCACGGTGGAGCAAAGGAAGAATGTGAGGATTCTGTCCTCTGTGGGGGAAGGAGCAGCAGAGGCAACGTGATGAACTGACCACAACGCCCATTTCCCAGCCCGTGGGGGAAGGAGGTAGAGAATCGGGACTAAAGCTAAACCCAGGAAGAATGGAGGGGTGGGGGGACAGTGTTTTTAAGGTTTGGTTTTACTTCTCATTATCCTACTCTGATACGGTTGGTAATAAATTCAATTAATTTCCCCAAGTCTGTTTTGCCCATGAGAGTAGTTGGTGAGTGATCTCTCCCTGTCCTTATCTCAGCCCGTGAGCCTTTCGTTATATTTTCTCTCCCCTGTCCACTTGAGGGGAGTGATAGAGCGGCTTTGGTGGGCACCTGGTATCCAGCCAAGGTCCAGCCACCACATTTGCATGTGTGGAAAATGAATGATAAATGGTTTATTTGCAGAGGATATGGTGCATATCTTACTATTTAGGAGAATCCCATAACAGTTTCATAAGCCATGGAGAACACCTCTGCCATCAAACTTCATTCCCCTCTGCATTCGGTTAAGTCTTAAACAGCTGTAACATAATCAAAGTTAACACAACCTAAATATCTTAATTAGCGAAGATTCTAACCAAAGACACCAACTATGTTCTGTCTAGCTATACTGATAGTGAAGTAGACTTAGTGGGACTGTTCTATTGATGTGTTAAGAGTGGATCCAAGATTCCAGCTCACTACCCAAACTGGAAGAACTAGGCAGGGGATGTGGATGCTCCAACTTCTAGATTTTCACCACTAGAAGATGCATAGCACACATGCACAACCTTACTAGCCACCACTAGCTAAACGCTGCTTCAGTAATTAAACTCAAAAGCAGAGTTCAAAACCCTCCGAACCCTAGAAAAATGACAGCTAAGAAATGAAGAAGCATTATCTGAGTTGCAGCCTACATTAAATTAGCTTAAATGTACTTGGCTAGATGATATTAACTTAGAATGTGCAGCAGCTGTGCCTATAGTGAGATTATAACAGGTACTCTGAACAGGTTTTGGTTCAATTTTAATGCTTTCATGTAACCCTGGTTAACTGGGAAAAAATGCTCAACTCTCCTGGGTAACCCAAAAAGTTATTGTATTCCATATCTATCTGTGCTATGTCATATGCCAAAATTGTTACTGTCTCTTCAAGACCCGGTGGCCAGAAACAGAACCATGGAGGTTGGCAGGTGCTGGGGTCCTTTTAAGGTCAGGGATACTCAGGCAGAAGATCTCTTGCCCTTTCTCTTTTGTTCTCACCCAAAAAGCTGAGGCAGATCTTTGGACCTTTTTTCATTTCTTTTTTGCTGCCGCCGCCCAGGACAGCCAGCTGTGGTGCCACGCCAAGAGAAACAGAACAGCCCTTGCTCCATACAGTTGCCCCAGCCCACCAGCAGCGCCTGGTTGAATCAGGAGGATACGGAGTCCGAGTTGTCCTAGCTGGCTGCCTGCTGCTTTTGCTGAGGAGATGGCATAGTCCCTCCATGAGTTCCAGCTGCTAACCCAGTTCCAGCCGCCAGTTTTCGGCCGCCTTAGTCAACAGAGCTGCCACCGTCAGAGAGATAAGAGGGGCATTTGGCTGTTTTTTGGAGTCTAAGGTTTTTTGTTTTAATTTGTCCTTGTTCCCTGTTAGTTGTTGTTTGGGGGAGGAGGGAGTTTTTGCTATCGCGGAGGTTCGGTTGCTGTGCTGTTTTTCTCTATTTGTTCTCTCTCTTCACACGTGGTTGGGGGGGTGTTGTCCGCCATTTCTGCCTTTGTCTCTCAGACCACGAGGTTGTCTACAGAGGGCACCATCTTGGGGGAGGGATTTCTCCACCATTTTGTTCTCTTTGTTTCTGGGGAGTCCATGAGATTCAGCACCTTTGTATCTAGCGATCATGACTGTTATGTTGCCTGTTGTTGGTTTTTTTTTTTAGTAAACTGTTATTTTTTCATATATATCTTCTCACATTCATCTCTCCTTATTGGTGAAAGGGGAGTGGTTAAAACTAAAAGGGGAGGTAACTCATTTTGGAGTGTCCACCCCGTAAATTGTCTTAAACCAAGACATCAACACATTGCAAGATGAAGAAAAATTGGAGCAACATATTAGCTCCAACCACATGATGCCAGGGCAGACATTTATCTTCCCTAATTATGTTGTGTATTTAGTACTTAAGAGTTGAATATTTTTATGGTTACATGAGAAAGATGTATGCTGTAGAAAAACACCAGCAGAAAACAAGAGCTCACATTTCATTTTAAATTTAATTTGTCAAACAGAAGTTATCTATATACAATCAGTGTGTATTGTAATAATTCTTGCAATAGAAAGTCATTCAAATCTAAAATATTAACTGGCTGCATAGCACATTTGACATTATTGCCCATTTCAAGAGGGAAAACAATAAATTTCCAATAAATTTTGTCTGATTTGGATTCAAAAGTGTTCAGATATTGAACACTCCTTCTTTAAAACCTATGGACTGAAAAACTTTCCAGACCACAGTTTAGCTGAATATTTCCCATTTCATTACAACAAATCACAATATTGTCAGTTTAATAGAAAACCAAACCATGTGTCTGAAGCATCCAATAAAAAGGGGGTGCTAAATGGAATAAAAAGGTTCCCGTCCCCATTTTTGCATTCTGAACAGTAATTTAATAAAAATATTTTTTTAAAAAGTGTTTGTATTTTGACTCTGTGACAAGGAGGACTGAGTAGGTAGGGACAGGAACAAGCAAAATAACTCTCATTTAATTAGTTTGAAATAATTTTCAGCGATTTCTTTTATTTTGAAAAAAGGCATTATTACAACTGACCACAAACAGGAGAAATCCTGGCTATTTTTACAGTTATGGGTACAGAACTTAAATATTCAAGCTTGTGATGCAAAGCGGTGAGGTGATTGTAGTATACAATGTAAATAAATAACTTTGAAAAGTGAACAAATGTCCTTAAGAATGCTTTACTAAGAAAACAAAAAAAACCCCTCCTCATTTCTCCCTGAAACATGATCACAGGTCTGTGTTTAAAAACTCATTTGCAAACACAATTTAAACTGTGTTCACCCTAAAACCAGTTTTATGAGATTCAGTCTGAATGGGGCAGTATTGAGGTCCCTGTAAAAGTAAACATTTTCCATTTCTTAGAGGGGAAAAAAAACCCCAAAAAACACCTGCCACAACATTTGCAGCATAGTGCAGCAGAAATTTTAAATACAAAAATATTTTTCTATTGTTGGGATAATAGACCTTGCATCCTGGAAAGAAGTAACAATACCGCTACTAACAATATCCAGTCCATATCTTTCAAGTCACATAAGGCAATTACTGTGTTAGTTTACTGTATATGGCTAAAAGATGGTCCAGAAAATGTCAGTCTTTGTTATGTTTTCCAGCTACTCCATGTATGTTCAGGTGTACTTTTGTGATCTGATGAGTGTTCAAATGAAGATCTGTGTCCTATAGGAGATCTTGACCCATAAGGAGACCTCTGATCTAATGGTGACCTTGGGCCACTACCAGAAGCTCTGTGGTCCATTTGCCGGTCTGAGTGGTACCTATAATCTCTCAAAGATTTATGATGGATATACTCTGAAGTGGAACGGTGATCTGAATGTATCCTGTGGTCTGAATGGGAACGGTGATTTGAATGAGCCCAACTGTCTTTTAAACTTCCTTCCAGGTTTGACCTGTGATCTCTGCTCCTGTGGTCATCCAGTTTTCTACGTTTACCATCACCATAGCATCTGAAAAAAATTACTTATTACTGAACACATAGTAAGGACTACAATTATGTCAATTCAACAGAACTGCATAAGAGAAATGTCTTTGCAATTTTGCGTTACTTAGAAAAGATTCATTGGTGCTTACTACAAGCATACTGAAAAACCAGGAAAGGAATTTTTAACAGAGCAATTTACCTGCTGTCTTGTTTATAGTGATCCCAGTCTCTGTGGTCTTTTCCATTGCTGAAGGCTGAATAGGACCTTTTCCTTGAGTCATTTTTATTATAAGCATCTTCCTGATGCCTGTCCTTATGATGATCATAGTACTGTGACAAATTTCTATCAGAAGAACTGTCCCTGCTACTGTCATCATGGTTTGTATTCTCCTTCAGTCTTTCAACATCTGTTTAATAAAGCAGAGGTTATAAGGAAGCCTCATACAGTATAAATTCTTTTCTTCACCCATTCAAACAGCACTTCTGTCAGATTTAAAGCAATGTGAAAGTGGCATTATAGTTTGACAGAAACAATATCTAAATAATTGAAAGATAAATGCAGTAATGTGAGCAAACTGAGAGAAACCTCAGACGTAAATAGAAGGCAAGCAAGGTAGAAATGTAGAAATGTAGGGCTGAGAAACTAAATTTTTCAACCTTACAGACTGAATGGAGAAGATCAGTGTGGTCTAATTGAGCAGGGAGTAGAAACCAGGTGCCTTTAGTAGAGCAATTTAAAACTAGTGTTCTCACTAGGGCTGTCTCCTTAGAGAGGCACTTCCTACCATTCTGTTTCAGAGGTACACCTTAATGAAAGGTTTTTAGTGGTATTCCTAAAATACATTATACTAATTTTAAACTCATGATAACATACTCTAGGTTTTATATAATATGATATAAAAACAAGTATTACAAGAAGGCAACTATGGGAGCATAGAAAAACAGTATTATTGTCAATAGTAAAAGACATCCCATATAACTGATTGTTAACCATGACTTTATCATGATATGGTGACATTACAACTGCTACAAACAGGTATAGAGCCTCCAAGAAGTTTACAAGTGTTGAGTTGGCCTCTCTCCCTCCTCAAAATTAAATACAAAAAAGTGTGGGTTTTTAAAAATTAATTTACTTAAGAGAATGGCCAAATAACTTGCTACTAAAATCTCTAAGTGCCAAATTCAGTCCATGCTCAGTTGAATTTCATCAGCAAACTAGTGAAGTTATGCTAAGTCAGTGTATCCTTATGATATCCATCAGTATGGGAGTTCTAGGAGACAGTTTTAAGTTTATTTCACTTTACATACCATCATTTAAGATATCCAGCACAATAATATGCTCAAGATTTCTTACCTGGATTTCTAATTACATGTGTATTCACATTGTTGCTAATATTCTGGTCACCGTGCTGCTAAAAGAGACAAGTACAAAAATTGTCATTGATAAATCCCAAAGTTGCATCTGAATTCTTCAGAAAGTATCCTAAGAAAACAAACTAGTTTATTATGAACAGTAAAATACATTTAAAGTGTATTGAGTGTAAACAATTGATACTTTATAATAACAATTATAAAACTTAGAATATATTTTTTGTATATTTAGAGAGTCTGAAAGTATTACCTGAGATTCTTGGCGTTTCTTGATTGCATGTTTATACAGCTTGTGCAACTTTCTGGCATCAAATTCTGTAAACTTAGAGACAAAAATCCACAAGTTTCTGAGGAAAAAGAAAGAGAGGTTATAATTCTTCCATATATTAGTTTTTATTGTGTCATACAACAGAATATGGACTTAAATGAAATTATTTCAACGGTACTTCAGTAAACTGAATTAATTGTAAAGTCTGTTACACAGAATATTATCTAGCTGCACAGCAAACATTACTTAGCTGTATTTCAAACTTTTCAGAAGTTAATTACTTTAATAATTTGTCATTTTGTAATATTTATCACAATGACTGAAGAATGCAAAGTGCATGAAAAATAGTATTAATGGCAATTTTGTCAATGATTTGTGCAACTGCATAAAAATGTAGTTTTCAATTTGTTGTGCAATTCTTCTGAAAGATTATTTGAAATATGTCAGAAAACCGGAGTATTTACTACTCAGTAAAGATTCTTCTGAACTTTAAATCTCTTGCAGTATAAGAAATTTGACCTATGTGCCCAATTTCCTACAGATATCAGGGACGGGATTTTCCCACAAAATTCCAAAGCCTGGTCAAAGCTTTTGAAACCAAATGAGAAATCTGAAAGAGGATGGAAGCAGCATGCCAAAATCTTTGATCCTAATCTATGCTATGAAAGAAGAAAGCAAAACAAAACATTTTTGGTGTCAAGAAGCCAAAACCTTAAGATTTGCTTCTATGATCGCAGACACCAGATCTAAACTCTAGAATTCTTTTAGCAAAGTTTACAGGTGGAATGCTTAAAAGACTACGGAATATTACTGTTCTAACTAGTGTTTAGTTCAGAAACATCTCAAGTGTGTAGGCTCAATAAGCATCTATCTGCTCTTTCACTGTGATGATTTAAACATTATAGTTTTGGCCTAGAGGTTTGTAAAACTAGACAAAACTAGCAAATGGTGTGCCCAATGACATCTGTATAAGAAATACAGCATGAATACCTTTACTAAATTCTATGTCTTATCAAAGATAGATAAAACACATATTTTAATAATCTATGTATGGTACTGTAGCATTACTATGAATTAATATTATAGTAGCTCTACTATATTCATTCTTCACTGAAAGGGTGGTCAGGCATTGAAACAGACTGCTCAGGAAAGTGGTGGAATCACCATCCCTGGAAGCGTTCAAAAAATATATGGATGTGGCACTTGGAGACATGGTTTAGTGGTGAACATAGTGATAGTGCTGGGTTAACAGTTGGACTCAATGATCTTAGAGGTCTTTTCCAACCTTAACGATTCTATGATTCTATGATCCTACTATGAATTTCCACTTAAAGAAACATAACGTTTACCAAAGTGTCTTTAAGACCCATGTCTTATTGTTTTTGTATTTCAGTTCACCCCAATATTTTAAAATAAAGCAAGTACAAACAGCAGAAATATTCTGTTAACAACAGTCTGCAAGAAAATGAAACACTTGACTGAGTTTTGTATATGGAAGTGCAACCATATATGCAACCATAAAGGATTAAAGTGCACATTATGATAAAACTAACTCAAACTGTATTAAGAACTTAACAACAAAATGTAGCAAGTTTATAAACCAACATTTTTCTTATTTTTTCCAAAGTTACCACCTCACAGATGCATAAGAACACTTAAAACTCTTATTTCATTTTGAAATACATTTCTGAGTATGATATGATAAATGTTTTTTTTTTATCAAGTCAGTTAATATATGATTTAGAGTATATTTTTAAAAAGAATAGAGGATTCTGCAACTCAAAATCATTCAAAGTTCAACACATACATTTATAATGGCCTGTTTTTAGCATGAATAAAGAACAAAAACAAACTTCAATGTTGAAAAAGCCATATTCTTTAATGATAAGAAATCTTTTCCACTAAACATTAAATATACTCTAAATACAGTTATTTTCTCTTTGGTTTTAAAAGGTAAGATGACTCCACCTACTGGACAAAATGCATTGCTATACAAGTATAAAAAAGTGAAACCAATAAAAGCTGGAACCATTTATAATCATCTTTTTATAAGTCCTTATTTAATACAGCAGAAAAATAAAATAAATGGAGAATAAGAAATGAGAAATAATTAAAAACTATTCTGCTTAATATAAGCTATTATGGATTTCCCTTTTTCAAGAAAAATCATGCAGAATAACTTACTTTCTCCACTGTTTAATTTGTTCAGGATTTGTGTACTCCTTTAGACACTCAGTGATGTGGTCCCCAATTTTGATTAGGCACTGTCTAGTATGCTCCAGCTGTTCCCTTTCAGAAAGGCCTTTCTCTGGTCTATCCAATTGTTTCAGTGCTGCTTTAACAGGCCTCATTCTTTCTTTGCACTGTAAAATGTAAAAAAAGGAATACATTATTTAAAAAATAAAAAGATAAAAATTGTAAAACATGACTCACCCTTACACAGGCAAAGACAGTACTGTTGTAAGCCAAATGAAAAACAAGTCTTTTCTCGCAGCTCTTTTAGTTTTACTATAAGGTTTCATTTGGAAAAAGTAGCTTTTTAAATCCAGTTGAAAATTTACTCCTATATGAAAGCATTAAATTGTATGTAACACATATTAAAGATTTAAGAAAGCACTAAGTTAATATAAAAGATTTTCCGAGGGAAAGGAATTACTAGGTTTTACAATCATGGGTTTAACTTTCAGCATAAATATATAGGAAAAGAGTTATTTTACTTTTTAGAGACTTGAAAGCTATACAAACTCAGTGTCAAGATTAGGTATGAGAATGTTTATTATAGTTTAAGTAGATACTTTCTGCAACAATTAAACTTGGCATTCAACAGAGGATCAGCATTCCTTCTCTGAGCAGCTTTTAAGCCTGAGTTCTATGCAGATACTAGGATAAAGCTAGTTTAGGTGTGCCTAAATTAGTAACAGTGATGACAACACATGTACTCATAGATATATTTCATATGTGTATGCTTGAATTTTCACACTAATTTAAACATGTTAATAGCAAATACAGATAAACCAGTTAGCATATTTTAAATTATAGACCTTTTCTTGGAAATACCATTCAATCACAATGGCAAGGTAGACAGATGAAATGCATATTTTTACCTGTCACAAGATAGACGAGAAGTCAAATGAGTTAGCCTCAACAACCCACAGCAGTAATTTTCATTTGAAAAGATAAACATGCTAATTAGTTTGCATCTGATCATGGCATAATGATAAAATATACCTTCCAGAACAGAGGGCCTGGCCAAAAAAATGTTCTATATGCAAACCCAACCTATAATTGCTCCCACTAAGGAAGAAAGACAAGTCTGTATATTCAGAATCAAAAATATGAGGGATTGTGGAGAACATCACCATCACTGTGTCAACATCTAGGGGCAACTCAAAAATCAGTGAAGCTGTTCCATTACCATTCACGCCATTAAGTAATTAAGCAGCTACATTACCTATTGCACTAACCACAGCTTAAGCAACCTTTAAAAAGACAGTTTACAAAGTACACTGCTTAAGTGTAGAGGTGAACAGAGAAGCGTAATTGTACATGGGAATTGTGTGATTTTCAGTCACCTAGCCACTTACAAGATATCCTGGAAATTATAGATGAGTCACTTATAACATCATTTAGATAAAAAAAACAAAACACAAAACAACAACCCCCACATCGGTAAACTAGTCAGTACCATACTGATGAGAAAACAAGATCATTTGCTTCTCGCAGCCAGCGCCACAGTAGACCCAGTAAACCTGTCTAGCAGTAACAGACGACTGTTGAAAGTAGAATGATAGAACTTCTACAGCAGAAAAGTAGCTGCTCAAAGTAAATTCTTAGCATCCTTCCAAAGTCCCCAATCAACCTATAAAATGTTACATACCTCCCTTTTGTTCTTCCAATATTGTTTCTGTTGTGGTCAAAAGTAGTGATATAACTGAAATTCTTTTGGTATCAGAGATATTACTCCAGCAAGATATTTCTAAGGACTTTAGGATTTGTTCCTTCCTCTGTCTAATGCAGGAAGTCTGTAATACTTCAAGAGCAACTTTCTCTTGTTAGCTTGCAAAGAACAAAGGGGTATTTGATAAGGCCAAGTCAGAGACTATAGCAGCTGCATTAAAATTCATTCATTTCTGTCCTTTAAGAAGCAGTATCCATGAATTAGTCTTGAGGATGGATCTTCACAGTCTGTATTTTAAAACTATACAGCACACAGACAACTAGACAAATACTCTTCACTATACTGCATAAATGCAATAAAATAAAACTGCTGACCTGAAAACAAAACTGAATTTAGTATAGTGTCGATAACCCTTCACTGATCTAAGATTTTACTGGCAATAGATATCTAATATATCTATAATACCTAATAGCAGAATCAAAAACATTAAAAATTGTGCTCATTTAGAATATCAAGTGTAAACACTAAATTATCAACAAGGGACTTACCACACTGAATGTCCTCTGATCCAGTTCTTCAGGTTCTTCTGATATTGGAACTGTTTCACTAGTTGCAGTAATATGAACTGGAATATCCAACAATGAAACTTTTTTATTTTTTTCTTTATTTTCAGATTTGAGTTCATTTACCTAAGAACAAAACATGAAAATTTATCTGATATGCAAACCTTATTTCTGGGCAGAAATGATACTGTAATTATGCAATCACTGCATTCTCTTCAATAATAACAAAAAGAAAGAAAAAAATATCTGTCATGCAGTGATAGTACCTTTTATTTTCTCTCTCTGAGGGATGGAGAAAGAGAATGGACAAGTTTCTTGCACCACTTGCACTCTCAGTCCCACTAAGCTATAGATCTTTAAAAAGATAATTTCCCATTTCATTTGCCTGTCTTTGTAGTCACAAGCAGTAAAAATAAAACTTCACATGATGCAAAAGATTTCAATGAAATGACAACTGTAAAGTAAATGATCCAAAATATCTTTTCAACTCAAAGTCATTCACAAAAACCTGGTGGCCTTTTCTAGTGCTATATAAGAAAAAATAAACCTAGCTACCTTTTCTTCCTTTACTTCTTTTTCTTTCTCTGTGGATTCTTTTAGTTTGTTATCTCTCTTTTCTTTAATATTTTTAAATTCTTTCTTATCTTCTTTTTCTTTTTTCTCTCTTTTTAAATGCCTCTTATTTTCTTTTTCTCTTGTCTCTTTTTTTTCTTCAGCTTCCTTCTTTATACCAATATCTGGCTCAGGCTTTTCTTCATTTTCTTCTGCTTTTATTTTTTTATGTGGACATTTCACTGAAACAATCTCATCCTGCAATACACAAGCATATATGTCACATCAAATGGAGTTTCTAACTATTCAAGTTTTGCAACCATCAGATTAAAATGTACTTTTTTTCTGTGTGTGATTTCTTTAGACTTAGGTTTAACACCTATCAAATGGAGCTGGATGCAGTTGCAAAACAAGATGAGGACTACTCACTCATTTCCTTGATGTGACACAAAACAAGTATTGATTGGGCAGGGGTAAATAGGGGTGTGTGAGAGATTAAATACATTAAACTTTTGTATTACCAAAGAAATCTGCCCCTGTAAAAAGTAGTTAAGCTGCAAAGAGCTAAAAGCAATAAGGAAGTAGACATCACAAGACTGAGCTGATTTTTCGGGGCATGGTGATGATAAAAGACTTCTGTTCTGGTTAATTTTGTTCCAGTAACTTTTGTGTGACCACAAATTAAACAGTCACAGGAAAAGGGAACAGAGTTCCAACTTTTGCTTTTTCAGAGATGTTCTGAAGAATCTAGTGTTCTTTCAGCTACCTTCGAAGTCACAAAATTAGGTGCAACATGGCCCCTAAACTTAATCTGTTGGGGTTTTCTTTTCTTCTCTCTAGTGGTTTCTGCTGTGTGATAAATTTAAATAAATGAACCAACAAAAATAGAGTCCTAAAGGAACACATCAGAAGTAATAAAAACATAACAAAGTTGAGTAGCCTATTAGAACAATATCTATTGAATAATAGTCAAACTTTACATTGACAAGTCCATGGGCCCTGATGGGATGCACCCATGAGTGCTGAAGGAACTGGCAAACATCACTGCTAGGCCGCTTGCAATCATCTTTGAAGGAGGACCCAGGGAACTACTGGCCAGTCAGCGTCACCTTTATCCCTGGAAAGGTGATGGAACAGCTCATCCTGGAGGCCAACTCTAAGCACATGGAAGACAAGAAGGTGATCAGGAGCAGCCAGCATGGATTCACCAAAGGGAAATCATGCTTGCCCAACCTGATTGCCTTCTACAATGGGACAACTGGCTGGATAGATGAGAGGAGTGAATATTGTCCACCTGGACTTCAGCAAGGCTTTCAACTCTGTCTCCTGTGACATCCTCATAGCATAGTGGACAGTGAGGTGGATTGAGAACTGGCTGAAAGGCAGGTCTCAGAGTGTTGTGATCAGTTGCAGTCTAGTTGGAGGCCTGTCACTAATGCTGTCCCTCAAGGTTCAATACTGGGCTCAGTATTGTTTAACTTGTTCATTAATGACTTGGATGAAGGGGTAGATACCTCCTCAGCAAGTTCACTGATGATACAAAGCTGGGAGGAGTGGCTGATACCTCAGAGGGCTGTGCAGCCCTTCAGAAGGACTTCGACAGGTTGGAGAGATGGGCAGGGAGGAACCTTCTGAAATTCAACAAGGGCAAATGCAGGGTCCTGCACCTGGGTAAGAATAACCCCAGGCACCAGTACAAGCTGGGGGTGACCTGCTTGAAAGCAGCTCTGTGGAGAAGGACCTGGGGGACCTGGTGGACAACAAGCTGTCCATGAGCCAGCAGTGCCCTTGTGGCCAAGACGGCCAATGGTATCCTGGGGTGCATTAGGAAGAACATTGCCAGCAGGTCAAGGGAGGTGATCCTGCCCCTCTACCCAGCCCTAGTGAGGCACATCTGGAGTGCTGTGTCCAATTCTGGGCTCCTCAGTATGAGAGAAACATGCAACTCCTGAAGAGAATCCAGCAGAAGGCTATAAAGATTATTAGGGGACTGGAGCATCTCATTTAGGAAAAAAGGCTGAGGGAGCTGGGTCTCTTCAGCCTGGAGGGGAGAGATCTGAGAAGGGACCTTATCAATATCCCCTTATCTGAAGGGAGGGTGTCAGAGGATGGAGCCAGGCTCTTCTCGGTGATGCCAAGCAATAGGACAAGAGGCAATGGGCAGAAACTGGAACACAGGAAGTTCCACCTGAACATGAGGAAGAACTTTACTGAGAGGGTGACTGAGCCCTAGAACAGATTGTCCAGAGAGGGTGTGGAGTCTCCTTCTCTGGAGATATTCAAGAACTATCTGGACACAATCCTGAGTAACATACTCTAGGGGACCCGGCTTGAGCAGGGAGGTTGGACTAGACCTCCAGTGGTCCCTTCCAACCTGACCCATTCTGTGATAATGAAAGCCCTGACATACACAGAAGCATTGACTTGCATGTCTCAAAACACTGTTTATTTATGCTGTACTTTCTAATCAATCTTGATTTTTTTTCCTGAGCCTGAACAAAAATTGCTATCTGAGGAATCATAATCAGTAGTAAAAATGGATTAGTCAGAAACATTAGTTTTATATTCAGATTTTATATAAAATTGCATTTTGAGAAGATAAAATGCTCAAGTCTTTATATGAATGATGTTTACCTCATTATACTCATCATCATCAGATTTTTCTGAGGGTGGTGATGAGTCACTTTTTATTTCTTCTTTAATTTTTGCAGCCTTTGTTGCTCTATTCTTCTTACTTCTTGCTTTCTTCCTCTTTGAATTGCCCTGAATGCAAATTAGTACCTTTATTATGTCAACTGACAAGTGTCTGCACACCACAGTTGAAGAAAAAGATTTTGGTTTTTATGTTAAAGAAAGCATTCATTTTATTTATTGCCACTAATGACCACCACTTTTCTCAGGATTGGAGACTGAGCCTAATGCAACAGTAGAGAATATTTACAAATAAGGGAGAAAAAACCAATATTAAACTTGCAATACATTCCTTGAGTTAGTCTCATATAATACAATTACCAATACAGAGAAAAATTACACAAAACAGAGTGGAACTAAGAATAAACAATCTGCTGACATTCCCATAGGTATATTATGTTATCTTGCTACTGAAAATTAAGCTTAACTTACTGCACCAGTAAGTCTTTGCACTTCTTTTCTTGCAAGGTCTTTATTCAGTAATTTAATGAGGTAATCTGCACGGGTCTGCAACTGCTTGGCCTGGGGTTTCTTATCTGGGTCATCAGGTAAAATCTGAGGAGAGCAACGGTAGCATCAACTACAAGTACACATTATCAAATTAGGAAGCTGCTAGTCTGGAGCACTGGGAACAGAAAAAGCTGAATTAAAAAAATAAGTAAAAAACCAATCCACTCCAACTATACCTGACTAATATGCAGGCAGCTTCAAGGAATGGACAACTTAAACATTTTATTTTTCCTCAAACACACAACTAATGTAGTCTTGAAAATATTCTCACAAAATTTACAGTCAACTCAAGAAACTAGCCTCAGATTTCTGTTTCCACTCTCATAGTTTATCTAAAAAATTCAGAGCTCCTGTACCACTGTCATCCACAGATCTCCTAGTTCTGCCTTGTTCTTCTAAATGCATTAACTCGTTACCACAGGATATGCAGAAGCAAAAAAAAAAAAAAAAAAAAAAAAAAGTGTGGTTTCATAAAACAAGCAATTAATGGAAGGCAGGGGCAGGATATCATTAAACAGGTATATATACAACCCTGGCTCCACAAATCCCAAAGCTACAGGTTGGCAGTACCATTGTGTTTGCTTCACTCCAGTATTTCCCTAAATGTTTCTCACTACTTCTAAGCAGCCACTGCACTACTTCTAATCTGACAAATAGAGCAATTCTCATGTTGCAAATGAAAGTCAGTTTCAAGCAAAGAAAACAGGGATAGGGAAACCAAACCAAAATCTGCAAACCAACTTCCCTCCAAAAGATCAAGAATAAAATTACAGAATTCATAGAATTATTTAGGTTGGAAAAGACCTCTGAGATCATTGAGTCCAACCTTTGACCAATCATCACCTTGTCAACTAGACCATGGCACTAAGTGCCACATCCAGTTGTTTCTTGAACACCTCTGGGGATAGTGACTCCAACACCTCCCTGGGCAGTCCATTCCAATGTTTAACGACCCTTTCCATGAAGAAATTTCTCCTGATGTCCAACTATAATCTCCCCTGGCACAGCTTGAGGCCATGTTGTCTTGTTCTGTCATGAGTTGCCTGGGAAAAGAAGCCGACCCTTACCATGCTACGACCTCCTTTCAGATAGTTGTAGAGAGTGATAAGGTCTGCCCTGAGCCTCTTTTTCTCCAGGTTTAACAACCCCAGTTCCCTCAGCCACTCCTCATATGACTTACTCTCTAGACCCTTCAGTAGCTCTGTTGCCCTTCTCTGGACTCGCTCCAGCACCTCAATGTCTGTCTTGAAGCGAGGGGCCCAAAACTGAACACAGGATTCGAGGTATGGCCTCACCGGTACAGGGGGACAATCACTGCCCTGGTCCTGCTTCCCGCACTATTTCTGATACAAGCCAGGATGCCGTTGGCCTTCTTGGCCACCTGGGAACACGCTGGCTCATGTTCAGCTGGCTGCTGACCAGCAGCCCCAGGTCCTTTTCTGCCAAACAACTTTCCAGCCACTCTTCCCCAAGCCTGTAGCACTGTGGGGGGTTGTTGTGACCAAAGTGCAGGACCCAGCACTTGGCCTTGTTGAACCAAATACCATTGGTCTTGGCCCATTGATCCAGCCTGTTTAAATCCCTCTGCAGAGCCTTCCTACCCTCCAGCAGATCAACACTCCCATCCAACTTAGTGTCATCTGCAAACTTACTGAGGGTGCCCTCAATCCCCTCATCCAGATCATCAATAATGATATTAAACAGGACTGGGCCCAATGCTGATCCCTGGGGAACACCACTCTGAACTGGCCGCCAACTGGATGCAGCACCATTCGCCACCACTCTCTGGGCCTGGCCATCCAGCCAGTTCTTAACTCAGCAAGGAGTGCACCCGTCCAAGTTGTGGGCTGGCAGCTTTTCCAGGAGAATGCTGTGGGAGACAGTATCAAAGGCTTTGCTGAAGTCCAGGCAGACACATCCACAGCCTTTTCCTCATCCACTAGGTGGGTCGCCTGGTCACAAAAGGAGATCAGGCAGGTTAGGCAGGATCTAAATTTCCTAAACCCATGGTGGCTGGGCCTGATCCCTTGGTTGTCCAGTATGTGCCATGTGATCACACTCAAGATGATCTGCTCCATAACCTTGCTGGGCACTGAGGTCAGGCTGACAGGCCTGTACTTCCCCGGATGCTCCTTCCGGCCTTTCTTGTAGATGGGCATCACATTGGTCAACCTCCAGTCATCTGGGACCTCCCCAGTTAGCCAGGACTGATGACAAATGATGGAAGAGCAGCTTGGTGAGCTCTTCTGTCACCTCCCTCAGTACCCTTGGATGAATCCCATCTGGCCCCATAGACTTGTGAGTGTCTCAGTGGCTCAGCAGGTCACTAACTACCTCCTCCTGGATTACAGGGGGACTATTCTGCTACCCATCCCTGTCTACCAGCTCAGGGGGCTGGGTGCCCTGAGGATAACTGGTCTTACTGTAAGACTGAGGCAAAGAAAGCATTAAGTACCTCAGCCTTTTCCTCATCCTTGGCGACAATGTTCCCCCCTGCATCCAATAAGGAATGGAGATTCTCCCTGGCCCTCCTTTTGTTGTTAATGTATTTGTAAAAACATTTTTTATTATCTTTCACAGCAGTGGCCAGGTTGAGTTCTAGCTGAACTTTTGCCTTTCTAATTTTCTCTCTACGCAACCTAACAACATCCTTGTAACTCTTCCTGATTTGCCTGCCCCTTCTTCGAAAAGTCTGGAATTAATTCAAATTAACACAACTAGAGCATTTAAACTAGGGAAGCAAAAGGTGGAAGAGAGAATTCAAGTGATAGAGACACAAATACATAGAAATACAGAAACAGCAGATTCTAAGAAGGTATACTTCAACTGAATACACAAAATCTTAAAATCTAATTATTTACCAAAAGGATACAAAGGAGTACAACTGACCTAACTTCTGGGCAATTTCAGTTATCATAAAATAAACTCTTTCAGTAACTGTTCTTATTAACATTATTACCTAAACAAAAAAAGTCCTTGATGAAATTTTGCAGATGACATACCTTCTGTGTCAAACTGAGATCAGGATCCATTTTTATCATTTCCCAGCTTCCATAGCCATATTCATAGATACCTATTAACAGATTGGAATCATCTTCCTTACCCCAATCTATATCAAAATGAGCTGCCTTGGTGTGGCATGGGATGACATATCTAGTAGAAATAAATTAGAAATATAAATAAGCAAACTTCTCAAACTTAGTAAGGGATAGAAGAACATGCCACATATCACTGAGATCCTGGTATATTTAGTAAGTAATCCACATAACTATCAGGCTTTCTTACAATTTCTATAAAATATTTATTCAAATCAGTACCAAAACATGTTTTAAAGGAGATCAAGATTAAGATATAAAAACCAGTCATCTATCTGTGGCCATGGACTGAGTCAGAACTGGCTAACCATGAAGATAAGCTTAAAATATTACTCAAGTATAACCGCCAACTGAATAAGCAGATAGTCTAGGGACTATGATACACAAGGGAGTAAGCTAAAAAGTTCATTGGTCTAAACAACTACCAACAATTACCATCTGCTCCATTTTGACAAATATTGAGTTCTCTCAGGCAGAGGTGACACAAAGCAGTTCCTCAACAAGTCTAATTTCTAGCCTGGAATAATTAAAAGTAACTGAACCCAGTCCCCAATGAATACAGTTCAGAAGCTAAAGCAAATACTGGCTTCTAAGGAGAGGGAAGAAAGAATAAAGAAAGGACATGGAGCAGATTTCTGCTGCCAGTTCTTAGAGGTAATGGAGTGACACGGGTGTCCCAGTGTACTCAGTCTGGATTGCTTAAATATATTCATAAAAGCCTTGAATAACTTTCTACATTATGGGTTCCTTTAGGAATAAAAAAAAATACCTTTTCCTTTCTTCTGGATCTGCAGGAATGGATTTGTGCAACGGTGCCAACTCTTCTTCATGAGAAATAACTAGCTTTGCATTCACCTGCACTCCTGATATTCGGAATGTTGGGCCTTTAACTTTCCCAACTCTACCTCCTTAAAATAAAGGAACAAATTATTAAAATATTTAGCTTTTATGTGTATCTTATAGACAAACGTAGAGAAAAAGAAAGTTTGATGCTATAGCAGCAGACATTCAATTATAGGAAATGAATTTTTCTTAACCAAATGCTTTAATTAAACTCCAGAACCTCAAGGTCTTCCAGTTAATAGTAGCAGATTAATTTTAAATTTCATGGTAAAGCAAAAACGCATTGCATTCTACTATTGACAACTCACTCAGGGAAAGGGGGAAGAAAAACAAAACCAAAAAGTCTTCTTACTAGAATCTTTTTCTAAATCACCTAGTGTGCTAACATTTTGTTAATGTTTTCCCCTAACACAATTGTTTTGTTATAATCAGAGTGCAAGAATCATTCATATCTCTTCGACACTTTTTATTCCTCTCCCCCACCCCCATACACACTTTACCTGCTCTTTCTTGGCCAAAGGAATTGTCCTTTAAAGCCTTAATGCATCCATTATGTACAAGTTCTCCCAGACGTCTAAGGTCTATCTCAGATTTATCAACTAGCTCAGCATCTCTAGCTATAGCATCTAACCTGGAAGAAAACAAATATGTTTTTACAGCTCTACAACTTTAGTAATATGAATGACTCCTTCAGATTTTGAAACTAGATAAGTGATCCTGTAAGTTATCATTCACCCACACTTGCTATACTGTGTAAAATTTTGATCCATGCAGTTCAAAGCAGCTAAAGAAAATACAGAAACTATAAAAATGGGTATTTCACATAAAGGACTATACAACGGGAAATATAAAGGATCCTATCTATGCAGTTTTGAGTTACATTTCAACACATTCTTTTAAATAGAAAAGGAACTATTATTAAGTCTATAGTTTTATCCACTTATCAAACAAAAAAAATGAACAACTGTCACTAATGCAGAATTAACAGAACAGTAGGTTAAGTATAAAGAAAAAGCAAGCAGTCTTGCAAAATGTTAAGATTTGTCAAACTGGCTGTCTACATACATACCATATATGATGAAAGGAAAAAAAATAATTTAAATTCATGTTATAGTACAGGCAAAAGATTAGGCACACTATTTTCAACCTAAGGTTTCTTGGTGTACTGTTTCAATTTTAATGGAAACAAAGTACCAAGTTGCTATACAAATTAGCAAATTAGTTTACCTTTCAAGCGGGCCACCAAATTTCTTGTAACTCTTGATAAACCTAATAACAGAAAAAAATTTTGCAGTTAAAAACATGTATGCTTAATTACATTGGTTTAAAAAATGTATGTGTAAAGTCTTAGTACAAGGCTATGTGGACAACGCAAAGAAAATAAGAACTAGAGAGACTAGGACGGCTTAGTATATGAAGACAACCCACATTTAAAACCAGAGTTCTATTTGGTTTAATAACTGATATAAATAAACCAACAGAAGATACAATTTATTTCAAAAGTTACTTTACTAATTAGTTTCACAAGACAAAGAATTCAGCAATGTGATGTGTCTAATCATAAAAATCAAATGTGGATTTATAGTAAATTGAGAATTCAGATATTATGTTAGGTCTCTCATAATAAAGAGAAGCTAGCTGCAATTTTAAGGACATTTTAAAACATAACAGGAAAGATAAAGGAATGCAAGCACAAGAATACCCCTGACAAAAGCAGCAAACCATTATTTATTAGATAAAATGAAAAGGAAACAAGGCTCTTAAAGGTTAATTATATAATCAAAAATATTTTATAAGCTGTACAGTATTTTAGAGAAAAATTAATACTTAAATTACAGAAGCAAAGTAGCATTTCACAAACCAAAGTAAAGCAAAACAATGTCTACTCCTTCTCCCAAAGAAGTATTTTTAGCACCAAATATTGGGGGACCAGCTGTACAGATTCACTTATCTACTGGGTTTTGCTGAGATAAAGTTAATTTTCTTCAGAGCACCATACCTACTAGTATGTTTTGGATTTGTGACCAAAGCAGTGTTGATAACATGCTAATGTTTCAGCTCTTGCTTAACAGTGTTTTCACAGCATCAAGGCCTTTGCTGCTTCTCACATCACCCCACCAGAGAGTAGGCTGGAGGTGCACAAGAAGTTGGGAGGGGACACAGCTGGGACAGCTGACCCCAGCTGACCAAAGGGATATTCCAGACCACATGGTATCATGCTCGGCAATAAAAAATGTGTAGGAGGAGGGAGAGGGGATGTCTGGTGTTATGGTATCTGTCTTCCCAAGTAACTGTTACACATGGTGAAGCCCTGCTTTCCAGGAAATGGGTAAATGCTTGCTAGTGGGAAGTGGTGAATGAATTCCTTGTTTTGCTTTTCTTGTGCATGTGGCTTTTGCTTTCCCCATTAAACTGTCTTTATCTCAACCTACAAGTTTTCTCATTTTTACCCTTCCGATTCTCTCCCCAATCCCTCTGGAGGAGACTGAGCAAGCAGCTGTGTGGTGCTCAGCTGCCTACCGAGGTTAAACCACAACAACTTGTCAAAATAATTTTTTCTTTTTTTTTTTAGTTTTAAAATGCATCATATAACATTAATACAATTACAATGGCAGGAAATTAAAAAAAAAAAACAACTCACTGAACCTTTTATAGAACATTTTTTGAACTCAAGTTATTCCTCACCAAAATAGGTTCAAATTCTGAACATAACAGTTCCTTATGTCAGCACCCCAAACTACTCAAGAGTAAAGCCTTAAATGCCTAGAATAAAAAATTTCAACTAAATAAATGCAAAATAGACTAGTTTCCATATTTTCAAACTCTAAAATGACAAAAAGTTTTGTCCCTTTAAACATGCATGTCCCCCCGCATCTTACCGCCTAATCTCTGCATCACTAAATCCTTTAATATTTTCTCGAGGAATAGTTCGCGGTCTTCCACGTTTTTTTGGTCGTTTTCTTTCTGAGGCTGAGTCACTATCAGATCCAGAATATCTTCTCCTCCTACTGCGTTTCCCTTCGCTTCCATTAAAGCTGATCTGGAATTTCAGATTAAGTAGTTCAAAGCTACATGACTAAAACATTTTAATAATATGTTATCTAGCCTGTCAAAAATGAGAGGGGTGTGTGTGTGTGGGTGCCACACATGAAAACCACCCAAACCAAAAGTACAAGCCAAAACAACAGCAAAAAAACCCCCAAATAATAACAACAAAAAAAAATCAGTCAATCAAAACCCAGAGATACCTGTTTTGCACAGTTTCTCATTCTTGGCAGCATATATATTTCTTCAAGCTCTTTTTGTCTTTCCTCCTCTTCTATTCGTCGCCGCTGGACTTCTGGAATGATTTCTTCCCAGCTTCTTAAATTTTGTTCTGGTTCCAACTCGATGTCATCTTCATCCATATTTGAAAAGTTAGCCACCTTAGATATTGGAAGATAAGCATTTTCACCAAATCAATACATGCTTTTACTTATACAAAGAGCCAGTAATTAATATATTAGGAAAACTTAGTTCAGAATGGCACATTTTATTTATTTGTATATACACAAAACGTACACATATAAAATCCTTCATGAAGCACTGTCTCTAATGAAAGTATTTTCATATATGAAACGCACACCACATACACACGGCTGAATATAAAGATAAGAATATTTTTCTTCTTTTACAAGTTGAGTACTACAAAACCACTATGAAATGCATACCCGATAGCTGCGATGTTTAAATTCCTTCAAAGCAGAGAGCAAGTCTAACTATATGTCAGTTAATATGAAAGTATAATAATGTAGAACTAACTAAACATTAATAAATTGTAGAAATCACAGTATATTGCAAATGAATGATTAGCATAAAAATGATTTACTACTCTACTGATCTAAAGAAGTCCCGCCCTGATTTAAACAAAACCAAACAAAATCACGCCAAACCTAAACAACAAAAAGATCCACAAAAACAAAGAAAAAACGCCCCAACCAACAAAAATACCTCACCATCCACAATTGGACTCACTCAATATTTTAATTATTATCCAGTTAAGCATATCTGGCATTCATGTTTACATGGGGGCTGAAAGAAGTTTCTAAAAGTCATCAACTAAGAAATCCAAATTTCATTCTTTGTTTTCAGAAGTACTACAGGTGCTTAACAGCATAAAGCATTAAATTAAAAACAGCTCTCCCCAGTACGCTAACAATTAAATCAAGGACTAATGTATTTGTAAATATCTTTATTATTTTGTTAGCAAAATATATTATGTATTTTACATGCTTGCACTGGCAGTAATTACCCTGTATAGGTGAATAGACATTGCATGCCAAAGAGCTAACTTACTGTTTTACACATTTCACAGAATCACAGAATATGCTGAGTTAGAAGGGACCCACAAGGACCAAAGTCCAACTCCTGGCTCTGCACAGAACACCCCAAGAGTCACACCATGTGCCCGAGAGCATTGTCCAAACGCTTCTTGAACTGACAGGCTTGGTGCTGTGACCACTTCCCTGGGGAGCCTGTTCCAGTGCCCAAACACCCTCTGGGCGAAGAACCTTTTTCTAATACCCAACTTAAACCTCCCCTGACTTAGCTCCATGCTGTTTCCTCAAGTTCTGTCACTGGTCACCAGGGAGAAGAGATCAGTGCCTGCCCCTCCATGTCCCTTAGTGAGGATGTTGAAGACTGCAATGAGGTCTCCCCTCATTCTCCTCTTCTCCAGGCTGAAGAAGCCAAGTGACCTCAGCCGCTCCTTATAAGGCTTCCCCTCAAGGCCCTTCACCATCCTTGTGGCCCTCCTTTGGATGCTCTCTAATAGCTTAATGTCCTTCTTATATTGTGGCACCCAAAACTGCACACAGGACTCGAGGTGAGGCCGCAGCAGTGCAGAGCGGAGCAGGACAATCACCTCCCTTGCCTGGCTGGCGATGCTGGGCCTGATTCCCCCCAGGACATGGTTGGCCCTCCTGGCTGCCAGGGCACTGCTGACTCATATTCAACTTGCCGTCGACCAGGACCCCCAAGGTCCCTTTCCCTGTCACTGCTTTCCAGCCTCTCATTCCCCAGTCTGTCCGTACATCCAGGGTTGCTCCATCCCAAGTGCAGAATCTGGCACTTGCCCTTGTTAAACTTCATATGGTTGGTGATTGCCCATTTCTCTTAATTTGCTGAGGTCTCTCTGCAGGGCCTCTCTGCCTTTGAGGGAGTCATCATCTCCCTATTTTGTATCATCTGCAAATTTACTTAGTATCCCTTCAAGTCCTGCATTCAAGTCATTTATGAAGATGTTGAAGACCACAGGGCCTAAGATGGAGCCCTGTGGAACCCCACTAGTGACAGGTTGCCAGTCTGATGTCACCCCATTCACTATAACCCTTTTTGCCCAACTCATGAGCCAGTTGCTCACCCATCACATAATGTGTGGATGATGTAAGAATGAAGGAAAGATAAATAGGTGAAGAAGAACAAAAAATAGCATTTATAAAGGAAAGTATAATTAAGGAAAGAGGGAGGGAGCAGAGCAATACCTTGAACTGTGAAAGCAACTCATCTCCTACAGTCAGTGGACCTGGTTCATTTTCTCGAGTTTCAGCCCTCTTCAGGATTTCATCTATATCCATTTCCTGAAACAGAAGTTTCTCTTTACAACAAAACAATTCATATGTTTCTCTGTCCATCAAGTGTAGATGCACTGCTCCATTTACCTGAGGCTCCTCTTCTTCCCCTTCAGGTTCTTTAAAAAGTTCCTCGGCACCAAACTTCAAAATTGCTGATAACTCTTCCTTATTAAAAGGTGTTGAGCTGAAATACAGAAAGTTTCAGATAAACACTTTATCTTAGTGAATTGTTTCAATTTACTATAACCATGAGTCAAATTTCCTTTTGTCTTAAATAAAAACTAGTTTTAATATGTTAAAAAAAAAAAAAATTACATGGACAATTTACTTTGCAGTCTTTACTTGCATAACTCATTACCACATATTTTTTGCCTTTTAATAACCAAGTGAAATGACTTGCATTTTTACTCAAATAGTCAGGTATACTTAAGCATAAGGTAATATGAAAGAATAAACAAATATACCTGGAGGGAGTAGAGCCTGTATGTAGTACAGTTTTCCCTGTAGTGTCCATTCTCTGAATTACTAAGTGATCTAACACCATCTTTTTCTTGGCTCTTTCAAGAATATCTTCTTCTACTGATGCTTTTGTGACTAGCCGATAAATATTAACCTATGCATATTACAAAAAAGGTTTCATTTACCTGCTCACAAATTACTCATGAAAAAATACTCAGATGAAGTTAACAAAAAACCCTTGAGCAACAACAGGGAGAAATATTAGCCATGATTACAAATCTTCTAAATCTTATTGAACTAGTATTGCATATATGAAACCAGTCAATCATGTTATCACAGTCTCTATAGAAATTATGTAAAAAAAAAAAAAATTCTTAGACCTCTCCTCTTTAAACTTCTATGATTAAGCACAAGCATGGCCACAAGGAAATGTTTTATGTCTGATTACTACTTGAAGTATTCTGCAAGAAAGAAACCCAAAGAGAACTACAAAGTATTAAACAAAGCAAAATGGATGCGCCTGAAGTACAGCAGTTACTTTCTAGAATGATACAATGCCAATGAATGTGAGACAAGTCCGCAACTCTTCTCCTACCCATCCATATACTACAGCTGCCGTGCTATCTCTCTGTATAAGGAGATTTTAAAAAAACATTTAAAAGGCAAATAATGAATATTAACATTTTTAGCAAGTATTAGTTATTCTCAAAATACATGAGGACTGTGATGGGCCGACAGACAGCTTATGGCTAACATAATGAATTCCTCCTTCAGGTTTGGTACTTAAAAGACAAGCACGGGTACCTGTTTCTTCTGTCCAATCCTATGAGCTCTAGCCTGCGCCTGCAGATCATTCTGTGGATTCCAATCAGAATCAAATATAACTACAGTGTCAGCAGATGCTAAGTTTATACCTAATCCTCCAGCTCTGGTAGACAGCAAAAAGCAGAAGTCCTGAAATTATAAAATAAGAAATAGCTTTATATATATTAGCTATAATATCCCTCAAAGAACCAATATGACACTTCTTTATATGCTCTGTGGAGCAGACTATGAACTCATATATTTCTTTAAGTATATAATAAACATTTGTTAGACTTGTAATACAATAAGTTGTTTGTCATGTCTAGAGCCAGTGGATTGCTATTTGAATACAATAGACTATTTCAGTTGGAAGAGACTGACAACGATCATCCAGTCCAACTGCTTGACCACTTCAGGGCTGACCAAAAGTTAAAGCATGTTATTAAGGGCATTGTCCAAATGCCGCTTGAGCACTGACAGGCTTGGGGCATCAACCACCTCTCTAGGAAGCCTGTTCCAGTGCCTGACCACCCTCTCAATAAAGAAATGCTTCCTACTGTCAAGTGTGAACCTCCCCTGCCCCAGCTTTGAACCATTCCCATGCGTCCTGTCACTGGATCCCAGGGAAAAGAGCTCAGCACCTCCCTCTCCACTTCCCCTCCCCAGGAAGCTGTAGAGAGCCATGAGGTCACCCCTCAGCTTCCTTTTCTCCAAACTAGACAAACCCAGTGTCCTCAGCTGCTCCTCACAGGACATTCCTTCCAGCCCTTTCACCAGCTTGGTTGCCCTTCTCTGGATGCATTCAAGGACTTTCACATCCTTCTTAAGTTGTGGGGCCCAGAACTGCACACAGTACTCAAGGTAAGGCCACACCAGCACTGAATACAGCAGGATCATCACCTCTTTTGACCAACTGGTTCTACTGCGTTTGATGTCCCCCAGGATGGGGTTTGCCCTCTTGGCTGCCGGGGCTCACTGCTGACTTATACTGAGCCTGCTGCTGATCAGCACCCCCAGATCCCTTCCTGCAGGGCTGCTCTCCAGCCACTCCTCTCCCAACTTATATTTGGGTCCAGCATTACTCCATCCCAGGTACAGAATCTGGCATTTCTTCTTGTCAGCTATCATGCCATTAATGATTGCCCAATGCTCCAACCTATCTAGAACCCTCCCTCTGCAAGGCCTCTTGTCCCTCGAGTCATCAGCCAGATGCAGTCCCATTAAACTAAAACCTTTTGAGCTCTGCCCTTCAGCCAGTTCTTTACCCAGCACACCGTGAACCTTCTCATCCCACAGTTGGACAACTTGTCCAGAAGGACGCTGTGAGGGCCTTACTAAAATCGAGAAAAACTACATCCACTGCCTTCCTTTCATCCACTAGGCAACTGACATTATCATAGAAAGATATCAAATTAGTTAAACAGGACTTTCCCTTGGTGAATCCACATTGACTGTGCCTGATGATTGGATTGTTCTTTAAATGCCTTTCAATAGCACCCAGTATAATCTCTATAATTTTTCCAGGTACTGAGGCTAGACTAACAACACATCTGTAGTTCCCTGGGTGACACTGAACCGTGCCATAAATCAAATCCCTCCTGATGGGAGAGAATTTTCTAAAAGTCCTTGCAAGGAGTTTCAAAGATAAACCGAGACTTTTCCTTGCGTTTCAATGCTGCCAGATAGTTGTTTATTAAGTCTTATCAGAGGAACAGAGCCACTAGCATGACCCAGGTACAGCATAGAGCACAGAAAGCAGGAGTGAAGTCTAATTATCAAGACTTACAAGGCCTTTTAAAGATAATTTAACCAATAGTTACTAAAAACGTATATTATTTTCACTTTCCTACCAATTATTCAGTAACACGGGCAGGAACTGCGGAATTCTCTATCCAATCATTCCAAACTACTTTTACTGCAGAACATGGAGTAGTAGAAGAAGAAGAAGGTTTAGAGAACAACAACAATCCTCCATTTTGATATTTTTTACTCTTATCTATTTACTACAAAGAGAAGCCCAAAATCTCTAAATTTTTCACCCTGTGACAATCTTACATAGTAGTCTATCACCTAATTCACACCACTGTATTTTCTAGTTCTTGTCTGATCGTTGGTAATTTTTTCCAAGGTTTGAAGCTAAAACAGTGTTGTTCAGGGGGGTAAGAACCCTTAAAAACAGGCAGAGAAATATTCTCGGCACTCTGGGTTCCTATACCTGGGTCTTCCCTCATGCCGTTTTTGTAAATTGGAATAGCATTGCCTAGCTTCCAGTCAGCAGGGACCTCCCCAGACTCCCAAAACCTTTGGTAGATGATCAAGAGAGGTCCTGCTGTAACATCCTCTAGCTCATTTAGTATTCTGGGATGAATCCCATCAGGCCCCGTGGACTGATGAACATTCAGCTGATACAGCTGGTCCCTCACAATTTCAGTGTCCACAAATGGAAAGTCACTGTTTCCACACTCATGGTCCTCTGACTCAGTGGACCAGGCAGCCCAAGGTCTATAAGTATTACTAAAGACTGAGGCTAAAAACATATTGAATGCCTCCACTTTTTCTTCATCTCTATTATTCAGGTGATCACCTTCATCTTCAACAAGTATCAGTTCACTGTTTTCTTTAGACCAGCTAGTATTTTTTTATAGGCAGTTAAACACCACGCAGCCACACAATCACTTCTTGCCCACACCCCCAGTGGGACAGGGGAACAAGAAAGGAAGACTAAAAGCAGGGAAACTTGGGGGTCAAGATAAAAATTGTTTAATAAGCAAAGGAGAAGTGGAAAAAGAGAGAAAGAAAACAAAACAGAGCAAGTGATGCAAATGCAATCTCTCACCACATTCCCATAGGCAGGACCGATGCCCAGCCAATTCCCAAGCAAAAGATGGCTAACCTCCCTAAATCCCTTCCTCTCCTTTTTTTATTGCTGAACATGTTGTTATATGACATGGAATATCTCTTTAGTTAGTTCAGGCCATCTGCCTGGTTATGTTCCCTCCCAACCTCTTGTGCACCACCCAAACTATTCACTGGAAGAGCAGAGTGAGAAACGGAGAAGGCCTTGATACTATGTAAACAATGTTCAACAACAGCTAACACACTGGTGTGTTATTAGCATTGTTTTCATCACAAATCTAAAACACAGCACCATATGAGCTGCTATGAAGACAATTAACTCCAGTCCAGCCAGACCTTGTATAAGTATAAAGCAAACTGATATCAACTTCTCTTGTGAACAGTTATCGGCTTCTCCATGGTTTAAAGGAAGCAGCACTCTAGAAGATGAACAAAAGCCACTTGGGGAGAAAAAAAACCCAAGCAAAACACTGCCAAAAAATACACTACCACCCCATATTGTTAAAGCCTCATGTGTGCCCAAGTCCATCTGGTTTTTTGTAAAGGAAATGAAAGTATTCTTCTGGGGTCAATGCTCTTCAACATATTAATAAAGAATGTGGAAATAAGATGAGCAATGAGGTGACAGTTTGCAGATGATATGGAGTTATTCAGGGTCAACTACAAAGGACTACAGAAGGATCTTATGAGAAAGGCAATAAAAAACATATGAAACTAAAGCTAAATAGGAAATAAATTTGAGTTTTAAGTACAGTCAAAGCTAATAGAGGCCATTACTGCCAAGGAATGAGTCCTTGAAGTTGTAAATATTTCCATGAATACTTTAGCTCAGTATCAGAAAAAAAAAAAAAAAAGAAAAAAGAAAAAAGAAAAAAGGCATCAAATCTATTATTAGGAAAGAAAGAGAGAATAAAACAGGTAACAATTTTATTGCTGCACAACTCCATAGTTTGCCTTCGTTCTTGAATACCGCATGAAATTTGGATCCCCCTTCATCTTAAAAACTGTACAGTACAACTACAAGGATTCCAGAAAAAGGAAAATATGTCTGTACTAGAAATTTAAAACAGAACTAACTTCTGTATTTAAAAAATATCTGAAGTTTATGTTATGAAATGAAGTCCTTTCTCCTCAACCATAGCAGAAACACAAGCTCAGCAGCAACTGACAAATGCTATGCTTCTATTACTGAAAAACCCTGTCAGTATAGGACAAAAAACCTAAGATTATCAAAGGTATGGAATGGCTTCCATAATAGGAAACCTAAATAAACTAGGAATCTTAAGTGGTAAACAAACAATGGTTAGAAACCAGTTCTTCAGTTTCTTCCACAGCAAGAAAATAAGAGGCAAAAAATGAAGATAACGGAAGCCAGATTTAAAGCTATTCAAGATATTTTTTCTTTATGCAAGGATATACACAACTTAATTCTGCCCACTGCCTAAGTAAGTATTTGATGTCAAAAACTTGTGTTAAAGTTCAGTGCTCCTATAAAAATTGAAGGATTAAATTGTATACAACAAAATAAATAAATTCTTCCGTTTCTAAACAGCACTTAAAATTACTTTGTTGAAGAGCACTGACAAAAATCTAAAAATATAACTATGTAGTTATATTAGTTATAAACATCATTTTCATAAATTCTGTGTTTCCTATTTAACCTCGTCTTAGCTTTTTAAAGTTTTTCTGGTTGGTTGGTTGGTTTTGGGGATTTTTTTTTTTTGTTGCATGGGTTGTAAACCTTATAGTCTCTGCAACAGCAATGGAATTTCAACCTAATATATCCCTCACTTTATTCTATCTTCAGTTTTTGTGCGATATTTGTTATATTTCCTAGAGGAAAAAAAATAAAGCTGAGTAGATAAAAAAAACAACCACCCACTTATACCATACCTCTGAGCCTTCTGCATTAAAATGATCCAATGCTTGTTTCCTCAATTCCCCTTTTATTGATCCATCAAGTCTCTAAAGAGATTGAATGATACAGTTAAAAAGGAACTCCTACTATAGCCTATTCAGAGCAACTTGAATTCTCAATTGCCAAATCAATTGGGGGGGGGGAGGAATAAGAATAATGTAACACTTCCAATTAATCAGTTAAATTTCAAAATACTATTAAGCATATAGTAATCACTAGTCTTCTACTGTACAGAAAAATTAAACTTTCATAAATCTTTCTACAAAAAGGACACTTTTTTTAAAGATAAAATGGTAAAAATCAAGGCTTCTTGGCTACTACCAGCAAAATTCTTACCTGAAAGGGAAACTGACGATACTTCAAATACTCTGCTAGGATATCTAACATCCTCACCATCTGAGAGAAAATCAGTACTCTGTTGCCACGTTCTCGTAGACGAATCAGTAGCTTGTCAAGAAGGATTAGTTTTCCACTGCTACGTATTAAATGCTACAAGACAAGAAAGTGTGTATCGCAAAGTAAGTTCACCTCAACACTAACATACGCTGCAGATGGTTAGACATTCATTAACTGAACATGAAAGTTTTATAAGCATTTAGTCAGTGCTGATCTTGTAAAAACTCATTATAAAAGCTTTAAGTGCTCTAACTGAAATCAACAGGGGTACCGACTAGCGTGTTTTTCAAATAAATGCATTTCTCAGCTCTGGCTCATAAAACAGCATCTTAACATTTCATTAAAACGTTAAGCAAATATACTGTGCTATGAGTTAGAGCAGTTACAGTGTAGACTCAAATTCTCTTCTACCAAATCAACAACAACAACGAGACTACTTGACTCCCTTAGCACTACTTGCTCCTCACTTTCTGTCTTTTGAACAGACCTAAGCATTATTACTTGATCCTTTAAGTATTTTTAAAGAATGCCTAATCAGTCAAGTTTTTCTGGCGTGATAAAAGTGAGAGGAATGCTGTTAGTAGAAATCAACATGCTTTAGCTGGGTTACGATGTTCAACCTTCTCAGCTCCAGTCGACAAAACTAGAACAGAAACTCAGGTGGCATGCTGAATTTAATGTTGAAATCATTAGGCCTCTGGCTGAAGAGGCTCAGGATAGAATTTTGGGGAATAAAAAATTGGGAGTTAGGTGCTTTTATTCTTTATGCCAGAAATGAGAAGGATGTATCATTCATAATTAGAGCTAACAAAGCTTATTCAGATGAGCCAAGGAAATCATTGTTACAAGTATGCAATTATTAGCAATAATGGCTGAATGGTTCTGATGAGATTAATTATAAATTTAAGTAGTTAGAGTATGCCAAGTCGCAAACATCCTTTAGCTTTGATAAGCATTTTATAATATAAAATAGCTTGTGCAGTGACAACTTGTGATTTCAATCAAGTAGTTTTGGGAAAGTTTCTACATTATAAACTTCAAAGTTTACAGAAAAAACCCTTGATCTTTCGAAACATTTATGGTGTTATAAACTGCATCAATTATAACAGCCCTTTTATTTGTTGCTGTGGTTCTCAACAGTTTTAGTACAAAGATTAGTTAACCTTTACAAAAAACCCAAACTATAAACCCGCAACACAATCACAGACCATCTTTGGTAGTGATGCTATAATTGCTTTCATTTATAACAACAAAACAACCAGACTAAGCTTAAAGAGATTCAGTAGATTACTTTCTGCTATCACATGGACTGTTGGTGTACCACTGCCAGTCACATACATTTGCATTTATATTCAATTTACCTGTTTATTTAACTGCTTTATTTTAATCTGGGTTTAAAATAGGTCTTCAGTTTATTTAGTCTGAAAATGCACAGACTATTCCAAACTATTTCCTTTTTATTTTGATCATAATTCAAGCCAAGGATATTTTATTTAGTATTGATCTCTCTATTATTCAGTTCCAGTTAAGAAACAAACAGAAAGGCAATCAGTTCATTTACCTGCAAAACCCAGGATGCACATTTGATAGAGAACTTGGTCTTTCTTAACATAATTTAATAAGAACAAATAAATTGACAGAACACTATAAAATTATTGCATGCATATTACAGATGTAAAATCACTTAAATTTTTTTTTAAAAAAAGGTATTACCTGTAAGGCCTCCTGTTTATTATAGAATTCATTATCGTCCGGTGGTTTAATGAGGTAGCAATGGTTACAGCACTTCTTGAGTTCCATCATAATGTTCAAAAAGCCCGAGGTACTGCCTTTTGAACCTTTACTCAGGGCTTTATAATTCCTGGTTAAAATCCACCTATGATACAGAATGTGCACAATGGAAATAATTACTAACCATTTGTGGAAATATGAAGGATGTAAGCTCTCAAAATATCAGTTAAAATTGCACTATGAAAACTATTACACTTCAGTAATTTTTATATAGAGATGTCATTAAAAAAACGGGAATTAAAAAGTGTCATTACTTACTTGTAATATTGCTTCTGCAATGCACTCATTTCCATCCTCAAAATTTGTTCAACCTTAGCAGGTAAAGACTTTTCTACATCTTTTTTAACTCTTCTGAGTAAAAATGGTTCAAGTTCTTTGTGAAGACTTGCATAACCAAACTCTCTCCCTTTGCCATGCTCTTCTTCAAAATCTTCCCAGGAAGAAAACCTTCAGCATAGAAAGAATAAAGGTAAAATAATGACATACCATGAACACAGACACACAAAGACCATAAATATACCATGTGCACAAACACAAATGGACTTCTTCACTAGTCCTCTCTGTTTTATTAAATAAGTTTCTGAATCTGCATCGCACAAGAAATTCCAAATATTTTGTCTGCAAATAGGAGAACGGAAATTAACAAACTTTTGTAGAATGAAAATTCAAAACAAACTCCTGAATTTTACTTTCTTCAGTGAAAACACGACATTTTACTTTTCTGCATGGAAACACAGGTAGAAGGACATAGAAAGTCCATTATATTTCTCAAGAGCAGCATGAAAAAGTAGTTGTAGAGCTGGAGGAAGTGCAAGAGAACAGACCACATACCTTTTGCAGATTGGATGGACTAGCTGAAATGTGATTAGCCTCTGGTATGTGCTAACAGACTAAGAGAATGCACTTTGTGATCAAATGAAGAATAGGTGCCAGACAACAAACTTAGTGGCTGTGGTGTAAGGTTCTGAAGAAGTCAATGGAATGCATAGCACCGAAATTAATTGGAGCTACAGTGCTTTGTATTTACAAGATATTTGAAAGGAACATGTGCTCTTATTTATTCCAAATATAAACAGAGGTCAGTATAGAATAACATCAACATAGTAAACCTATTCAATGCAAATTGTAAGGGCAAATTGGCTGCCTGAATCATAGAATCATGGAATGTCCTGAGTTGGAAGAGACCCACAAAGATTATCAAAGTCCTACTCCTGGCCTTGCACAGGACTACCCCAAGAATCACACCATGTGCCTGAATGAATTACTGGATATTGGACATTGTGGTATAATCTTGTTTTCATTCATGGTACTAACACAGAAAAGATTACATCCTCAGCCCCATTCTATTTCCCACAGCAAATCCATATGATTTTCCTTTTAAATTAAGATGAAGCATGTTTCCAAGGTTCTGAGCCACACATCAATCCATCCTTTTTCTGGACTGCCAAAACAGAAAAAGTGACAGCTGCTACCAAAACAATTTATCCAGAGCAGCATGAAAAATATGTGCATCTATTTTATAAAAAATATTAAAACTATTTAACAATGTAATTCTTTATTGATTCTCCAATCACTACAATACTTGACCACAAAAAAAAAAAAAACAAAAACAACACCCCCCCACCCCCCATCACATTCCTTACTTTTCTGGCATGATGAAGTGCAGCAAAGACCAAAGCTCTTTAAGGGAGTTTTGCAGAGGGGTTCCAGTAATAAGAAGACGATGATTAGACTTAAAGTCTATTAAAGTCTTGTACAGAAGGGAATCATCATTTTTTAAACGATGAGCTTCATCAACTCCTATAAATACCCAATTCAGACCACCAAGGAATGACTTCAAGAAATTGGGGGGAGGGGAAGACATTATACAAGTTAATATATTATGTAATGTCTGACATTTTACATGAGGTTATATATACACCATCACTCCTTTTATTTTAATAAAAAAAGGACACCTATATGTTTTTAGTATTAATTAGGGGTTTTATGTTTGCTAGATTCAACAAAAGGCTCTGCAGGCATCCCAAAATTAAAAAGAAAGTATAAACCAAGTTTATACTTAGTGGGAGGAAGAAGACAAAAAGCTGATCTATACATTTTCAATTGACAAAAAACCCCTAACAAAAATTCACTATTGACTCTGTTCTTTTCAGCATGTACAAACAGATGAAATAGAAAGTCAACAAGCAGAACTTTTTTATTATAATTATCATATGCTGTTAGGATTAACAATAACTTTATATGCTACCATCATGAAGAGAGTAGTAATATAAACATATGTAATACTACACACACAAATACAAAGAAAAAACATGAGATTTCAGAGATGTGAATAACAGGTGTTTGGAGCTATGGCCTGGTTTGTTTTTTCAGTTCCTGGATGACTGTCTAACAGGAAAGTAGAGATTTTGAGATGTGAAGAAATTACTAAAGCAATGTTGTTGCCAGATGAAGAATTGTTTGCAGCTGGTGGATTAATACAATGCTTATTCTTCAAAAAACACTGGCCAATGGAACCACACAATGCTTATTCTGTAGGAAGAAGAGCTGGAAAGCAACCAGCCCAGTTGTACCAACTTTTACTAGGTCACCAGGCGGTCAGGTATGACAGAGAGCCCCAGAACAGAACACATGCATAAAGGGGAGGGAACATATGTTAATGACTTTGGGGAAATGATTATCATATGTATGCTTCTTCTGGGAAAAGCTATAAATATATATGTAAAACATAGCATATAAACAGGAACTTTCCTGTACTTAGCATGTATTTCAGAGGCGATATCCCCTCATGCATTCAGGCAAATAAAGAATGCCTGCTTCTTCATGCTACGTTGGTGTTAAGGAGTTTTATTTTTATGGATTTTTGGTAACAATGTGAAGCACAAGCAAACTGAAGAAAAATAAGTTTTACCCACTTGATATGTGGGTTAAGGGAGGGGGCAGAAAGTCTAACCACACATACATAAAATCTAAAAGTGCTTAAAGAAAACGACTTTCATACTTCCAAGAGTAAAGCTGTCATACTCCCCCCATCCCTTTAACAGCCCAGAACCCAAATATGTGCCAACTCTAAAGGAATTTTACATTCTACAAATGATTTGTATCTCCCTGAAGAAGTGTCATTACCTTATCCTTCAGCAAAATTTCATAAGTTGTTAGAAGTATATTAAATTTTAATCGCTTGGTCTGTGGATGCATCCACTCATGAGTTCTTATCTACAAGAAGAATCAAGCAAACTATAAGCTAGAGAAAAATGGTCTTATTGATCAGGATGACTTCAGGTACTATAGCAATATAGATGTTAAGTGACATACAAGAATCTGATCATGAACAAGGAACATAACACGTAAAGCTTTTTTCTTAAAGTTATTAAACAGTGATGGTGGGGTGTTTGTTAGTTTTTGTTCGATTGGGGTTTTTTGTGGATTTCTGTGTGTGTTTTGGGTTGTTTGGGTTTGGTTTTTTTTGTTTTTAAGCTTTAATGGATAAGGTTCCTTATATTCCTCCTTTTAGGAAACAAATTATGTCTGTTTGGCTTAAATGTTTATTTTATGCACCTAAATAATTGCATGACAAAAGACAATTTATTTTCAAATGCAAGGTTGCATTTTAAATCTTTTATTATTAAGCAAGAATGAAATTTTTCACATTCATTCATATCAGATCAAAATTTATGCTTTTAATTTGCATTTTAACCACATGCAATGTTTCAAATAATTATTTGCTCATTCCTAACCAAAATATTGGAGATTAGCATAAGACAGGAGCATGAAGTGAGCCTTATTTACCACTAATATTTCCAATGATACAAAGAAATACTCACCATATTTCTGCTAGTTATATCTCCTAAGTAAACCACAGCATTCATCTGAGGAGCCCAAGTTTGAATCTCTCTTTGCCAAGATGTCAAGGTAGAAAGCGGCACGACTAGCAAGAAAGGCCCATACAGTTGATGTTCGTGAAACAGGTAGTTCAGAAAAGAAATTGTTTGTATTGTTTTACCCAGACCCATTTCATCTGCAAGAATACAACTATTCCCTCTAAAAAACAAACAAACAAACAAACAAAATTTATAAATGCTTTCAAGTTAAAACCAGAAAGACTAATTTAAAACTACTTACTTGCACCATGAGTGGGCAAGCCAGTTCAGTCCATTTAACTGATAATCTCTTAACTCTAAACCTTCATGTCCTCCAATATAAGATGGTTGCTTCTTTAGTGCAACAAACCTCGGCCTCTGTTTTAGAATCTGTCAAAAGCAAATTGAGCATCAGTCCTACTACTAAGCGAAGTTACCAAAATGTCTTCTTACAGAAACAAAGTAGCAGTGGGATTCTGTTTGGTCACCAAGTCTAGTCCTTATTCATGACAAACATCTAGGCCATATAACAATATCCACCCAATTGCAAGCTAAAATTAGTTTGCTGATCTAAATTCCACAACAGAAGTGACAAGAACTCATTCACAAAGGTTACTTTTAAAACAAATTAAAGTAATAAACAATTCCATCTTTGAATGGCAGTAAAATAAGTAGAAGCAAATATAGAATCATAGAATGGGTTGGGTTGGAAGGGACCTTAAAGAACATCTAGTTCCAACCCCCCTGCCATGGGCAGGAACACCAAAGTCTATTCTTAATAGTAATACTTCCTATGTATATAAATATAGCTATCGCTATTACTGTTCTGGACAGCATTCAAAAATATTTTATAATATGCATTTTTGAATGCATAGAATAGATCAGCTTTTAAAAAAATTATTGCAACTGTATAAATCCATCGAAATTACACACTCACCTTACACTCCTTAAATGGAGTAGTCTTAGATTGGTTTCTGCTAAAATACTCATCAATACACGTCTGAAATTTTTTGGCAATGAGAGCACCATCTTCCCAGCTACATTCTGAATAAGGCAGACCTTGCCATTTGCAATAGTAATCTGGATAACCAGCTGCTGATTTCTGATTTGAATGAGCTGCAGAAATGCATCAGAGATACGAGATCAATATTTTCTTTCTGTATTTTAAGAAAGCACTCATTTTAGGTGATAAGACAACATGAACTAGTTTCACAGCAAAGACAGTATGATAACTTTTCATCAAAGATTTGGTTTTGCCTTAAGCTGCTAGGGATATTAATAATCTAAATTTCTTAACTATAAATTCAACATGCAAGCAATAAACTTGTAATATTCTCAACACTGTTTTCCATCTGGAAGTTTGTCACGTACCAATTATCCTCTCCACTATTTGATACTGTTTATGTAGATCATCTGTAAGTTCCTGCTGGCAGTTATAATATTCCACATCTTCTGGAGAAGCATTTTTCAGCCTGAAACGGGAATTTATTTGCAGCACTTACTACATTGTGCAGTTCTAAAACTAAGAAAATCTGACAATTTTAAAGCTCTGAATGTAAGCACCATAGGAATGCTGCTTAGAGAGCTTCTTTGGAGAAGCTACAACTCTGGAATTCCTGCTATAAAACTGTTGCATCTGGCCTAGGTACTTTATCATTGATGACTGAGGAAGCTTATCAAGAGAAATTACTATCAGCTATATCTTGCACAAGTCATGCAGATGATTTACAATATCTGTTCTCAATACAGTTAGTGTAGTTCACATGGCATTTTCACAGAACAGCACAGATGGCTCACTATAAGAATCTATCTTATGAGTCACTAAAAATTCCACCACTGTTAATAGATTATATTAAACATACTAATAAACTGGAATACCATAACATAGCACTAAAATGTAAGGAATTTTTTCATTTCTTGGTTCTGAGGCTTTGACAGAAGTTTGAGCCAAGAAAACTAAATGCTGTAATGTTTTGAGTGCTTTAGCCATTTCTGATTTTTTTAATCTCTGCAGCAATTCCCAAAGAACTCTGACCAAAATACAATCAATGACAAAATTAGTAAAATATTTAAAACCAAATCAGAAAACTCACCACCCATCTTGTTAAAACTTCATTTATAACAGACATATTAAAATCTAGGTGCAGAAGCTGCTTCCTTAAAGCCCTGATTTTACAAGATGTGTGAGTATTGTCACTTGCTCAAGTCAAGTCGGTGTGCTCAGAATCTTACAGGATCATAAGGTGTTAGGAAAGCTTCAACTTTAAAGCTTTTGTCTTCCTGTTGTGTACAGGCACTTAAAAACATCTATATTATTACAAAAATATGCAACATGGAAATAGTTATAACAATACTCACCAGCGTTTTGTTTCCTGATCTTTTTTCTTATAGTTGTCCAGTTTCTTCATTCCTTTAACATTTTGTTGCTTCAGTGTTTCCTCAGTTTCCCATGTATTATGGATGTGTGACCAGCCTTTCCATTTAATAAGATATTGTAATTCTCCTGGCTCCTTTGACTTTTCAAACCCAGTATTTGGGTCACCATCTGCCTCAACTGCATAGATGGTGGTTGCAGCACCAGTGGCTAGTAAAGAAATCACACCATAAGGCTCAATGCACTGCCATAAATTAACCAGTAAAAAAACACACTGCAGAAAGCAATTTGTGATGCTCTTATATGAAGATGCAACTTGATTAATTATATCTACAATGCTTATGTCACTCTTCTTATTTGAAGAATTATGATGTAGCTATATTAACACATGCACAAGTATACCAGCAAGATTCAAAAAAAGCAACCAAAAACCACTGCATCTAACCAAGTATTTATTCTCATGAGAATTTTCTTAGCATTCCTAGTCTTTCTAATGATCCTGAGAGAATGCTCCACTAACAATGCTTGCTGTCATCTTTGCTATGTCCTTCTCATCTCTGAGAATATAACAGATATTGGGAATTGTCCTTAATCAGCCTCGAGACTTCAATAGCCTATTATTCAATTATTACTATGGATGCCATAAATAAAATTTACAGAATCAAAGAATGGTTGAGGTTGGATGGGACTTCTGGAGGTCATTGGTCCACCTCTATGCTCAAACAAGGTCACCTAGAACCAGTTGCCCAAGACCATGTCCAGGTAGCTTCTGAATATCCCCAAGGAGGGAAACTCCACCACCTCTCTGGACGACTCCAACATGCAAACTGGTAACAACAGATGAGTAGAAGGATGAGGTACTCAACAACTTTTTTGCCTCAGTCAAGGCAGGAACTGAGGAGGCAAAGTCTCTCCCACTGTAAGTGAAGATCAGGTTTGAGACCACCTGAGGAATCTGAACATAAATAAGTCTCAATGACCTGATGAGATGCATCCCAGAGTCCTGAGGGAATCGGCTGATGTAGTTGCCAAGCCACTCTCCATGATATTCAAAAAAATCATGGTAGTTGGGTAAAGTCCCGGGTGACTGGAAAAAGGGAAACATCGCACCCATCTTTAAAAAGGGTAGAAAGGAGGACCCTGGAAACTACCGACCTGTCAGCCTCACCTCTGTGCCTGGGAAGATCATGGAACAGATCCTCCTGGAAACTGCTAAGGCACATGGAGGACAAGGAGGTGATTTGGGACAGCCAGCACGGCTTCACAAAGGGCAAGTCCTGCCTGGCCAACCTAGTGGCCTTCTATGATGGAGTGACTCCATCAGGGGACAAGGAAAGGGCTACACATGTCATTTATCTGGACTTCTGTAAAGCCTTTGACACGGTCCCCCACAACATCCTTCTCTCTAAATTGGTGGCCTATTTCATGGATAAGGAATTGGCTCCATGTCCAGATGGAGATCAGTGACGAGTGGTGTCCCTCGAGGGTCCATATTAGGACCAATGTTATTTAATATCTTCATCAATGACATAGATGAACTGATTGAGTGCACCCTCAGCAAGTTTGCAGACAACACCAAGCTGAGTGGTGCAGTTGACACACCTGAAGGGTGGGATGCTGTTGGGGGAAGATGAAACAGGAAAGCCTTATAAATATGATTGCCTGACAAAAGATTTTGGGAATATGAAAACTACAGGCAACATCGAAATGAAAGCCACTTTTGAAATACCAAGTCTTAGTTACTGAACAACTGGAAAACAATGGTATGGCCGACTGAAGGTAATCCCCTCTTGATTGAACAATACCCTCTGCTTGCAGGCAGGTCCAAGGGTCAGAGCAGACCCTACTAGCTCAGCAGAAGGGGTCCAAAGAGTAGTTTTTAGAAGTTAAGATGTAACACTCTATGGTAATATAAGAACTCTTATAGGCTGTATGTAAATGCTATAGGATTTGTATCTTGTATTAGATTGGTTAGTGACAATTAGAATATTCAGTACAGAAGATGATTTATTGTATTGTAACCAGGACTTCACCACTCCACTCTACTTACTCCCTTACCCACTTACTCTCTTACTTACCTCCTCTTCGCTTACTCCACCCTTACTCTTACACTTACACTCTTGCTCTCTTGGGCCTGCTCCGAGCTGC
>NW_008236809.1:52334-61377 GCF_000691975.1 Corvus brachyrhynchos
AAAAAAAAAAAAAAAAAAAAAAAAAAAAAAAAAAAAAAAAAAAAAAAAAAAAAAAAAAAAAAAAAAAAAAAAAAAAAAAAAAAAAAAAAAAAAAAAAAAAAAAAAAAAAAAAAAAAAAAAAAAAAAAAAAAAAAAAAAAAAAAAAAAAAAAAAAAAAAAAAAAAAAAAAAAAAAAAAAATCTCTATTTCCATGACTATCTGCTGCCCTTCCAAGAAATGAGAAAACTCCTCAGCAACTCCTGATCCTGGTTCCTCACACACAGGCCTTCTTTACAGGCTATGCTGTAACTGGCTGTCTTGCTGTCTTTCTGAAGGACGGCTCCCAGTTGTGCAACACACAAGCTATGCATCCTAGCAAGGCAAGATCAGGATCTCCAGGTGCAGTACACAGGTGACTGGAGACTTTCTTCAATTTTAGCAGCAGTCATGGTGGTGTTCGGCTGTGGTGCAGGCTCTTGCTCTCTCTCAAAAGCGGGCACACCCTTCCTGAGATAGACAGACCTCTCAACATAGAAGCATGACATTGCACTGACCCTAGAGACAGGGTTATTTTGCAGACAGCCTGAAGGGCTTACCCACTGGAAGACACTCTCAGAGCTCCAGTGTAGTCTTTCCTGTAGCTTGATATGCAGTGTCATCAGGACACTTAAATTCTTGCATGTGGACATGCTAAGTCCCTGCATCCCTCAGTGACTTCAATCAAAACTGCAAACCAAGTCAACTACAGGCAGGGGAAGGAAGGAGGCAGTAGAAAACAACTCCTCTACTTTTTTTTTTCTTATTAGAAAAAGAAGTGTAAAGGAAGAGAACTTGTCACTGAGTGCATGCACATTTTCCGACAAATCTATAAACTGCAGTTAATATTAAAGTTATGTTCCCCTGAGTCCTGTTTTAGGAAGGGAGAAAAATACTCACTGCTAAAGTTCCAAGTTCACATACAAAACTGCAGCCTTAACTAACATGTTCATAGCACCTGAAATTTGAATGGCCCTTTAAAAAAACATTCAATAATTGAAGGTCTGACCTCACATTCAATTCACATAGGTATTTGCAAATATGTTTCTAATCTAATAACATCACCAAGAGAATACATTGGTGAGATTTTGTACTAAATAATCTATGAGAGACAACCAGGGCTGCTAACCAGAGTGAACTTCCCCTGACAGAACAAGGAGAGCTGCAGAATCCTTCTTTCCCACTGGCACTGGCTGGCAAAGCACATGCTGTGATATCACTTCAGACAGACACAGTTACAGACCACTCCCATTAAATCTGGAGCACATTTATCTCTGGCCTGCTCTCATTTCTACATTTTCAAAGACTGCCCCAAATATCTTTCTTCACTTTTCCTGAATAGCAAATAAGGAAAAAGAAGATGCTTTCTAAAAAGTGTTATTTTAAAAAAGCACTCATATGACTCGCCCACAAATAGGTGCCAATACCACGTGGTTCGTTCGCAGTTGTGGTGGCAGCAGCAGCATTTCATTATATTTACCATATGGAAGAAAGAATACACTGAAAAATCAATCTAACTCTTCTAGCACCAAACTACACAATATCCAAGTCTACAGTTAAGATGCCAGAGTGCCAGACACTGGGAGGACTGAAATTTACAATAAGCAACTTACAACTAAAATTTACAATACAATAGTCAATTCAAGTTACTGAATCTTGCAAGTCTACTGACTGCCACCAACAGCAGGGCACAAACCAGTGCCACAGCCACAACCCAGATTTTTCAATTAATAAACTCATTTAGCTTAGGATAATTAAATGGACATGTGTTTTCCCCCGATGTTGGGGAAGATGAAATAGGAAAGCCTTATAAATATGATTGCCTGACAAAAGATTTTGGGAATATGAAAACTACAGGCGACATCGAAATGAAAGCCATTTTTGAAATACCAAGTCTTAGTTACTGAACAACTGGAAAACAATGGTATGGCCGACTGAAGGTAATCCCCTCTTGATTGAACAATACCCTCTGCTTGCAGGCAGGTCCAAGGGTCAGAGCAGACCCTACTAGCTCAGCAGTAGGGGTCCAAAGAGTAGTTTTTAGAAGTTAAGATGTAACACTCTATGGTAATATAAGAACTCTTATAGGCTGTATGTAAATGCTATAGGATTTGTATCTTGTATTAGATTGGTTAGTGACAATTAGAATATTCAGTACAGAAGATGATTTATTGTATTGTAACCAGGACTTCAGACTCTCTCTTACTCTTGCTCTTACTCTTACTACTTCCATTCCACACTCTTGCTCTTACTTCCACTCTTGCTCTTATTCTTACTGCTTCTTCCTCACTCTCCTTGCTCTTACACTCTCTCTCTCTCTCTTACCCGCTTACTCTCTTGCTCTCTTGGGCCTGCTCCGAGCTGAGTCTGGCAGCTCTGAGCAGTGCCCCTATACCCACGCCTTTTGCAATAAACCACATGTGTCCCAAGATCAGACTATAGAGATCTCTCGTCTCCGTCTCTGACCGTCCCGACCGTCCGTAACCTACAGGATGCCATCCAGAGGGACCTGGACAAGCTCAAGAATTGGGCCCATGGGAGCCTCACGAGGTTCAACAAGGCCAAGTGCAAGGTCTGGCACCTGGGTTGAGGCAATCCCTGGTATCAATACAGGCTGGGGGATGAAGGGATTGAGAGCAGCCCGGTGGAGAAGGACTTGGGAGTACTGATAGATAAAGGGCTGGACATGAGCCAGCAATGTGCTCTCAGAGCCCAAAAAGCCAACTGTATCCTGGGCTGCATCAAAAGAAGCATGGCCAACAGGTCAAGGGAGGTGATTCTGCCCCTCTACTCCCCGCTGGTGATACCCCATCTGGAGTACTGCGTCCAGTTCTGGAGTCCTCAGAACAAGAAATACATGGATCTGTTGGAGCATGTCCAGAAGAGGGTCATGAAAATGATCAGAGGGCTGGAGCACCTCTCCCATGAGGACAGGCTGAGAGAGTTGGGGTTGTTCAGCATGGAGAAGACTCCACCCTATTGTGGTCTTTCAATACTTAAAGGGGACTTATAAAAAAGATGGGGACAAACTTTTTAGTAGGGCATTCTGCTTTTGGCTGGGATAGAATTAATTTTCTTTATAGTAGCCAGTATGGGGCTATGTTTTGAATTTGTGATAAGAAACAGTGTTGATATATCCAGGGATGTTTTAGTTATTGCTGAGCGGGGCTTACACAGAGTCAAGGCCTTTGCTGCTTCTCACACCACCCCACCAGGGAGTAGGCTGGGGGTGCACAAGAAGTTGGGAGAGGTGGTTTGTCTTCCCAAGTAACCATTATGCATGATGGGCCCCTGCTTTCCTAGAGGTGGCTGAACACCTGCCTGCCAATGGAAAGTAGTGAATGAATTGCTTGTTTTGCTTTGCTTATGTGTGCAGTTTTTGCTTTCCCTATTAAACTGCCTTTATCTCAACCCATGAATTTTTTCACCTTTTTTATTTTTCTGATACTCTCCCCCATCCCACAGGGGAAAGTGAATGAGCAGCTGTGTGGGGCTTAGTTGCATAGGGCCTGTTGCCATAGGACAAGGGGTAATGGTTTTAAACTAAAAGAAGGGAGATTTAGACTAGATAGAAGGAAGAAATTTTTTATGATGAGGGTGGTGAAACACTGGCACGGGTTGCCCAAAGCAGTGGTGGATGCCCCATCCCCGGAAACATTCAAGGTCAAGTTGAACGGGGCTCTGAGCAACCTCATCTAGTTGAAGATGTCCCTGCTCGTTGCAGGGGGATTGGAGTAGATGAACTTTGAAGGTCTTCCAACCCAAACCATTCTATGATTCTATGACATTTGCTTTCCTCCAGTCCTGAGGCACTTCTCCCAGTTGCCATGATCAAAAATTATTGAGAGTGGCCCTGCAGTGACATCTGCCAGCTCCCTCAGTACTCATGGGTACATTCCATCAGGGCCCATGGACTTATGTATGTCCAGTTTGCCTAAGTATTCCCTGACCAGATCATCTTCCACCAAGGGTACATATTCCTTGCTCCAGATTTCCCTCCCCAATATCGGGGACCAGGGATTCCTGAAGACCGGTCTTGATAGTAAAGACTGAGATGAAAAAAGCATTCAGTACCTCAGCCTTTTCCATGTCCTGTGTTATCAGGACCCTGCCCCATTCAGTAGTATGTCCATATTTTCCTTAGTCTTCCTTTTGTCACCTATAGAGAGGCCTTTGTTGCTGTCTTTGACAACCCTTGCCAGATTCAATTCCAAGCGGACTTTGGCTTTCCTAACTGTGTCTCTGCATGCTTCTATAGTGTCTCTGTATTCCACCTTCCATATACCTCCTCTTTGGTTTTGAGTTTTGCCAAGAGCTCCTTGTTTATCTATGCAGGCCTACTGGCAATTTTGCCTGACTTCCTGCTCTTTGTGATGGGCTGCTCTTGAACTATATCTCCCTAAACTCATTTTAAGTGCTTTTTTTTCCCCCCCCCCCCCCCCCCCCCCCAATCTTCAGAATCTTATGTGGGGTAATTTTTAATTAAATACAGTCAGTATTACAGCTGAAGCACACTAGCAGCAAGAAACAGGCTCATTTCTGTGAGGAGAGCTAAATAAGGAAGTGGACCTAACCAGATGCAGGGGACAGATATAGAAACAGAGCATTGCAATAGTAAAAGGCATGCAAAATATAAGAAGCCTAGCCCAAAAGGCTTTTAACACAGCAGCAACACTGCATTAGAGTAAGGGGCTAGAGTAAGAATACACTGGAAAAAAAAGAAGCAATACACAAGCAGGACACTGCATCTCACCAGCTGCTGGAAATATGAAACCCCTAGCATCATCCATAACATTACTTTTAGAAATGCACATGCAAGCACACCACTGAAATTTTATATTCCACCATCCATTGCACTGTATTGGGACTATTTGAAAATAAATAACCGAAATCACAGTCTCAATGGTTCAGCCTTCCTAACATCATCCTTCATCATTCAGGATACTGGTTAGCTCTCGTATTCATTCCATTTTTTCTTCACCCTCCTGTATAGAGTTTATACCTATCAAATATCAATAAACTGTACAAATAGTGATGTAACAGTATGCTATGCATTTAAGCGATATGGAGCTATATTCCACTTCATTTTTTTCTCTTTCACAGAATCACAGAATAAGCTGAGTTGGAAGGGACCCACAAGGATCATCGAGTCCAACTCCTGGCCCACCCCCAAGAGTCACACCACGTGCCTGAGAGTATTGTCCAAATGCTTCTTGAGTTCTGTCAGGCTTGGTTCTATGACCACTTCTCTAGTTACTTAAGCTCTTCTATGTTTTATTTTATAAGGCTTACAAAAGAAACATCCTTATGAGTAGGAAAAACAAAATAAGATTACTTTCTGGTACTTTAAAACTTCTTTACAAACATCACAGGTTACCTACAGCCGAGAACAATTGCTGTTGGCATTGCACCACAATGCAGTGCAACATCTTAAGAACACTGATAACAAAATTACCTCCTTTTCGGCCAATTCGACTATCCATAAACTTCTCTATAGTTTCAAATTCATCTTCTTCAGGCTGTGGGACATCTTCTCCACAAACTTCCAACAAGTCGTCAGAATCTGTCTTGGTTTCTTCAGCTTCTTTGTAACTAACATTGACTGTTGCCTGGCGACGAGATCCTCTCTTGTCATAGTCATCATCATCTGACGAATCAAGCTGCCTCTTTTTCTGTCCTGCAATCTTTTTGCCACTTTTTGGCTCAATTCTTGAAGGCAATAAGATACAACACAACAGTGGAGTTTCAACACGGACAACTACAAGCCTTCTGTATTTGTTTCTGAATACATGTATTTCATGACTGCTCAGTTACACCAATTTCAGTTGGAGCAGACAGGAAAGAGGTATTCAACACAAATCACTGGTATGATAACATCTTTTGTAGATTAAAAAAAGTTTTCAAGTTCTGTAATAAATATTAATGTTTTCATTTGCCTGTATAGTAGTACAATACTTGATTCCAAATTAGAAATAGTACCAGAGTAGCTAAAATGCAAGACCTTCTTACCTGCTTGGAAGTTTCCGGCTTTTGACTTTGTTTTCTGGCTCATAGTCAGATTCACTATCTTCACAACTGCTTCTCTCTCTATCTTCCTCTGATTCAGAATCAGAACTAGCTCCTGATACTGACCCTGACCCAGACATTTGCCAGTCTTCACTGTACATATTGAGAAACAAAATAGTAACTCACATTAGTTTTCTGGGGGGGGTTGTTTTGTTTTTAAATCAAGCATTCACCACAGGCTTGCTGCTTTAATTTCAACATTCTTCACAGAAACAAAAATGTTATAATACTAATTTCAGCTAGAATGATGGAAAATTATCATGGATGGCTAACAGGTAAAAATACCAAATGGCTTCAAAGGGAATTGAATTCTATTATCAAGAGACAGATGTAAAGAACAAATCAAACCAAAAATATGGATTTCTGTATAAAATGCAGCTTTAATAATTGATTTATTTTGACATGAATAAACCTGACATCCTTAATAACTTTAGTTGGAAAGGTACATATTTACTGGAACTTACCTAGGCTCATCATAAAAACCATAACATTATATTTTGCAGAATCCAAAATTCTCTAATAGCTATATCCCCTGTGCCTCATGTGAATAATTAGCAACTTCAGCACAGGAACAAAAAATAATACAGAATCAGACTGGGAAACACACAGAAAGACTTCAACCATGGCAATCAGAGGCACTGGCTCCCAAAAGCCCCCACTAAGCTTCCAATTCAGTGCTTAACACTCATGCAAGATATTATGAGCAAGCCACTTGTGACTCCCAGTGGCCGTATCTCTGTTCTCCTGCTTAGCTGAGATATTCTACTTTGCAAGAGGAAAGATGTACCCACTGATCAACAGTATCTTACCTCAGACTCTGTTTGTACAGAGAAATTTAATCTTAATTGCTTGGCTGGGGGTGGAAGAAAATCTGGCATGCATTTTTGAAAGGTTGCTAAATCTTTATACTACTATCTATTACCAGGCTTAGGGGGTCTTTGACCAAGATGATCAAATAGTACTAATGTCCTTCAAAAGTGAAATACTACTCAAAGACCTTTTCATTCCATTTCAGATCAGGAACCCTAAGAATCAGGGCTTTGACACTTCATTCAATTAAATATGCAGTGGTCCTCAAATTACATTTTCATTGTGGTCAATACATCTGTGTGTCTTGGAAATACTATAGAATCATCTGTTTCCTTAAAAGATTTTTTTCTGTAAGCTGTAAATTAAAAAAACACCCAAACAACAACCTCTCCCTCCAATAAAAGCAGAAAAAAAACCCACCCCAAACCAACCAACTCCCCCGCCCCTATGCAAATACACAACTTGTATTTATTTGGAGATATATAGACAACATATAGAACACCACGCTCTTTATGGCTTGGATGCTGTACTAAGTTTATATATAGAAATCAGCTCTGCATGTCAGATAACAGCTGCAAACATACTTGTTCAAAATAGGTATAAATCAAAATTGAAGCACTGGATATATGGGGTTATTTGGTTACTAGTTTATAAACTATCTTTCCTGTAACAGATTATGTTGTTAGGTTTAATCACATTCTTAAGTAACAAAAGACAGAATGACAATTCACTCGAGAAGTACTATTTTGCATAACAGGCTCTTTTTGCCCCCCCCATTTCTTGAAGATATTATATTGACAACCCTGAATATATAGATGACTAAATTAACTGAAGAAGAGGAATGAAAAAACAATTCAATTTCTATACACTGTTCATTAAAAAAATACAAAACAACACAACAACAACCAAACAAAAACCACAAAATCACAAACAAAAACACCCCTCCCCTGCACACAAGAGGTCACTACCAATGAGAAGGTATAACCTTTTTCACAAACTATTTCATTTACAGCTTAAAATGAGCTAAATTTCAACTTAGGTTTATTGACTAGCCAAAGATGGTTTATTACTGTCAAACCTGTAATAATTGGGGGGAAAAGGTTGCCTCTAAAGTGTTTCAAAATTTGGCATTAACTACGGGATTCCAATTCAAATTTTATCTGAGACAACTTAATTAAGTAATTTCCTATTTCTTCAATAATTTTCAGAGAGGACCTGCAGCTCAAAAACATGCCACAAATAAGACTATTTTAAAAATAAAAAGTGCTGATGAATGTTTTTCAATAACGCTGTAGGTAATACAGTCTCTTTTGCTCAGAAATGAATAGTGATATAGAATTATAGAATAATTTATGTTGGAAAAGACCTTTAATATCTATATATATTCCTTTGAGAGTATTTATTTTAACATTGTTCCGGTTTGGCCAAATTTAGAAATATACCTCTGAGAGAAGGTACAAACCCCTTACCCCCCCAGGTTCAGGAAAAAATAAATTTTCCTTGAAGGAAAGTGAAGGAGATAAAACTATTTATTTACCAAACACACGGGAAAAGGAAAATAAGGCTAAATAATAGAATGTTTCGCTGTGGAGGAAAAACCTGGGAAAGTGTTAGAGTCCTCCCTTTGGTCTCCTCGGAGCTGGGGCTTGGGCCAGGGCCAGGCCCTCTGTGCCCGATGGAAAGTCCTCCCGATGTGCTCTGAGGTTGAAAGCAGTCCAGTAGAAAAGGGAGAAAATCCAGAATTCCAGAGAAGGAAAAGCAAAATCCAACTCTCAGTCTCTCTCCGGAGAACAAGAAACTGAAAAACAACTGGCCAAAAGCTGACTCGAAAGCAGCAAGCCGGGTGCTTCCTTGCTCCCCTGCCGCAGCTGGGGGGGGAAAAGTCACTATCTCTACTTGACCTTGAACAAGCCGCAAACTGCTTTGAAAAAGTTTTGCTCAGTTTTTCCTTCCCCCTCTCAGGCTCAGTTTAGAGGCACAGAAAAGCACAAAAATTAATTTCTGGGCATAAGCAGCAATATGGGATACACATCATAAGGTCACCCCAATACACCACAATGTCCACAATTTTTACAACTTCTGCCATCACCTTTGCCATTGCTTTTGCCTTTTCCTCATCTCTTCTTACATACACTTGCTGTACTTTTCTAAC
>NW_008236809.1:66870-73471 GCF_000691975.1 Corvus brachyrhynchos
GAAGGAAAGTGAAGGAGATAAAACTATTTATTTACCAAACACACGGGAAAAGGAAAATAAGGCTAAATAATAGAATGTTTCGCTGTGGAGGAAAAACCTGGGAAAGTGTTAGAGTCCTCCCTTTGGTCTCCTCGGAGCTGGGGCTTGGGCCAGGGCCAGGCCCTCTGTGCCCGATGGAAAGTCCTCCCGATGTGCTCTGAGGTTGAAAGCAGTCCAGTAGAAAAGGGAGAAAATCCAGAATTCCAGAGAAGGAAAAGCAAAATCCAACTCTCAGTCTCTCTCCGGAGAACAAGAAACTGAAAAACAACTGGCCAAAAGCTGACTCGAAAGCAGCAAGCCGGGTGCTTCCTTGCTCCCCTGCCGCAGCTGGGGGGGGAAAAGTCACTATCTCTACTTGACCTTGAACAAGCCGCAAACTGCTTTGAAAAAGTTTTGCTCAGTTTTTCCTTCCCCCTCTCAGGCTCAGTTTAGAGGCACAGAAAAGCACAAAAATTAATTTCTGGGCATAAGCAGCAATATGGGATACACATCATAAGGTCACCCCAAGACAAACTTATTTCAGAATGTTAATCAAAATTGAGAAGCGCAAGACTGTATTTCAGGTGCAGAGAAATTAAGACTGGCTAATTATAAGCATTATGTAGCCATAACAAAAAATTATTTATGAAAAACATCTTACTCTCTATGATTTTTCTTCTTGGCTTCACTGGAAGAGTCATCTGCAGAATCTTCACTGTTCGATGGATCCTGCAGATGAAAAAAAGAATATACACAATTCAGTACCACAAAAAGAATGAAGTATTTTTAGTATTAAAAAGATAATTCAGCTCCCACTTTCAAACTGAAATCCTATTCTTCATGTCTTATCCTCTTCACCCCCCTCAGTGTACCCACTGATATTGAATAAGATCAGGATTGTTATTGATTTCATATTTCTCCATCTACAAACATACCATGTCAGCAGAACTCTAGAAACCACTACAAAAAAACTGTTTTAAAATATAATCATTGTGCCTACATATCGGCAGTTTAGACTGCTGCAAGTTAATAAATCAAGATGAAGGTTCTATCAAAAGCCTCATAAAACCTCTTGCCCTTTGAGAACTGTCTCACCTTTCATATACTCTCACATTTAAATACCACTAAGAAAATTGTTAGAATAGCATGTATGTTTCTTCTCTCTCCACTCCCAAACAAAAAAACTTAATAAATTGATGAACCCTCTTAAAATTATTTTCCTAAAACCAATCTCATAGAGATTAAATTTAAATCATTTTTACCCTGAAAAAGTCTTCAAGAAAAGAGTATTTAGCAAGACCTATAAACTAATATTTTAACTATATATAATTAACTCCTGTGTCCAGTTTTAATGATGAGCAGCAAGATCTGACTAAAAAAGAGACACACAGTAATGTTGACTTGCAATTACAATGCCTTTTTTTTTAATAATGAAGGAAATATGAAAGTCTGCTTTCAAATAAATTCTAATTCACAGTCACTAGAGTCCTTAAAAGATATTCATACTGTAGAAAGTCAACTTTTGTTGAGCCTATGGCTTAGGTTTTAAAAATCTCTAAAATTGAAGTATGGTTCTTAAAAGACAAGAATTCTTTTATAACTGTTACAAAAGTTGCAAAAATCTAGCTTTCTACTCCACAGTGTTTTTGAAAACTTCAGCAGCTACCTTTATATAGAAACAATAGTGGAAAAATATTTTAGTATTTTTAACTGTCTTTATGGAACTCAGAAGGAAGAAATACAATGAAATTTAATACAACGTGACTTGAAAAATTTGTCCATACATCACAGAATATCTAGCTAAAGATATCAATCTAAACTGCTATCATTTTGACACAACTCACCTGAAAACATGCAACTAAATATTCCCCCCATGTTTCCTTATAAACGTGTCAGTTATTCGAACATTACTTTTATAGAATAAAACCAGATTTGTTAAACACAGAGAGAACAGAACTTGGCTCTATATAATTTTATTCTAACATATGGGGTAATGAGAAATGCATTTTTACATTTTATTTACTAACTTATATGTTATTCACCTCTTCTGAACCACTGTCTGATGAGGCTGCCTTCTGTTGTTGTTGCTTCTTGAGCACTGCTGATCTCTGCACAGCAAGTATACTTGGACTGGACTTCCAAAACTGAATTGGAATTCAGATACAAGAGTCATTTAAACCTATTGAAACTTTGCAGTTTACCACATACTTACTTTTCTTAAGCTGAGCAGCATCACTACTAAGATGAATCTCAATTTTATTATTAATAAAAAACTCACTACAAAATACCACATGCATTAATAATATTGGATAGCATTTTAAAGTAGTGAGACTTCTGTAGAAAGGAATGTTATACAAGAATTGTTGGCACAATTTTTACACTAAGCATAACAATGGTTGTGCAGGCCTCTATTATTAAGATAACTCTTTTTTTTTTTTAAAGTAAATTTTTAAACTTATCTAGATAAGTCCTTCCAGGCCACTTTGCTGATCTATTTTTGCTTCATATGGCAATATTGAAGTACACACAATCACAGAATATCTCGAGTTGGAAGGGACCCATAAGGATCGAGTCCAACTCCCTGCTCCTCACAGGACTACCTAAAACTAAATCATATGAATAAGAGTGTCGTCCAGATACTCCTTGAACTCTGACAGGTTTGGCGCCATGACCACTTCCCTGGAGAGCCTGTTCCAGTGACCAATCACCCTCTCAGTGAAGAACTTTTTCCTAATGTCCAATCTGAACTTCCCCTGATGCAGCTTCATTCTATTTCCTTGACCTGGTCACCAGAGAGAGGAAATCAGCACCTCCCCCTCCACTACCCCTCCTGAGGAAGTTGTAGACTGCCATGAGGTCACCCCTCAACCTTCACTTCTCCAAGCTGAACAAGCCAAGTGACCTCAGCCACTCCTTGAAAGTCTTGCCCTCGAGGCTTTTCACCACCTTGTTCATCATCCTTTGGACACTCAGTTGGTTAGAGCATGGTGCTAATAATGCCAAGGTTCAATCCCTGTACGGGCCATTCTCTTAAGAGTTGAACTCGATGATCCTTGTGGGTCCCTTCCAACTCAGAATATTCTATGATTCTAATAGTTTGATCTCCTTCATATATTGAGGTGCCTAAAACTGCACACAGTACTCGAGGTGGGGCCGCACCAGTGCAGTGCATAGCAGGACAATCACCTTTCTCGACTGGCTAGCAATGTACCTCAGGCCACAGTTGGCCCTTTTGGCTCCTAGGGCACACTGTTGACTCATATTCAACTTGCCATCAACCCAAACCCCCAGATCTCTTTCCACAGCACTGCTCTCTCCAGCTGCTTGTTCCCCAATTTGTACATATACCCAGGATTATTCTGCCCCAGGTGCAGAATCTGCCATTTGGCCGTCTTAAATTGCATACAGTTGGTGATTGCCCAGTTTTCTAGTCTATCCAGATCTCTCTATAAGGCCTCTCTACCCTTGAGGGAGTCAACAGCTCCTCCTGGTTTAGTATTGTTGTCAAACTTAATGTACATTCAATTCCTGTGCCCAGATCATTTCTAAAAACACTGAAGAGAAAAGGCCCTAATAGTGAGCCCTGAAGAACCCTACTAATGACTAGGTCACCAGCCTGATGTAACCCCATTTACTACAACTGAGAGTCTGACCCATCAGCCAATTATTCACCCATCATTTTATGGACTTGCCTAGCTGTATGCTGGACATTTTATCCAGAGGGATACTGTGAGAGACAGTATCAAAACCATGAATATGAACAACAACAAAAAAACCCAAAAACACAAACACAAAAAAAGTATCCTTAACAGCCTCTCAATCTTACAGTAGGAAATATTTTATTACCCTTCATGTATGTCATATCATCCAAATTAAGGCCCTATTACATAGAGAAACAGATGAGAGTTGAGGTAACTCATCCATTGCATTGAAGAGATTGCTAGACACCACTTTTAGGTAATTATCTAACTGTAGGTATTTACAGAAACGAGAACTTAGCAGCCCTGTTCATTATGAGAGCTAAGTATGTGAATTCATTAACCCAATCAACATTCTAAGTAAAAGTTATGGGGGTTTTGTTTGTTTAAATCAAAACTACTTTTGCAACTATTCTGCACAGAGTATTTTTTTTCCCCACAAAGGGTTAACTTATGTTTTGTTTTACCTCAGATCCATCAAGTTTGGGTGGTAGTTTAGCTTGAACTTGTTTCTTCTCTCTAGATGTGTCAGACTCTGAACCAGACTCAGAGTCACTGCTACCTGATTGACTGCTACTTCCATCACTACTGCTTCCAGAGCTTGAACCAGATCCAGAAACTGATGCTGACCCAGAATCATCATCTGACTGGCTGCAATTAGAAGTTAACAGGATATTACACAATGGCTAATTAAATAGGATTTTTTTAAAAGTCACATAAAAAAACCTTTAGCTTCACCTATAAATCAATTGTTAGCTTAGCCCAGACACATGGATAGCATACAAATGAATGCACTGGATTAAATAAATCAGGAATGAAAATTCAGTTTAATCAGATACTTTTCACTAAACCTTAAAAGAAGCAGAAAGAGGAAGCAGCGAGGGAGGGAGAGAGAGGAGAAAGAGGAAGAACATTTATCATTAATTTGGAGGAGTAAAACAAGACTATTTCTCACCCACCCAAATACTTACTTAACTTTAACAAACATAACATATTTTTGTGTATACACATACACCCAAATTGTTTTAAGTCTTTTTAGATCAGCAGTGTGTTGCTCCCCAATTTTTTATTTTGAGCACGCATTTCTTCAAAGCAAATATAAACTCTGTTTTGTTCCCCTACTTTTATTTTTTTTTTCATTAAAAGAATAAGGGGAAAAAGTATCTGTAAAGAAGTGCTTGCAAGCTACATTTAATGCTGTGATTTGGACCATCTATATACAAAATATAACCAAACACTTGATTAAATGTTTTTAAAAGTAACTGGAAAACCAGAAGCGTGTTGTCACACATAATATAAATCCATGCAGACCATCTTATACCATCTTATACTGTTAAAATAACAGCAGTAAAATTCCCACAGACAAACTCTGAATTTGTCACTAATTATATGACTTGTACAAAGTCATACATAATCAGTGACCTGAGCATACTCTTGAGCCACTGGATTATTCCACCTGTACATCCATTTCACACTAGATTTAACATATTCAAATAAAATAATATTTAAACATTTATTGCATGACTATTCAAAAGCATAAAAACATTTGGTTTTCTAAAATAATTTTACAAAGGAACCGAGTTGACACTTTAATCAAATTCCTCATTGGATTAAATACTAGCATACTTTAGAGATATCACCGGGGAAAACATTGGAATTACAACACCACACAAACAAAGTGATTTAAAATTATGTACACTTGGGTTGCAAGCATTTAAAAAGAAACAACCGTTCATTAAAGATGATAACAAAATCCAAAACAATAAAAACCCAAAAGCTAATATCAAAGTCTAAGCCTATCACTGCCAGCATGAGTACTAGAACACACTTAATTGACAACATTTAAAGCCACAAAACAGAACCACTACTCTCCCTGTTGCTAACACCAATTAAATCATACTAGTGAGGGGGAAAAAAAAATTAAGCTATTCAAACTGATTCCTGTAGACAGCACCTCAACCAACCATTTGCATCTGTTGACTTTTAAAGAAAGAAACAAACCATGATAAAACTTCCTTATTTTGAAGTGGGGGATATGAAAAAATATGACTGCTAGCTTTACTTATACTTGCTGGAGAGCAACAAAGTTGCTTCCCATTCCTGTCATCAAGGGCCTACTTCAGGCATGAAGCTATAATGCTAACATAATTAACCTGACTTGAAAAATAAAAGCAAGGCACCCACTGTAGAATATGACTGGAGTTTAAACTATTTACTAAAAATTATCTTGTTGGTATTTCTCCCGTGTGTCTAAATCAGAGTACATAAAGAAAAAACCTGTAAGCCCTTTTAAGAGTCTCATCGAGTAAGTTTTTGGGGCCTTACATTTTAATTGGCACAGCGAAGCAGGGTACTCTTGAGGTGATGAAGAGGTATTTTATATGGAGATAACCGCTAGTCGCGGAATAAAGAAGAAATTAATTTTCGGTCGAAACCGATATTCTTTGTCAGAAAAGTCATGGAAACACGGGTAACAATTGTCCTTAACTGCTCTCCACTGGTAAAGTTGCTAAAAGCTTATAAAGCTTGTCCAGCCCCAAACAGGAGATGTGGGCTGAGGAAATCTGGCACAATCTGCAGTTAGTTGCTGAGAAAATCCGAATTTTGGCAAAAGAAAAGACAAAAAAAACGTAGTAAGGAAAAAGGTCTGGTATCCATATGGGTGGAGGCTGGACTCAGAGCTGCAAAAGGAGAGAAATATGTTGCCGAGTAGCAACAGAAAGAGCTGAGTTGCAAATTGCCTAGGAGGCTGAAACAATAGCCTCCCTCAGGGCGGATTGAGAATTGAATGCACAGAAGTTAGCCCCAAACCTGAAAAACCTCGTCTGAACCATCTTGTCCAGAGACAAAGAGCTTTAAATTTGCAAATTAAAACTGCTAGGGAA
>NW_008236809.1:73485-78090 GCF_000691975.1 Corvus brachyrhynchos
CAAGGTTTTTCTGCTTTGAGGAAGAGGTGGGCCTCCCTGAATATGATGTCACCTCCCTCCACTCCCTGGAGGAGGAGTTTGATTCAGCAAAGCCAACCCCCTCCTCCCCTCCTCACCCCAAGTTCTGCCCTCTTGTAAAGATGGAATTTGTTTACCTGAAGGTGGAGCCCACGGTAATGTATCTCACTCTGCACCAGATTTGGTTATGTGGCAAGAGAAAAGTAGTAATCATCCCAAAGAAAATGAAACAGAGAATGCGTTGAGAATTTCACTAATGGGGGTGAATGAAATAAAGCTTTCCGAGGAGGAAGAACATGGTGAAGAGCCCTGGTCTCTTGCCCATGGAGCAACCTGTTGTGTGAAAATTTGGACTTGTTGGAGGGGGGAGAACCCACCCCTCTCCCCACTCCAAAATGTGCTAAAATTACCAGGAGAGTGTGGGAGGTGGCTGGATTCCAACCAATGCACGAGAAACAGCTGGTGCCCCGTCGGCCTTCTCCCATGTTATTATTATTTATTGCAAACTTTAAGGATCGAGACCGAGAAAACAAATTCTCGGTGTTTCCCTCAATAAGTGAGCTGGGAGAGGGTGGCAAATCCAAATATCCTAAAAGCCTCCCTGAAAATAAATGGAAATTCAGTTTCCCTGTATTCTCAATGAATCTTTGCAAAATGCTCCTACACTGCCACCTTCTGGTGGTAGCGAGTATAGAGCCTTGTCTGCCACTAGAGGCAAGGAACAGAATTGACAAAGTCATTCCGGATTAAAGGCCTCAGGTGCCTATGGTAGAAAACACAAAATACCAACAGATGGGTGGTTCTTTCTTTTTAAGACCGGTCCAAGTGGGATCAAGTTTTCTTTTTCTCTCCTCTTACAGGTATTCCAAAAGAAGAGGTGTTCCATGAGAGGATGAAGTGACAACAGGACTGAAGAGTTGCTGTTCTTCGCTGCATTGATTGTTTACATGTTTTTATCTTGATAGTTTTAAGATATTTATGTTTGTACATGTTTTATAAAAGTTGGTTGCAAGCAATGTTTTAAGATGTGTTTTCTCTCTGGTTGCCACAGTGGATAGAGAAGATTCCTCCCTAAATTTAACTTAGGTTTTCATATGATTATGGAACCAAATTTGTATACCTCTTCCTACCTCCTCAGAGAAAAGCATAAAATTACTATACTGAGGGACGTGCATGTAGTAATGGTAAGCAATGTGTAAAGCATCGTTATGCAGAAGAAGGGGATGTCAAACTGTCGGTGACCCCTGGAAGGAGGGAGAAAAGGGGCTGACAGAGGAGCTGAAGTAGCAGCTGGAAAGTTCTCTCTAGCTGTAGATGAAGAAGGCATAAGTGGTTAAGCTGACAAAAGAGAAGCAGCAGGTTTGGGTTTGAAAACCAATGAAGAGTTTGGTAAAGTTGGAAAGGTATTTGGTCCAAACCCAGGACCCTGACTGAAATGATATGCTGAGGAGATTGGAATGACTCGAATTTTGTTATATCTTTGACCCCCACCCCTGAAGCAATCCAGACGATTACGTAGTAGAATTTTTTGTGAATGTAGTTTTCCCATGGTGCCCGCTGACTTTTTCTTCTTTCCCTGGGTATGGGTCCCGGGGATCCCCCTGAAACCTGGTTGGTGAGAGGAATAAGGGTGGTTATCTGGAACATGTATATTAGTTTGGGTTAGAACGATACCTGGACCTGTAAAATTATGGACTCTAAAAGGCAAGGCAGCCTAACTATTAAAAAACTGGCCTATCTTTAAAGTTTGTATTTTTTTAAAAGGAATAAAATACATTGCACTATCAATAAGCAATAAACAACCTTAAATTGAACTTACCATGTGTCAGAGACTGGAAAAATTGATGTCTTTAAACATTTTGGGATGCCTGTGTGTGTGAGAGGGGGCAGGTCAGGCCTTGCTCTGGTGAGACAGTGTCCTGCCCCACACCCCCCAGCTCTAGAGCATCCCAGACCCACAGTATCTGTCAATCACTGGTCACGCTGGAGGCAGTACTCCACTCTGCCCTAACCCCGGCTCCTAAGTGGTGAAATGACCGAAATTCCCACCTGGTGGAAGGGCCCAGGAAAGCCAAAGGGTACTTAAACCAAAGCACGAGGCAAGCACACGTCTTGACCCTACCTTTCCTTGGATTTTATATCACTGCTGGAACCAGGAGTGGTAGTTATATTTGTTCTTTTCTTTCTTTCTTTTCCTTCTAATTCCCTCTTCTCGTAGTTTTGAGTAACTTAAAATTGGATGGGCTTGGAGTTTGCTAAGTTGAATGGGCAAAGTTAATGCTTTGTGAAATGTTTTGTGTTGATTGAATGCTGCTCTAAACTTTTGCCAAAGTTCTCTGATTTTGTGAAGTTGCCGGTAAAGTTTTTTTGTTGTTTTGACCTCTTGAGAATATCTTGTCAGTATTTCCCCCATGCATCTAACTCAGGGTACATAAAAAAATGTAAGCTCTTTTAAGAGGCTCATCGAGCAAGTTTTTGAGGCCTTACACTTGGTTAGTGATAGCCTTGGCTGCAGTGATCACAATATTGTGGCATTTAGGACCCAGCTGTGCACACTGAAGATTAGTACTAAGAAAAAGGTTTTAGATTTTAGAAGAACGAATTTCGGCTTGCTTAGAGCTGAGTTGTGAGGGATTCCATGGGAAGCTTCCACAGAGGATAAAGGACCTAGCGAGTGCTGGGAGCTTTTCAAGAAAACTTTCATGGAAGCACAAAACCAGTTCATCCCCTTTAAAGGTAAGGGAAGTAGGTGAAGCAAAAGACCTCCTTGGCTTAACTGGGAGCTTCTGAGTCTGCTCAAAACCAAAAGAGAAACATACCAGAGATGGAAAAGCCAATGAATACACCTTGAATGCTACAAGGGCATTGCCAGGGTGTGCAGAGATTCAGTTAGAAAAGCAAAAGCTCAGCTTGAATTGAAATTGACCAGACACATCAAAAGCTACAAGGAAAGGTTCTTCAGGTATGTAAACAACAAGCAGAAACAGAAGGAAAATATTGGCCCACTGTTAAACAGGAGAGATGAATTAGTCACCAACAACACTGAAAAGGCAGAGGTTCTCAACACTTTCTTCGCCTCTGTCTTTACCAGCACTGATGGGCCCCAGGACCTGGAAACAAGAATCCAGGCAGATGCAAACACAGACCCACCAGCAGTGAAGGAAGGGTTGGTATGTGAACTGTTACAGGAGCTTGACCCCGACAATTTATGGGCCCTGACAATATCCACCTGAGGGTGTTAAGAGCTGGCTGACATTGTTGCAAGGCCACTCTCCATGATCTTTGAGAAGTCGTGATGATTGGGGGATCTGAAGAAGGCTAATGTCACCCCCATCTACAAAAAGGGCTTAAAGGAGGATCCAGGAAGTTATAGGCACATCAGTCTTACTTCAGTTCCTGGGAAAGTTATGGAACAAATCCTCCTGGGGCCTATCACAAGTCAGATGAAACATGTGATTGGGAAAAGCCAGCGCAAGGGCAAGTTGTCCTTGACAAACCTGATAGCCATCTATGACAAAGTAACCTGCTCAGTTGATATGAGAACACTGTCTACCTGGATTTCCCCAAGGCTTTCGATATGTTTTCCTAGTCTCCTAGAGAAACTGATGTGTTATGGTCTAGACAAGTGGTCTGTGCGGTGGGTGAGGAATTGGCTGACAGGCCACACCCAGAGGGTGGTGGTAAATAGTTCCTTTTCAAACTGGCAACCTGTCACAAGTGGGATCCCCCAGGGATCGATATTGGGCCCATTGCTGTTTAATATCTTCATAAGTGATCTGGTGGATGGGATGAAGTGCACCCTGATGAAGTGTGCCAATGATGCCAAACTGAGTGGGGAAGTGGACACTTGGGAAGGGAGAGCCACCCTGCAGGAAGACCTGGATAGGCTGGAATAGTGGACTAACAAGAACCTTATGAAGTTCAACAAAGACAAATGTAAGGTCTTGCACCTGTGAAAACATAATCCAGGAGTGCAGCACAGGCTGGGAAAGGGACCTGGGGGTCCTGGTGGACAATGAGCTCAATATGAGTGAACAGTGAGCTGCTGTGGCAGAGAGCCAACAGGATGCTGGGTTGCATAAACAAGGGCATCACCAGCAGAGATAAAGAAGTCATTATCCCACTCTACTCAGTGCCTTGTCAGCCCTCACCTGGAATACTGTGTTCAGTTTTGGTCCTTGCTATATGAAAAAGATGTGGATAGGCTCAAGAGGGTCTACAGAAGGGCCACAAAGATCATCAAAGAACCTGTGAAACCCGCCATATGAGGAAAGGCTGAGAGAACTGGGTTTTGAAGAAAGAACGCTTAGGGGGAGACCTTATCACCATGTTCTAGTATTTAAAGGGTGGTGACAAAAAAAACAGAGACTCTCTTTTTACATGGAAAAGAGGAGGGGGGTAATGGGTACAAGTTACTCCTGGGGAGATTCTGATCAGATACAAGAGGAAAATTTTTCATAATTGTATTGGGGTGACCCTGAGTTGATGGACAGTCTTTAAGACCAATTGCGCTTCTCACAATTTACATATTTAAACCGCACGGAAAGGCGGGACTTCCCCTTTTTTGTCGGAGCTCGCCTCCTGGAA
>NW_008236809.1:78638-95170 GCF_000691975.1 Corvus brachyrhynchos
TATCCTTAAAAAGATGAATAACCCCATGTGATGGCCCATGTTTTGCAGTGTGAAGGCACTGTCAGATTTTTCATGGGAGAGATGTTCTACACACAGCAGATTGTTTGTTTCCGGGCGGATCTGCTGTTGGTGGCAGTTTGGGAACCACGTGCAACTGAAGGAAAACCCTTTTTTCCTTAAGCATAAGAGAGAGACTTTTCAAGAACTGGAACACTGACTAATATCCCATGTTCTGTTATCCCTTGTGTGAGCTGGGTAAAAGGAGAGAAGTGCTGGGGGGGGGGGGGAATTTGCTTTAATTTTGTTTTGTTATTTTCTCTTTAATTCTATTAGTAATAAAACTCTTTCATTGTACTGCAACTGTTTAAGGTTTGTGCCTGCTTTGTTTTTTCTCCTAATTCTTATCTCACAGAAGGAAAATAAGTAAGTAATGAATATTTTGAACCAAAACCACTACATATAATGAGAACAATCAGCTACACCATGTCAATTCACCACCAGAGAGCATCTCTTTCTAGCAGTTTGCTTATGCAGCTATAACCTCACTAGGATATATATGTACTTGGCTTTTTATTTTTGTTTCACTTGTCTAGTGCTGATCTAGTAAAAATTTAACAGTCATTACCTCTTAGTATCACCTGAGCAGGGCCCAGATTCCCCTGTCTCAGGACTTGATTGTAGCCAATTTTTTTTTTTTTTTGCTACAGTATTTTAGCTAATGTATTCATGAAAGAAAAACAGAATTCTCCTCCCCCAGCCTCCCCACATTTTACCACAAACACAAAATTACTGGCACACTAAGGGGTAAAAAACAGTAATGGAGAGCAGCCTTCTTTTCTCCCTAACACAGATACATTAAGCAACCCTTAGTTATTAAAAATAAAAATATATCTCTAATCCCTGTCAGGGGATTACTTAAGAACCTCTACCATATGAGCAGTAATTCAGGTGCTAACCCTAGGAGGAAGGAGGGAATTATTTAAGAAAAGGTACACAGTTACCCATGCATGTGTTTAAAAAAACCCCTTACATCTATCATCTCCTTACAAATAGAGGAGGAACTAAAGAAGCAGCAATTTCAAAACTTCACTTTAAATGCTACTACATTCATTTTGAAATTCTGTGATTTTCACACAATTCAAAAAATGGTACAAAGCAGCAGTATGAGCTATCACAGCTGAAGCCAAGCACCTTGAAAACAGTGTCTTGGTCCTCAAACAATATATTTGCCTGCTGGTGAGTGATGCTCCACAAGAACAGCTTATTTTGACATTGCTATTAATGCCAACCTTCCCCCAACACAGCACTCCCTTAGTGCTGTCAGTGCAGTCTGTAGAAGAAACAGATTCAGCTTTTAAAAAACGTCCTACCAACTTACAGACTTCACACAACAGTGCAACAAGTGAGCACAATTGAACAGGACAGTATTTCTTAAGACTGCTGTCCTGAAACAAAGTATAAACCAGTTCAAAACAATACAGAATTCAGGAAAAATAAATAAATACATTTCCAACGCAAAGGGGTTTTGTTGGTGGATTTTGATTTTTTCAATTTTAGTACATGCATAAACATTCCACATTGCATCATGACAGACTTCAGTTGCTTTTCCAAGTGCTTAAAATGCTACGCAGTCTAATACCTTTTCCCCTTTCTTCAAGGAAGATTACTGACGTAACAACAACAAAAAAACCCCAAACCCAAACAACCACCAAACCAAAAAAACCAAAACTACTCTAGAACCCATTACACTGCAATATCCATCAGCATCATTCTAAGTTCAGAGAACTTATTTGCCATAGCTTTAAAAATCTGTTTGAGTTTTTAAAGCTTGTAGGAAAAAAACATACAAAAGCATCAAGTCCAACAGTTAAAACAGCACTGCCATTTAAAAGGTAAATTCATGGAAGCAATAGCTGTGAGGTAGTAATATTTTAACATCCTTGTCACGTTTTCTTTTCCTCCTTTGCCTATGGGCTTCTTTGATTTTCTCTGCATTATCTGTGGCGTAGCATACAAGCAATTCCTCCTCTAACTGAAGAGCTTTAAATATTATCTGATGCTGTCCAGCTAGGGACCTGTCTTGGTTTTGGCTGGGGTAGAGTTAATTTTCTTCATAGTAGCTAGTATGAAGCTATGTTTTGGATTTGTGATCAAAACAGTGTTGATAATTCAGGGATATATTTGTTATTGCTGAGTAGTGCTTACACAGAGTCAAGGCCTTTTCTGCTTCTAGTACCACCCTGCCAGTGGGAGTACACAAGAAGTTGGGAGGGGACACAGCCAGGACAGCTGACCCCAGCTGATCAAAGGGATATTCCATACCGTATGACATCATGCTCAGCAGATAAAGCTGGGGGAAGAAGGAGGAAGGGGGGACGTTCAGAAGGATGGTGTTCTGTATTCCCAAGTCACCATTGCACATGATGGAGTCCTGCTTTCCTGGAAATAGCTGAACACCTGCCTGCCCATGGGAAATGGTGAATGAATTCCTTGTTTTGCTTTGCTTGTGTACATGGCTTTTCTGTCCCTATTAAACTGTCTTTATCTCAACTGATGTGTTTTCTCACTTTTACCCTTCTGATTGAACCCCCCATTCCAGTGATGCCTTGGAGTGGCTACCTGAAAACAGAGGCTAGACAAGATTAAGAGAATAAAAGCGGGTATTTATTGAAGGGCCTTCAGTAGGTACACCTTGGGCAGTCAAAAAGCCTCCGAGGGGCTACACCCAAGATGGACACTGGGTCACGGGTTTTTCACACTTTTATAAGTTTGGTCCATTTGCATATCAGAGTTAATTCTCCAATTACAATTTCAGGTAATGATGTAATTACCCCAAGTTTGCTCCCCCTTCCCAGAGGCTTAGTTTACATATTTCAGGGCCTGGGACAACAAGGTGTCCTTGAGTCCAGGCCTAGAGAGGATTTGTTATGTCTAACAGTAGCTAACAGGCTATGTGGAGTTTTAGAGTTACACACTAAACCAGTACAGGGTTTGAAAATATAAAAGCTAAATCCTAAGGCATCACCAGGGGAAAGTGAGCCAACAGCTGTGTGGTGTTTGGTTGCCAACTGGGGTTAAACCATAACAGTCCTTTCTGGTACCACATGTGGGGCTTGAAGGGTTTGTGATAATGACAGATTGACTAGGATATGCTAGATCGAATTTATAGCTGTTATTGCTGTTTGGCTATTAATAGACAGGCTCCTGTGCTTGCTGTGGTACTTGTTTGCCTCACTGTATATTAGTCTACTGCTCATTAGTGGATGCTTTTTCATAGAATTATATAAACATTTAAGTTGGAAAAGACTTCAAAGATCATCGAGTCCAACCATTAACCTAACACTGCCCAGTCCACCACTAAACCATGTCCTTAAGTGCCACATCCACACAGCTTTTAAATACCTCCAGGGATGGGGACTCAACCACTTCCCTGGGCAGCCTGTGTCAGGGCTTCAGAGCCCTTCTGGGGAAGAAATTTTCTATCTTATCCAATTTAAAACTCCCCTGGCACAACTTGAGGGTGTTTCTTCCTTTCTATTGTTTGTTCCCTGGGAGCAGAGTCCCCAGCTGGCTCCACCTTCCTGTCAGGGAGTTGTAGAGAGTGCTAAGTTGCCCCAGGAGCCACCTTTTATCCAGGCAGAGGCTCCCCAGCTCCCTCAGCTGCCTTTCATAGGACTTCCTCATAAGACTTGTGCTCCAGCCCCTTCGCCAGCTACATTACCCTTCTCTGGACACACTCCAGCACCTCAGTGTCTTTCTTGTAGTGAGGGGCCCAAAACTGAACACAGGATTCGAGGTATGGCCTCACCAGTGCCGAGTACAGGGGGATGATTGCTTCCTTGGTCCTGCTTCCTGCACTATTTCTGATACAAGCCAGGATGCCGTTGGCCTTCTTGGCCACCTGGGAACACGCTGGCTCATGTTCAGCTGGCTGCTGACCAGCAGCCCCAGGGCCTTTTCTGCCAAACAAATTTCCAGACACTTCCCCAATCCTGTAGCGCTGCGGGGAGTTGTTGTGACCCAAGTGCAGGACCCAGCACTTGGCCTTGTTGAACCAAATACCATTGGTCTTGGCCCATTGATCCAGCCTGTTTAAATCCCTCTGCAAAGCCTTCCCACCCAACTTGGCATCATCTGCAAACTTACTGAGGGTGCACTCGATCCCCTCATCCAGATCATCAATAATGATATTAAACAGGGCTGGGCCCAATACTGATCCCTGGGGAACACCACTCTGAACTGGCCACCAACTGGATGCAGCACCACTCACCACCACTCTCTGGGCTTAACCATCCAGCCAGTTTTTTACCCAGCAAAGAGTGCACCCATCTGAGCCATTGAGCAGCCAGTTTCTCCAGGAGAATGCTGTGGGAAACAGTGTTAGAGGCTTTACTAAAGTTTAGATAGACAACATCCACAGCCTTTCCCTCATCAACTAAGCAGATCACCCTGTCAAAGAAGAAGACTAGGTTACTCAAGCAGGACCTGCCTTTCATAAACCAGTGCTGACTGGACATGATCACCTGGTTGCATCTGACGTGACGGCACTCAGATGATCTGCTCTATAACCTTCCCCAGCAGCAAGTTAAGACTGACAGGCCTGTAGTTCCCTGGATCCTCCTTCTGGCCCGTCTTGTAGATGGGCACCACATTTGCTAACCTCCAGTCAATTGGGACCTCCCCAGATAGCCAGGACTGCTGGTAAATGGTCGAAAGTGGCTTGGCGAGCTCTTCCGCCAGCTCCCTCAGTATCCTTGGGTGGATTCCATCTGGCCCCATAGACAAGTAGTGTAGCAGGTCACTGACCATTTCCCCTTGGACTATGGTGGCTTCATTCTGCTACTCATCCCTGTCAGGGAGCTGAGTACCTGGAGAACAACTGGTCTTACTATTAAAGACTGAGGCAAACAAGGCATTAAGTACCTCAGCCTTTTCCTCATCCTTTGTCACTATGTTTCCCCCTGCATCCAATAAAATACAGAGATTCTCCTTAGCCCTCCTTTTGTTGCTGATGTATTTGTAAAAACATTTTTATTGTCTTTTACAGCAGCATCCAGATTAAGTTCTAGTCAGGCTTTGGCCATTCTAATTTTCTCCGTGCATTAGCTCACAACATCCTTGTAGTCCCCCTGAGTTGCCTGCCCCTTCTTCCAAAGTTCCTAAACTCTCTTTTTATTCTGAGTTCCAGTCAAAGCTCTCTGTTCAGCTAGGCTGGTCTTCTTCCCCACTGGCTCATATTTCAGAACATAGGAATGGCCTGCTCCTGAGCCTTTAAGATTTCCTTCTTAAAGCACATCCAGCCTTCCTGGACTCCTTTGCCCTTCAGGACTGCCTCCCAATGGATTCTGTCAATCAGGCCCCTAAACAGGCCAAAGCCTGCCCTCCACAAATCCAAGGTGGCAGTTCTGCTGACCCCCGTCCAAGAATCAAAAACTCTTATCGTTTTGTGATCGCTGTGCCCAAGACGGCCTCCAACCATCACATCACCCACCAGTCCTTCTCTGTTCACACACAAGGGGTCCAGCGGGGTGCCTTCCCTAATTGGCTCACTCACCAACTGTGTCAGGAAGTTCTCTCCCACACACTTCAGGAACCTCCTAGACTGTTTCCTCTTTGCTGTATTGTATTTCCAGCAGACATCTGGTAAGTTGAAATCCCACATGAGAACAAGGGCTAGTGATTTTCAGACTTCTCCCAGCTGTTTATAGCATATTTCATCTGCCTCTTCATTCCATAACAGACTCCCATCAGATCTGCCTTGTTGGCCTTTCCCCTTAATACTGACACTTAAATGCTCAACCCTGTCAGTGCCATCATTGTCTAGAGACAATCAAAACACTCCCTAATATACAGGGCTACTCCACCTTCCTTGCCTGTTCCTTCTGAAGTGTTTATAGCCATTCATTGCAGCACTCCAGCTGTGCGAGTCATGCCATCATGTGTCCGTGATGGCAACTATGTCATAGTTTTCCTGCTGCACAACGGCTTCCAGTTCCTCCTGTTTGTTGCCCATGCTGCGTGCATTGGTGTAGATGCACCTCAGTTGGGCCATTGATCCTGACGCTGGTCTTTTTTTTTGGGGGAGGGGGAAGCCCTAATTCCTACCTGGCCATTCTCAAGCACATCTGTAGTTTATAACACAACAATAACCCTTGTGTCTTTGCTGCCACATGGATCTCCATCCCCTACCTCCACTAAGACTGCAGACCAAAGGACCTCACTAGTTTCTTAAACATTGGCATGCTGCCTCCAGGCTTACCTCTAGTGAGCCTGGGTTTATCTCTTTCTCCCTTCCAATCTAGTTTAAAGCTCTCTCAATGAGCCCTGCTAACTCCTATGCAAAGATCTTTTTTCCCCTTTGACACAGGTGTACCCCATCTGTTGCCCACAGGCCTGGTGTCACATAGACCAACCCATGATCAAAGAACCCAAAATTCTGCCAGTGACACCAGGCTTGGAGCCAGGTATTGATCTTCTGGCTCTTCCTGTTTCTTCCCTCATCATTCCCTGTGACTGGAAGGATATTATTTATGCTCCTGATCCCTTAACCAGTCATCCCAAGGCCCTGAAGTCCCTCTTGATTGCCCTCAGACTTCTTGTTGCAACTTCATCGCTGCCTACCTGAAAACTCAATAATGGGTGATAATTTGAGGGCCGTACCAGGGTAGGAAGCTTTCTCTTCACATCTTTAACCTGGGTCCCAGGGAGGCAGCAGACTTCCCTAAGAAGTGGGTCTGCTCTGCATATGGGGCCTTCTGTTCCCTTCATAAGGGAGTCTCCTATGACAACAACCTGTTTACCTTTCTTTATGGAAGCAGTTTTGATGCGGGGCATAGGCTGACTTAACCTCAGCAACGCCTCCATGCTAGATGAACTATTGTCCTCATTATCGTTCAGCTCCACTTGCAGAGCCTCATATCTATTATGCAATGGCACTTGGGAAGGTGGGGTAGTCACAGAGGAGATGCACTTGCTGTGCTGGGCAGGCACTTGCCTCCATTGGCCCCTATCCCTTATGTCACCATCTTCAGCTAGGAGGAGAGAGGATAGGGAATCCTCCATATCATGCACCCTGTCTACCTGTCAGGCCTGTCCCAGGGAAGGTAGGGTACAATTCCAGTAATCTCTCTCTCTCACACTCCCTGATACTCCTCAACCCACTCACCTCCTGCCAGAGCTCTGCCACTAAGTAGAGGAGTTCCTTTACCTGGGCTCACCTCCCACAGGTGTGCTCACTACTGATACCCAGTACTGGCATAAGAGCAGGGCACACACTGCAGCCTGATACATGTTCCCACCGGAGCTCTGGGCAGCTGTCAGTCACAGTGGGTGCAGAGTTTAGAGAGGCCATAGCTTTCTGACGGGTAGATACCATTGCTCTCTGGAGCACCTCAAAGCATGTAGCCATGGATGAGCTCACAAAAGAGCAGGTACACCCCTGGAGGACCTGCAGCCATGGGTAAGGCTATGTTGGAGCGAGTATACCCTTAAAGGACTGCAGTCTGTGGATAAGTCCAAGCCGGAACAGGGGCAAGGGGAGGAGTTCATTGCAATATTAAACCCTAGAACCTGGTCCAAAGGGACCAGTGGTGGAGATTGTAGCGGAAATACCTTTAAAATGTTGCAACCAATGATTTGAGTTGCCTGTTATAGGAATTACTATAGCAGGGATCACCTGAACCAATGGAAGAGAAGTCTTACAAGAAGCAGTTGCAGCGCAGCAGTGACCCTACCTGAACTGACCTTGGTGCCCAGTGACTGCACCCAACACAGCACTTCTGTCCTGAGTGATCACTATAGCAGATGGAGCCCAAAGTCATGGACTAAATGAACTCAGTGGACATTTGTGGACATTTTGCAGGGGTGGTCCATAGACTAAGGGAATGATAGGTGTATTGTATCAAAGGATGGAAAGGGGGGGTGGTGGTTAATGAGGATATATTGGATAGTGTGGGACCTGACCATGATATAAATGGTATGGAATAAGGGGTGGAGAATGTGCTGGTTTTGGCTGGGATAGAGTTAATTTTCTTCATAGTAGCTAGTATGGGGCTATGATTTGGATTTGTGCTGTAAACGATGTTGATAACAGAGGGATGTTGTTGTTATTGCTGAGCAGTGCTCACACACAGCCAAGGCCTTTTCTGCTTCTGACACCATCCCACCAGGGAGGATGCTAGGGGCGCACAAGACGTTGGAAGGGGACACAGTCAGGACAGCTGACCCCAACTGACCAAAGGGATATTCCATAACATATGATGTCATGCTCAGCAATAAAAACTGCAGGGAAGAAGGAAGCAGGGGACGTTCAGAGTGATGCCATTTTGTCTTCCCGAGTCACCATTATGCATGACAGAGCCCTGCTTTCCTGGAGATGGATGAACACCTGCCCGCTGATGGGAAGTGGTGAATGAATTCCTTGTTTTGCTTTGCTTGTGCACATGGCTTTTGCTTTCCCTATTAAACTGAATTTATCGCAACCCATGAGTTTTTTCACTTTTACTCTTCAGATTCTCTCCCCCATCCCACCAGGGGAGAGTGAGTGAGCAGCTGTGTGGTGCTTAGTTGCCAGCTGGGGTTAAACCACAACAGGTCCGTAATTTGTCTAACTTTTCTCACAATGAGTAATGCCTATTAACACAAAATAATACCACTGACCTCTACAAGATTAATCCCTTGAACTGGCACTACTAATTACTGAGATTCTGGCATTGTATCTCTAGCTTTAGGATGCAAGGAACATTAGAACTAAAATATTTCTTCAACCAAAGACTCAGAATGCTGTCATAGTTACCTGCTACCCAGTGTTGTTACATAATCTCATATAATCAGCAATTATGATCCTCTGCTCTCCAGAGTTCCTCTTACAGGAAAAGACAAGCAAAGTACTTCATCTATTGCCCCCTTCTCTTCCTGTACGGTCCAGGGTCAGGGCCTTTTCTTTAGATGCTTTTATTTGAAACAGTTCAGCAAAAGGTGAAAGAGGACACCACACATCCTGTTGTAAACACCTGAAGTAGCCTAAAAGAGAGAGTTTGAGTACAATACAACCAGCCTTTTTCCCCCCTCTTTCAAAAAAGCCTATTTGAAACTGGAAGGTAGGAGGCAATCTCCAGACACTTAAGCTTAAATTAGAACCTTCCTGGTTTTCCCTTGCCCTTTCTGAGTATACTCAAGAGACTGGTAAAAAAAATATGCATAGCTTACATATAATGAGAGAAAGAGACAATGTACAAGACTTAATTTTCATTTATCTATTCACCTGTGTTTGTCAATTTACCCTATCCCACCTTTTCATATTATGTCTTCCCTTTACTCTGCTCTTGCATTGCTGCCCTCTTCCAACCAACTCTATCCTGTGGTGTAATTTGCTTCCCCCCCTTCTTCATTGATCAATGTACTTCCAAGAGACCAAACATCAACAGAAATTATAAATGCTATCAAGACGAGAATTGGAAGAACTCTAGATCTAAAACAACAGGGCAAGGCAAATTAAGCTACAGAATAAAGATGCTGTTAATATCATGTATACAGAAAGGGAATATTCAGTATTTGCTGTTGAAGAGCATTTCTGCTCTTTTAAATACCCACAAACAAAACAACAACCAAACCCAACAACACTAAACAAAGACAGGAATGCATGAGATTGTACAAAACAGTTACAGGACCATCACGGGACCATGAGGAAAAAAAGAAGCAAAAGTGATGGATAAAGCAAGAATGACCTCTTCAATCCTATTGAAGTGAGACTACTTCTCTACTATGCAAACAAATTACTGCAATGATGCTGAAGTTAACTGACAGTGCTAACCTACTGTAGTAGGCATGCAGGAATATATACTAAGAGTGAATAGCATGCTCTCAGGATGGGATTTCTACATGAAAAATTATCATTTTATGTATGTTGGCAAACCAATGTAAAGTCTACAGAGAGCATCTTCCAGGATATGTAGTAAATAAACTTCTCACACCCCTAGCCCTTGAGTCAAATAGTTGCATTTGTACAGCAGCATATGGGAAATCTGACTTGGTATGAAAGTTTGATACTGTCTCTGGATTAAGAGAGATCCACAAAAGGAATATTTATTTTTAAACTATTTTGCAAGAAAAGCAAGATAGCTTACTGAGAGTACCAAGAAATAATTGTTACATGTTTGCACCTGCTAATTTTTCAAATCCCAATTGTGGTGGTGCTCCCCCCCCCAGGCTGCACTATGATCTGAGAAATGCTCCTTAGGCCTTGGCCTTGATGAACAGCACCTGGACTAAGCTCCTCTTGAGCTTATCAGAAACACTGTCTGCTCCCAGGAACTTGTGCTGTCTAATAAGCTCCTGTTTTTTAACAGCCTCGGAAACTTATTTTTCTTGCCTGAATAACAGCCCAAGTGGAATAACATTTTTGTTATCAAACTTTCAAAGAAAGTTACTGACCCGAATTGCAGCCAGGATGGAAAATTACTATGACTAAAGCCCACTCTCTTGCGGCCCTATAAACAGCAATCCAAAATGAGACCCTTTGAGCTCTCCTGGACTGCAGCAGGCTGTGACCAGAAACCTCCCTCTGAGTGGGGCCTCTCAGAGCCAGCGAACTCTCAAGTTTGCCATACTCGGAGGATTGCCAAATGACGATGGATCCTGGGCTGATACCCTCCACTCCTCGAGGCTCAACCCTTTGCCCATTGAGAAGATGCAAGTGCATCCGAAGTGAGTACTTCACTGAATTCAAGGGGAATTCTTCACAGGTAGCTTGTACAGACTCTTTATGTCTGTGTGCATGCGAGTGTGAATATGCTATAGCAAATGTACCAGGAATGCTGCTCTCCTAGATTCTTAAGCACATTAGATTTGTAAGTTAGGCTTATAAGTGAGTTACTGTTGTGTTTATAGTAAGTTCTATAGAATCTCTTGTTAATTTGTTTAAATTAGACTATCAATTAAGTGCTGTTAAGTTTAAGTGCTGTTAAACCTTTAGGCCTAAACTGTTGGTCGAGTCCAGGGCTAAATTTAGCAAGGGGGTCCACTCTGAACCTTGTGACTCAATGGGAGGCTCTCCCTCATTCCTTTCTATCCTTACCCTTTTCTATCCTTACCCTTTTCCATCCCCAACCTCCACATACATATTTTTTTGTTGATTTTAGTTTTAGATTGATTTATTTTAGATTTTAGTCCAATTTTTCTCAGTGTGCTTTAACCATCTAGTAAGTAGTAGAGTCAACCTTGCCAATGAACTTTGTTGTGCCTTTGCTTTTATATTAAACCTGATATCTTTGCCAGTGATTCTTTGAGTGACCTAACACACTCATTTGTGACAAATGTCTATGGAATAAAATCTGAGTATGCTTTGGGGAGATGACAGGAGAGACAGACTTCAAGAAAAACATCACTGGCAAACATTAAAAACAAATGTTCTGTCACAGTCACTAGTTCTTTTCAGTAGTCTTAGGTTTAGCTTCACTAGCTTACCTCTTAAAAAAAGGTCCCCCTGATCAGAACACACAACTAGGAACAGTCAGCTAATTTATACAAGGCACTAGGAAGAGAAACTTCATGACAGACAGTTATACAAGCCATGCTGCAAAAGCACTGCTAGAGCATTTAGGCCCCTGTATAAGGTCTATGTTGATAAAGGACCAAAGAGAGGATAATTTATCACTGCTGATTTAGAGGGCATTCATTACATTAAACTGCCTTAACAATCCCTCAATTAAAAACCAACAGGAAACAGAATATTATTTTGAGCAAAATAAAAGTTTAACCCATTAAAACCAGAAAAGATTAATTCCTGCAAGGTCTTTGAAAAGCATCTGAGATGACAGTCCACCCTATCTTAATAAACCAGAAGTCCAAGGAAGGTCATGTATTTGAAGAGCCCCTTCCAGAATGAATAGAAGTAACAGACACTAAATGCCAAGCTCTTAAAACTGAAAGTTCGTAAGTAAGTTTATTTAGGCAAATACAATTCAAATGGGCGCTTTTTTTTTTAATTAAAGAAAACAGAACTACTCAATCTGATTTATATGTGTAAATGACATTCATCTTATTCATCACCACTAGTATAAAGCAAAGGGAACAAAAAGTATTAAGTTTAGGCTACCAAGAAGTGTTATTTCCTGTCCTCATCTATTCTGAAGCACGAACTCTTTTCCTTTTCCCTGACTTAGACTGACAACTCAAATTCATTTCTTGCCAATTAAAAATAAAGTAGAATGCTGAGACACAAAGACAAAACTAAAACACCTTCCTCCCCCAACCCCCTTCTTCCCAGGCTCACTTTCACTCCTTCATTTCCAACTTTCTACCTCTTCCCCCCCACTTCAGGGGTGGGGAGAGAATCATTGAATGGTTTTGGTTGGGAGGGACCTTAGAGATCTAGTTCCAACCCCCCTGTGGAATGGGAAGTTGCAGTCAGTTCTTAAGGACTTATCTGCCACTCCTTCACACTTTTCCCCTTCTTCAATATAAGGTATCTCCCACGGGATAGTCCTTCACTAACTGCTCCAGCATGGGTCCTCTCCATAGGGTACAGTCCTTCAGGAATGGACTGTTCCAGTGTGGGTCCCCCAGGGGTTTCAATTCATGACAGAAAACCTCCTCCTCTCCAAAGGTGCACTCTCTAGAGGCTGCAGCTTCCTCCAGGGCACATCCACCTGCTCTGTCATGAGGCCCTCCATGAGCTGCAGGATGGTTATGTGCTCTGGAGTGGTCTTCTCCACAGCCTGTAAGGCAATCTCTGCTCTGACACCCTCCTACCCCTCCTTCACTGACCTAAGTGTCTGCAGAGCTGTTTCTCTTGCATTTTTCTCCCTTATACCTCCCTCTCTTCTCACATACACACACTGCTGCACAGCATTTCTTAAATGTTATCAGAGGTGCCCCAGCTTCACTGATTGGCTCATGTTTGGCCAGTGGCAGATCTGTTTCTGAGCCAGTTGGAACTGGCTTTGTCCAGCACAGCAGAAGCTCCATGTCTCTTCTGATGGAGGCTGCCCCTGTCATCTCCTCACTACTGAAACCTCACCACATAAACCCAATACAACTCTCTCTATATATACGCACTTTTTCCTTTTCCTAATTTGTATTACATACTTCTACCAAAAAGAAACCAATAGATTAAAATACTTCCCTAATTATGCTTGTAGAATCTTTGTTTTAACTCACACTTAGGTTTCTTGAAAGCAGGAACTTAGAATAGTGGCTTTCAACTTACCTTTTTAATCTTCTGTGGAAGGTACGAGTTTATACAGCAAATTCAAGCTTGCTGACAAAGAGCTGGCTTTACCTAACCATCTTTTGTGGTCCACAGATTATTGAATCAACAAAGCAAATTCAATCCACAGAAATTAGTGTCTTGCATTAACATCAGCTTTCAAGAACATAAACAGTGGTAAGGGACCTTGGTGCAAGAAGCCACTTTCTACTTACTGGAAAAAGGAAGTACAATTGCATCCCAGCCAGCTACTTTCCAGATAAGCTTTACTGAGCACACTCTTTTTTTACCTCCAGAGAAGTAAGGTCTGTTCAAGAGTTTCTTGATAGCAAATGGCAAGCACACAAATAGGTTTTCCAAGATCTGTCTGCGAATTAGGCTACAGGGTTACTGACTGATACAAGCATAAAGGAAAAAACATTTAACATTTTAAAACTTTTTTTAAAGCTTTAAATTGTGCTCAGCAGCACATTTAAGATACAAAACAAAGTCTTACTTGAGAGGCAACTATCATGTTTTAAGTAATTTGCATCTTCCTGATATTTGCTTATAATAAAGTTGTCTGAATACTTTTTTGATATTTAGTTGGTTTAGTCTTATAATTGCTACAGCTTTTGAGTAACTTTGATATACTGGTATTTACAAGTGGTCACAGTTTGATATGCAGCATTATTCCAACATTAGCTAGGTGGCTCATTTGCAGTAGTTAAAAACTTCCTAAATACAAAGTCATCAGGGTTGTCCCCAGTAAGTTAATGTTCATTGGAGGTCTTAGTTATGACTCTCTAAAAGTTCAAAAGACTAGCTTTGGTCACACTGTTTTATTTTGTTCATGTTCCTCTACTCAACTGACAAATCTTATTGTTGGGTCTGGTTGGGGGGGGGGTTTTGTTTGTTTGGTTTGGGGTTTTTTTTGGTTTCTTTTTAATGTAAGTAATCAGGAATATTTTACCACTTACTAGAAGAAACACAAAATTTGTTTACTAACTAAACAAGTACCATTTTTACTAGAAGTAGAAATCACAACAAAAAAAGTTTACAAATTATTCACAAGATTCAAAGTTTACTGACTTTCTAGAATATTTCTAGGTATAACATCAAAGCTTGACATTAACAACTTTTGTGTAATTTTTAAAGTTTCTTTAGTTTTACTGTTCCTAGGTTTCCTACAGATTTACACCTAATATCACCTAAACACTTCTCTCCTCCCCCTTCTTCCCACCCCATTACTCACACTATGCTACATGCAAGCTGAATGGCCAGCATGTGCTGAATGATCAGCTGGCCATTATATTCTTGGATTTTTTTCACTTTGGGCAATAATTTAGATCTACCCCCTTTACCCAACTGGCTGTTTTCATAAAGCTCACAGAACTGTTTTCTTTATGACCTCTGACTCATGAAATCAACTAACAGGTTCAACAGGCTGTGATCAGAAAGAGGAGACAGACAAGACAGATGGGTAGACTGACATCATGATCACAACAGCTTCTATTTGTAAGTTTACCATGCCTTCTTAAATCTGAAGCATTCATCATATTCCCAGTTTTAGAAATATTAACTTCCTAGTGCAGTAGATACTTATTCTAGAACACTTCTAAGTTGAACAAGAATTCAATTCCACCCCTACAAGTTCACTGTTATCCTTATCTTACAGCAGGAAAGTTCTAACCAGGCTTTTCCAACCAAGTGAACCCTCTACACATCCTAGAACACCAGCAATCAACATTAGAGGAGTGGATTTTTTTTTTTTTTTTAATTAAGATAACAGCTGGGAAATCTGTACTTTTACTTTGGAAAACAAACATGAAGTTAACACTTTCCGTTATACTGCTTTGACAACTCAATAATAAAAAAAGGAAGCCTCACTGGAATTAACAGTCCACTGTTCCAACTTTAGAGATAGCATAGTTTAGGGTTTATACAGCACGTATTATGCATGCATGCCATGCACTCTATAGACAGACATGAATTTAACATTATCATTTCAATCTAATCTTTCAGCTTTTGACACTTCAGACAACTTTTGAGGAAAAAGAAAGTAATGCTGATAGAGCTTAAATAGTATTAAAATGGTATTATGTAAAGTATATACACGATTGTTACAGTAATTAAATTAAACTGATTTTAACAAGCAGATTAAGCATCTGTAAAAATGCATGGTCAGTCCACTTGCTCACTAGGAAGCTTTAGCACAAAGTTAAAATGTAAACCAGTTCTAAAAAGCAAAATACAGGAGAATATGTAACCAAGGACTGAAAGTGCTTACCTTGACTCTCCACTACTGTTTCTTACAACATCTTCATCACTGTGCCCATTCATTGTAAATATTAAGAAGTTTAAAAGATAAATAGAAGTCCACTCAGGTTAGAAGGCAGATGCCAAGAAATTACTTCTTGGTACTCTGTTTTCCAGATGACTCAACTGTTCTCTGCAAGATTTTTCCCAAATTGCCTAAAGTAGTAAAGAAAAATGTTGACATAATTTGAAATATTTGATGGTTGAAACTGAAAGATACTGAAAATAACTTATCCTGTAATAACACTACCAAAAGGGAGTATCTATCACATCTGGCATCTTCTTTTTAACTGAAAAATAGCTTTTGGTATGCCATAGTCCTGTCTTAAGAACAACCTAATCTTACTTTTAAAGGAAAACAGCCTCCCCAAACACATAAATAAAAATTATAACTATAAATGCTCTAAGATCTGATTAGCAAAACCATTTCGTGCACAAAACACATATCATAAGCAGTTCTAGACACAAAGTTTACATTCTGTTGGGGGTAGAGTCAGGAAAATAGACTGTCCCATTTTTAAAAAATGGCTCAACTACATCAAGCTAGCAAGATGCCACGGATTGAGTGATCACTATTTCAAACATCTTCAATCAGATCTCTACCGTGTCAGATACACCTAGAAAAAGTTTAGGTTCACATTAAATGGAGTGCAAATATAAACTCACTGGTAATAAGCTAAAGAGCAGCACCTCTCATAGATATAGTGGTGTGAAAGTGATTAGGGGCTCGCCTGCAGGTTGCCTGCCTTGAGATGCTCTCTAATACAGCCCAAGCTCCAGCTCATGATGGACGCAGAGGCCGCCTCGTACCGGGATGGAAAAAGCCCTGTGCTCAGGCACTATCTCAGACACCAGGGCCACTCCAGACAGCAAACAAAAGCAATGACGGAAGAAAAGTGATAGGAAAGAGCCCTGTAACCCCAGAGAGGCCGCGAAGCTAGGCTGGGGCCCCCGCGGCGGCAAGCCAGGCAGCTTGGTGGTTCCTCGCAGATAGGCCGCTGGCTGCTCAACGAGGCCAAGATCCGCG
>NW_008236809.1:96234-99293 GCF_000691975.1 Corvus brachyrhynchos
CGGAGCGGGCGCGGGCCCGTGTCCGCGCCTGGTGCCCGCTTGCAGCTCCTGTGTGAGGGGGCAGGGCGCGGCACCCATGACCCACCCAGCGTAGCAGGGAACCTGGCCTAAGCCCCACGTTACTGTTTAGTGTGGTGTGGGGTTTTTGTTTGTTTCAGGTTTTTCCTGTCTAAAATGAGAGCCCCCTAACAAACACATATGCATTTCTTAGTCTTCTTATGCAATTACAGTTGGCATTAGGGCATATTTAGGAAGGCTTGGCATGCAGCTGCACAGAGAACACTTGCCTCCGTGAGGAAAGCATCCCCCAGCTGGAGGCAGAACATTCCTTTCTTTCTCTTGATATCTAACTCGAGTTGTTTTGAAGTGATTAATGAGAAAGCTGTTTGTTTAAGGTGGCTCATGTTCAGAAAAAAAAATTTTAATAGTCCTACTGCTGGATTCTACCTGTTCCCAGAGTAGCAAAAGAAAAGTAGTGGTTGCTGAGTAAAAGACTTAGCTCTGAGCAACGAAGTGTTGGAAAGAGGAAGTAATTTACCTTTGTCCTCTTTGGAATCCTGCATATTGTGCTGGTTTTGGCTGGGGTAATTTTTTTCATAGTAACTAGTATGAAGCTATGTTTTACATTTGTCCTGAAAACAGTGTTCATAATTCGGGGATTTTTTTTTTTTTTTTTCTGAGCAGTGCTTACATACAGCCAAGGCCTTTTCTGCTTCTCACACCACCCCACCAGGGAGTCGGCTCTGGGTACACAAGAAGTTGGGAGGAGACAGCTGGGACAGCTGACTCCAACTGACCAAAGGGATATTCCAGACCATATGACATCACATTCAGCATATAAAGCTGAGGGAAGAAGGAAGGGGAGGATGTTCAAAGTTATGGCATCTATCTTCCCCAAGTAACCGTTATGTGTGATAGGGCCCTGCTTTCCTGGAGATGGATGAACACCTGCCTGCCACTGAATGAACTCCTTATTTTGCTTTGCTTGTGCGCACGGCTTTTGCTTTACATATTAAACTGTCTTTAGCTCAACCTATAAGTTTTCTCACTTTTACAATTCTCTCCCCCACCCTGTCACTGAAAACATCAGGAAAATAAAACTCTCTAAAACTGTAATTTCAGTATGAGAGAGCAGGCATTACTTTATTTTGGTGCCGGGTGTGGGGGGGTATCACTCCTCCTAACACACGCACAACAACTATCAAAACTTTTAATTATTTATACATTTTAGCAAACAAAGGAATTAGTGTTCATTTGTTATAAGTTGCATAGTTCTCTTATTAGTTAGCATTCTATCTTCTATTGGTTAATGATTCTCTAGCTTCTCATGCTAATTAATCCACATGCTCAGTTTCTCTCTTCGGTTGGTGGGTTGCTGGTTGTGATCTCCCCCTGCTGGAATTACCTTTTACCCAGTTGGAGCTGATTTCGGCACAGTTGCTGAGTTGGCTTTATTAGTTTCTTCCTTATCTTGGGAGTTCTGCCAAATGTCCTCGTAGCCCATAAATTCTGCATTTCTTCCCAATCTTTGTTAGCCTCCCCCCTTAGGTCTGAGATCACTGAAGTATGCCAAGCTCTAAACTTTAATTTGTTTTTCTAACACTTAGACATCACTTAGAGCTTGTAAGGTGCTCTCTGTTTCACAGATTAAATCTCCTGTCTTGTTGATAAGGCTTGAAAGTTTACAAAGATCAAACATCAAAGAACATATTTTCTTAAGAAATTTTTACGTATTCCACATTTTGCAACAATTAGGCAGGACATTGTTTCATAACCCCCTTCTCATTCCCTGTAACTCTCTGAACAAATTGTTAACTATTTCTGACTCTTGATGTCAGCATCAGCAAGACTAAACACTGTTTGTTACAATAAAGATTTTCCCAACAATCCCACTGGGAGGGAGGGGGAGCAAGTAAGCAGCTGTGGGGTGCTTAGTTGTCATCTGGGGTTAAACCATGACACATGTAATCACACTCCATTGTGCTAGGGAGGATTGTGGGGTCATTACTGACCAGGATGTGGTACCATCTTTGGAATTTTCTTCAGCACCCTGCAAGAGTAAAAGAGGTTAACATGGATAGACAGTTTGCTCATGAAGGAAGGAAAGGCTTGAAAGAAGAGAATCATTGTGTGGGTATACCAGAGCAAGGTGGCTACATTCGCTGTCAAATCAGTTCATACCTGAAGATTTGTGTTGGCCAGGAGCCAGTATCTCAGTCACAGTCAGTCAGTCAGTCAGAGATGTTGGCTTAGGGTTTATCTCATGGCTGCTCCCTGTAGGGTGAGCAAGGTGTGCAGCCAAGGGACCTGCTACCCCCTCAGCAGTGTTGCAGGGGTTTCCTGCAGCTGTTCCTTCAGCCCACCAACTGTTGGGATCAGCTGTTATACACAGAAATTCCATCTCCTTTTCAGATTGCGGCAGCAGAGGCTAGGTGAGGCACTTCCGCTAGTCCATCTCTCAAGTATCATAGGAAAATAGCTCAAAATCTCAGGAGTTAGAGAGAATACCCATTTTTTTTTTCCCTTAGAAATAATTCTTTAAAAAAAGCATAAGAAGGTGTTTAGACAAGAAAACAGCTTCAAAGGTGTAGTGAGTTGATGCTGGCTGGATGCCAGGCACCAACCAAAGCCTCTCTATCACTCCCCTCTGCAACCGGACAGGGAAGGGAACATATAACAAAGGATTCATGGATTGAGATAAGGACCAGAAGAGATCACTCACCAAATACTCACAGGCAAAACAGGCTCAACTTAGAGATATGAATTGAATTTATTACTAACAAAATCAGATAATGAGAAGTAAATCAGGATAATGAGAAGTAAAATAAGACCTTAAAAAATCCTTCCCCCCACCCCTCCCTCTTTCCCAGCTTTCCCTCTGTGAAAAACGAGGTTCACTCTCCTGTGAGAATTTAAAGAGTTTAATATAAAGACAATAAGAGACACATAAAATAAAGCAAAGGGATAATATAAAGACAATAAGAGACACATAAAATAAAGCAAAGGGATAATGGCCGGGTGCCTTGGCACTCTGCCAAGAGCACACCTGATGCTAGAGG
>NW_008236809.1:106698-107529 GCF_000691975.1 Corvus brachyrhynchos
AGCCCCGGAGCTGGGAGGGGGGGTGCAACTCCTGGTGCTGGAGGCGGGGGCAATACTTCTAAAGGGTCCCACCCTCTTTTCTCTTCTGTTTGCTTTTCCTCTGGGGTTTCTGATATTTTAAAGACTTTGGTTCCCAGAGGTTTTGTAATTCCTGTCCAGCAAGAAGCATATTCTCCCTCCTCAGGGTGAGATGGCTCTTTTGAATTTACAAATACATTTAGAGCCTGGCAAATCCATGCCTCATCAGACCCATATTTTGGCCAGTACACATGATCAGATCTGATTTCCTTTTTTGCCCACTCTTTCATGCAGAATTGAATCATTTTTACTTTATCTTTTCCTTTTGGGATCAGTTTCCCAGTTCGCGAGTTTGACCCCAAGGGGACTGTCTTGGGGTATATCCTCTGGCACCCTTGAACTCATTTTACTAGGTAGTTGTCTCATTTTTCCAGGAGTTCTCTATTCCAACTTACCTTAAAATACAATTTATCCCCCCTTTGAAATACTAATTCATTCCTTTAAAACACCAATCTTCACTGCTGTAAAATACTACCTACCCTTTCACAGTACAAAAAACAAAAAAAATTATTATAGCCCACCTTTCCCAAAAACAAAGTTAACTTCTAATTACACAGTCTTTCATTCACACATTCACCCCTTTTTAATATTTGTTCACTCACTTATTCCTACTCACAACAGAATAATAAGGTACCTCTTTCAAGTCACTTGTTAGTATCCACCCATGGGTATGAAATAATCCTTAGGATTCTGGGTGCTCTTGGCTTTCCCTCAACCCAGCACTGCTAGCATCCAACCCCAACTTCTCTTGGG
>NW_008236809.1:108279-110285 GCF_000691975.1 Corvus brachyrhynchos
AGCGGTGATAATGCCTCTCGGACCCTCCTGGCCGCCCGTTCTCCGGGCGGAGCAGCCTTTGGGCCCTTTTGTTCCCTGGAAAAAGTGTTGATTAGCAGCTTCTTGGGCCTCATCCTCTGTTCTCTTGGAGGTTATCTTACTTGCTCACACTTGCTAACATTCTTGCTAAAAAGAGAGAAAACTACATCCACACAGCAAAAAGCATTTCTAACATTATATAATATCTACCTTAATACTTTGCGAGAAGCCAATATTATAATATATATTTATAACACCTCCTTCCCCCAAGCTGTGCAGGGAGACAGGGAATGGGGGTTATGGTCAGTTCATCACACGCATCTGCTGCTGCTCAGGGAGAAGAGTCTTTCCCCTGCTCCAACATGGGGTTCCTCCCACGTGAGATAGTTCTACATGAACTGCTCTAATGTGAGTCCAGCCCATGGATAACAGCTCTCCATGAACTGTTGCAAAGCAGGTCCCTCTTCCATGGGGTGCAGTTCTTCAGGCACAGCTTGCTCCAGCATGGGTTCCTACCAGGAAATCTGCTCCAGTGTGGGCTCCTCTCTCCACAGGTCCACAGCTGCCTGCCAGGAGCCTGTTCCAGCACGGGCCTCCCGTGGGTTCACAATCTTCTTTCAGGCATCTACCTGCTCTGGTGTGGGTCCCCTCCATGGGCTGCAGGTGGATCTCTGCATCCCCATGGTCCTCCATGTGCTGCAGGGGCACAGCTGCTTCACCATGGTGTTCACTATGGGTTGTAGAGGAATCCCAGCTCCGGTACCCGGAGCACCTCCTCCCTCTCCTTCTCCACTGACCTTGGTGTCTGCAGAGTTGTTCCTCTCACATGTTCTCACCCTGCTCTTCTCTGGCTGCAATTACATCTGCCCAATAACTTTTTTCTTCTTCTTCTTAAATATATTATCACAGAGGTGTTACCACCATTTCTAATTGGCCCAGCTTTGGCCAGCAGCACATCTGTCTTGGAGCTGGCTGGCATTGGCTCTGCTGGAAATGGAGGAAGCTTCCAGCAGCTTGTCACATAAGCCACCCCTGTAGCCCCCCTGCTACCAAAGCCTGGCCATGCAAGCCCAATACAAAAGCCCACAAAAAAGCTGTATTAAACCATGTTCTTTCCTGAGGCACTTAAATTTGCTTAAGTCAGCTTAAGGGAGTGTGATAGACAACGACAGCACAAGATCAGTGGAATTTAAACTCAAAAATGTAAGAATAAAAGTGCTTTAAATTAAATTCAGATTTAAAAATTTAATTTAAATTAAGGTAATCAACACTGAAACACTTTACCAAGGTGTACTGGGTGTAATTGGGATGGAGTTAATTTTCTTTGTAGCAGCCCATGTGGCGCTGTATTTTGGATTTGCAACTCAAACAGTGTTAAAAACACACCAGTATTTTGGTTATTGCTGAAGAATGCTTCTGCAGGATCCATGCTTTCTCCTTTTCCCCCTCTGCCCCACCAGCAAGTAGTCTGGGGGTGGGCATGAAGACTGGGAGGGAACACAGCCTGGACAGGTGACCTGAATTGGCCAAAGGAATATTCTGTGCCATAAGATGTCATGTTCAGCAATAAATACTGGGGGGGAATTTATGGAGGTCATAGTCAGTGCTCATAGACTGGCTGGGCATCAATCTGTTTGTGGGAGGTGATGAGTGTCTTTGCATCAGTTGTGGGTTTGTTTTCTTTAATTTTCTTCTTTCCTTTACTTATAGAAGTATCTTTATCTTGACCCACACTTTTTTTGGTCTTCCTATTCTCTTACCTGTCCTGCTTGGCTGGGGGTTGGGTTGAGTGAGTGGCTGTGTAGGGTTTAGCTGTTGGATAAGACCCCAGATCTGCAAACATTTTGAATATTTTTACAATTTTCTAACATTCCTCTGATAAGTATTTAGGGCAGAGGAGTTCAGGAAGGCTGGACATTCTTCAAGAAGCAAATCCTAAAGATGCAGGAGCAGGCTGTCCTTGTGTGCAGAAAAATGAGCTTTTTGGG
>NW_008236810.1:0-253 GCF_000691975.1 Corvus brachyrhynchos
AGCATTTGGCAGAATCTTTGTCCACTCGTCCCATGCGTCTACTGGGTAGGGCCTCTTACCTGTGGTACAGAGGAGCTCTGGGTTAGTGATGGGCCAATCATCTGGTACCAAGGGAATTCCTACCAGACACATAGAGAGTGGGTTGTCTACGCTGTCCATGGACAGGTACAGATTGTCTTGATTGAGTGTCTTTGCTAGGGTCACCCAAATATTATGGCTAAAAAACGTCACGAAACCACAGGGAGGCACGCGT
>NW_008236810.1:306-1195 GCF_000691975.1 Corvus brachyrhynchos
TTGGACAAGGATGGGGCTTCTGAGAGGGAATATAAGCGAGACTTGTTAGCTTTGTGGTGAGAGGGGAGGTTTTAGGGTTTAAGGAGGTTTGACAAGGGTTGAGGGAAGGGGATATTTTGGGGTAAAAGGAGCGTGGTAACATATAGACTAGGGATCAATTTTTTCAGGCTGTGTCTGGCCTACGGCTTGACTTCTGCCATAGCATCTTGTTCAGCTTTCTGTTTTGTCTGATGCCATGTGGTGGGACGGTCTTTTCTTTAGTTTGCGGTCATTCGGCGACATCTCCGTCTCCATGCAGAGCTGGTCTGGTTTTGGGGAGGTCTTGTATTTGACTCAGGAGAGTTGATGTTGGTGTTTGTGGGAGCAGTGTTCGTAGGGCCTAGGTATGGTTTTATATTTTTTCCTGGTGTCCTGGGTTGCAGTGTATTCTATTACCATCCTCATGAGCTGTTGAAATCAGGTGGGGAAGTGTTTCCTTGCCTCCTCCCCCCAGACTATCTTTCTGTTAATGGCCCATCATTGTCCTGCTGCATGACTCAGAGATAACTCCCTCTGGACTATCTTCTGTTAATGAGCCTAATCAACACTTGGATCGGGCTCTGATGATGTACAATTTAGGAATTTAATGATGTAGAGAGCCTTACAGAGTCTTTCAACAGGAGACAAAATTTTGTTTCTCTCCGTTGCTGATTGAGGACTCGAGGGTTTGGTGGGTCCTTTCCACAATGGATTGCCCTGTGGGATTGCCAGGTATGCCTTTTTTGTGTTTTATCCCCCATTGGTTGAAGAAATCTTTCAACTTATGGGAGGTGTAGGCGGGCCCATTATCTGTTTTGATTTCTTCAGGGACTCCCAGGGTGGCGAAGGCAAGGAGAAAATGCTTGATGGC
>NW_008236810.1:2300-5747 GCF_000691975.1 Corvus brachyrhynchos
GACACAATGGGCTTGGCGTGAAGACAGGGCTTCTTGGACTTTGGTGATGGTATCTCGGGCTTCAGATGTGAGGGCATGTGGAGAGTCCAAGTCTCCGCTGCTGCGGAGGAGGTTGAAGAGGGGAGTAAGGTCTTCTGTTGTGACTCCTAGTAAGGGGCGTATCCAATTTATGGATCCGCACAAGCTGTGCAAGTCTCTTAGGGTCTTTGGATCATCTCTGATGGTGAGTTGCTGGGGTATGATGGTTCTCTCACGGATCTGGAGGCCGAGGTAAGTCCATGGGCTGGAGTGCTGCACTTGGTCATCACGAATCTCGAACCCTGCTTCTTCTATGGCTTTGTCTTTTTAAGAGTTCTGTCCAGATAAGTTTTTTCTGATGCACAGATTAGGATGCCATCCATATAATGGTGGATGATTGCTTCTGGGAACAGGCTCCTGATGGGGGGAAGAATGTGGGCAATGTACCACTGGCAGATGGTCAGGCTGTTTTTCATGCCTTGTGGGAGGACGAGCCAGTGGTATCTTCTGAGTGCGGCTTGTTCGTTAAGAGAGGGGATGGAGAAGGTGAACCGTGGTGTGTCCTGGGGATGGAGCGGGATGTTAAAGAAACAGTCTTTAATGTCTATGATGGCCAGCAGCCAGTCTCGGGGCAGCATCGCTGGGGAGGGGACGGCGGGGGTGAGGGGGCCCATGTCTTCAATGACCTCATTAATTTTGCAGATATCATGAAGAAGCCGCCATCTGTCTTTGCCAGGCTTTTTCAGCACAAAGACAGGGGAGTTCCAAGGGCTGGTGGTCTCAGTGATGTGACCTTTGGCGAGTTGCTCTTCCACCAGGGCTTCCAACGCGCACAGTTTTTCTTCTGAAAGGAGCCACTGTCTTGTCCATTTTCGGTTGTCATTCCTCCAGGTGAGTGGGGGAGTAGATGATAGCGCATGTTTCTCAGTGGTCCCGATCAGAAATCCCGGCTGGGAATGGTGAGGGTAGCCCTGCACTGGGATAGCAGGTCTCTGCCCCATAGGGTGATGGGGGCACTTACCACGAATGGTCGGGTGGTCGCTATCTTGCCCTCAGGTCCTTCGATGATGACATTTTGTTTGCTCCTCATGGATACTGCCACTCCACCAATCCCGGAGATCATACCCGCCACTTGCTCCCGTTCCCAATTTGCTCGCAACAGTTGGAGCAGGCAGTGATGGTCATGTCTGATCCAATCCCTGGATGGTAGATCCTTTCTCCTTTACAGAACAAGCTGCACTTGATGGTCAGTTCGTTTGAGCCCACAATCTCTATCCACATTGCTGTTGGATTGAGAGGAATCTGTTCTGGGCTGTTCTGTGGAAGCAAAAAGGCTTGTGGGAGAGAGAAAGGTGTGCCCATGCAGCAAAGCTGGACAAGAATCTTTTGTCTTGGGTGCACTGTTTGTATCTCTGGAAATACAAAGATTTGTTCTGGACCATGGATGGTATCACTTAGGATAAGAATGCCCCATGGGCCGTTCTGCGGTCCGTACTTTCCTGTGGGGATATGATAAAAACGCTTGTCAACAAGGTTGAGTGACAGTGACGTTGCCAGCTGGCGCCTGGTTCCCATCGGTAGCGCTCCATGTGTTGGATCCTTCTCATGTGTTCTGGGATCACCTGGTATGATGGTGCCTTGCGAGGTCCAGTTGTCTGCTCCTGGTAATCTGATGTGGGGTTCGCAGCCGGGGCGGGGTAGTATGGCCTTTGATTTGTTATCTGAGCACGGGGCCTTGATACCGCGCTCCGATAGAAGTTTTTTGAACGCTGCTGGTGCTGCTGCTGTCTCTGGTGCTTTTGGTAGGTGACACGATGGTCCTGGGTGGGTGACCTTTGTGGGCAGTCCTTTATAAAGTGTCCTGTCTCTGGTGCCTTTGGTAGGTGACTTGAAGATCCTGGGTGGGTGAGTTTTGTGGGCAGTCTTTCATAAAGTGTCCAAATTTGCCGCAGTAAAAACAGTGGGCATTCTCTTTAGAGAGTGCCGCTGCAAAAGCAATGGAAACTCCATCTGTAATGCCTTTAACAACTGCTTGGGTCACTGTGTTTTTGGTGGATGTATAGCGTGTGTAGCTTTCTACCATCTGCTCTATGGTGGGTTCTGTGTCCATGGGTAAAGCCCTTAAGATAGTCTTACATTGTTCATTAGCATTTGCCATGGCAAGTTTACCCAAAAGTTCTTTTCATCCATCAGGACTCTCTATCTGTTTCTCTAAGCTCGTTTTTAAATGATCAACGAACTTAATGAAACGTTCATTTACTGACTGTTTGATGTTAGAGAAATGTTGTGTAGGAACAGAATCATCAGGAGTAAGGGGCAGCGATGTCTTTGCTGCAATAGCTATGTTTTGTAATGCTACTTCAGATAAGGTTGTAGCTTTATCTGAGGGTTTTTGGAGGTCACCTTCTCCAGCCAGTTGTTCTATTGTCCAGTCTGTCTGATTTGCATCTTTAGCATAAGTATCAGACAATGTTTTTAAATGTCTCTTCCAATGCCTTTCCCATAGCATATATTCAGCAAGGGAAAGGATGCAGTAATAATGCTTTTAATATCATGTGCCACAAATGTATAGGCGGAGAAGGTGGCTTCCAATAAGTTTCTAAAAAAATGTGATCCTCTCCCGTGTTCTTTTGCTGCCTTGCAAAGCTCTTTGACTTCTTTGTATGGGATAGGTTCCCATGTTTTTGTAGTTGATGGACCACCCCTCCTCCCTTTCCCTATAACGACTGGGAAGGCTGAGATCTTTTGGGCTAGCTCCCAATCTCCCTCCCAGTTGGCTTCCCAGCGTGTGTGCCCATCTGTCCTCACTATCAGATTCTGAGCTGCTGCTGCTGTTGTCTTGTTACAGTTTGGCCCAATTTAGAAATATATCCTGTGAGAGAAGGCACAACGACCCCTCCCCCACCAGGTTCGGGAAAAATAAATTTTCCTCGAAGGAAAGTGAAGGAGATAAAAACTATTTATTTAACAAACACACGGGAAAAGTAAAATAATCCTAAATAATAAAATCATTCGCTGTGGAGGAAAAACCAGGGAAAGTGTTAGAGTCCTCCCTTTGGTCTCCTTGGAGCTGGGGCTTGGCCCAGGGCCAGGCCCTCTGTGCCCGGGGGGAAGTCCTCCTGATGTGTTCTTATATTGAAGCAGTCCAGTAGAAAAGGGAGAAAATCCGAAATTCCAGGGAAGGGAAAAAAATTCAACACTCAGTCTCTCTCTGGAGAAAAAGAAGCTGAACAACTGGCCAAGAAGCTGACTGGAAAGCAGCAAGCCGGGTGCTTCCTCGCTCCCCTGCCGCAGCTGGGAAAAAAGTTGCTATCTCTGTGTGACCTTGAACAAGCTGCAAACTGCTTTGAAAGAGTTTTGCTCAGTTTTCTTTCCCCCTCTCAGGCTCATTTTAAAGAAGGCATAGAAAGGCACAAGAATTAATTTCTG
>NW_008236811.1:0-1544 GCF_000691975.1 Corvus brachyrhynchos
TTGGAGTGGGAACTGAACATTTTTCACTGGGATTCAGGGGTTTTGAGGTGACAGATCAGGGCCTCTCATCTTCTGGAGTACAAAGTGATGGAGAAAACTCTTCCGTCTCCCCTGAGAACCCCCAAATCCTCCCAAACATCATCATCCCTGGTGCCTATGGGGATCCAGAAGGATATGGAGACAACCAGCCAGGTGTCTTCCCAACATGGATACAGGGAATGTGGGTCCTTCAGTGGGGGATGAAGTTGGAGCAGTGCACGAAGCTCTTCTGCAGTCGAGCTCTTCTGAGTCGGGGCACTCGCAGGGCTTCACTTACCAGTGCCTCTGTTGGTGTCTGGTCAAGTTAGAGCTCTGTGTGAAGCTCTTGCCACACTCAGGACACTTGTAGAGCCTCTTCCCAGTGTGGATGTGCCGGTGCCTGATGAGGTGGGAGTTGCGGTTGAAGCCCTTCCCACAGTCACGGCAGCGGAAGGGCCTCTCATCCGTGTGAGTCCGCTGGTGCTTGAGGAGCTCGGAGGTGGTCTGAAACCTCTTCTCACACTCGGGACACTTGTAGGGCCTCTCCCCAGTGTGGCTTCTCTGGTGGATAATCAGCTCAGAGCTCTGTCCGAAGCCCTTCCCACATTCCCCACACTCGTAGGGCCATTCCCCAGTGTGGATCATCTGGTGGAGGATCAGGTGGGAGCTGTCTCTGAAGCTCTTCCCACATTCCCCACACTCGTAGGGCCTCTCCCCGGTGTGGATCATCTGGTGGCGGATCAGGTTGGAATTGTGTCTGAAGCCCTTCCCACACTCCCCACACTCATAGGGCCATTCCCCAGTGTGGATTATATGGTGGCGGATCAGGTTGGAGCTCTGGCTGAAGCTCTTCCCACATTCCCCACACTCATAGGGCTGTTCCCCAGTGTGGATCATCTGGTGGCGGATCAGGTGAGATCTCCAGCTGAAGCTCTTCCCACATTCCAAGCACTTGTGGGGCTTCTCTCTGGCCTGAGGCTTCTCCCCCAGCTCTGAGCTCCGCCTGGATCTCCGGCCACCTTCCTGGCACAGGGGGGCTCTTTCCTCCCTGCAGCTCCACAGCCCCTCCTCCTAAGGGATCTCTGGGGCTTTTCCTCCCCATTGGATTCCTGCACCGTGGAGCCGCTCAAAACAGCCTCTTCCACCAGGTTCTGTCGTGGGGATTTGTCCTCCCTGGGCTCCGTCCTCTCCTTATCTGGGGGAAGAAGGACAAGGAGAGGATGGCATTTGCCTCCGTGCCACAGAGAAGGGGAAGGAGATCACCCCAGTCCGTGCCCGGCAGGACGGCGTCGGCAGCGGGGTTGTCCTGCAGCCGGGGGCGATGCTGGGCTGGGAGATGGAGCAGGAGAGAGGGGGAAAGGGGCAGGGACTTCCTCCTCACCTGCCTGGGTGTTCCAGGGCATCTTCCTCTTCCTCACAGCCTCCTCCTCCATCTGGCCAAGGGTTGGGAATGGGAAATCCTGGTTTGGAGGGAAAAACAAGGTGTGAGCACGTTGAATTTGAATGTCCCCCTGCCCAAGTCCATC
>NW_008236812.1:0-845 GCF_000691975.1 Corvus brachyrhynchos
CCCCCCCCAGCAGCCCCACGAGGCCGAACGCCCCCAGACCCCCGAAAACCACCGAGAGAGCCACGACCCCCGCGGGCTGCAGGGAGAAACGGGCGGGGGGGACCCCAAAATTGAGGGGATCCCAAAAAATCCCCAGGAAGACCGAAAAAATCCCCCAAAAATCCCCCCAAAATCCCGGAATTCCCACGGTTTTCTCTGCCAGAAATCCCCAAAAACCCACCCAAAAAATCACCCAGGAACCCCAAAAACCACCCAGAAATCCCCAAAACCCCCTCAAAGAACCCCAAAAACCGCCCAGAAATCCCAAAAAACACCTCAGAGAACCCCAAAAACCACCCAGGAATCCCCAAAAACCACACAGGAACCCCCAAAAATCCCAGGGGAAACACAGGGACCCCGAAGATCCCGCCAAAAATCACCCAAGGACACCAAAAACCACCCAGGGACCCCCAAAACCCCTCAGAGACCCCCAAAAATCACCCAGGGACCCCTAAAAACCACCCAGGAACCCCCAAAATCCAGCCAAGGACCCCAAAAAAAACCCCAAGGACCCCAAAAACCCCTCAAGGACCCCCCAAAAACCCCCGAGAGAGCCACGACCCCCGCGGGCTGCAGGGAGAAACGGGCGGGGGGGACCCCAAAATTAAACCCCAAAAATCCTGGAATCTTGAAATCCCAAAAAAATCCCCCCAAAATCCCCCAAAAATCCCGAAATTCTCTCAGTTTTCTCCGCCAGAAATCCCCAAAAACCGCCCAAAAACCGCCCAGAAATCCCCAAAAACTACCCAAAAATCCCCAAAAACCCCTCAAAGAACCCACCCCCCCCCCCCACACACACCCACCCA
>NW_008236812.1:4669-5854 GCF_000691975.1 Corvus brachyrhynchos
AAGGGCCGCTGCCCGCCCCGAAAAATGGGGGAATCCAGCCCAAAAATGACCCCAAAATCCGGATCCAGCCCCAAAAATCGGGTCCTAAAAGGGGGTCCTAAAAGGGGGCACCGAAAGTGGGAAAATTGCCCCAAAGAGGGAGGCCAGAAATGGGGAAATCGCCCTAAAAAAGGGGCCCCAAAAATGGGAAAATCGCACCAAAGATGGGATCCCGGAAATGGGAAAATCGTCCCCAAAATGGGACCTCAAAATGGGAAAACCCCCCCAAAAATCAGACCCCAAAAATGGGAAAATCCCCCCAAAAATGGGACCCCCAAAAATGGGAAAATCCCCCCAAAAAAAGGGACCCCAAAAGTGGGAAAATCTCCCCAAAAAGAGACCCCAAAATCCGACCCCACCCCCCAAACCGGGTCCTAAAAGGGAACCCCAAAAAGAGACCCCAGAAGTGGGAAAATCCCCCCCAAAAGAGACCCCGAAAATGGGACCCCAAAAATAGGAAAATCCCCCAAAAAATCAGACCCCAAAAGTGGGAAAATCGCCCCAAAAATCAGACCCCAAAAGTGAGAAAATCGCCCCAAAAATGACCCCAAATTCCGAACCCACCTCCCCAAAATCGGGTCCTAAAAGGGGACCCCAAAAAGGGACCCCAAAAATGGGAAAAGCAACCCCAAAAATGACCCCAAAATCCGGATCCACCCCCAAAAATCGGGTCCTAAAAGGGGGCCCCGAAAGTGGGAAAATTGCCCCAAAAAGGGAGCCCAGAAATGGGGAAATCCCCCCAAAAAGAGACCCCAAAAATGGGACCCCAAAAATGGGAAAATCTCCCCAAAAAGGGACCCCAAAAATGGGAAAATCACCCCCAAAATGGGAAACCCCCCCCAGAATCAGACCCCAAAAATGGGAAAATTGCCCCAAAAAGAGACCCCAAAATCCGACCCCACCCCCCAAACCGGGTCCTAAAAGTGGACCCCAAAAAGGGACCCCAAAAGTGGGAAAATCGCCCCAAAAAGAGACCCCAAAAATGGGAAAATCGCCCCAAAAAAGGGACCCCAAAAATGGGGAAATCCGCTAAAAATGAGGAAATCCCCCCAAAAAGGGATCCGGTTTTGGGGTCTCGGTTTTGGGGTCCCTTTTTTGGGGGTTCTTTCCCATTTTTTGGGCTCCCATTTTTGGGGGGATTTCCCC
>NW_008236813.1:0-240 GCF_000691975.1 Corvus brachyrhynchos
GGAGATTTTTGGGAAGATTCTGGAAGGATTTTGGGGAAATTTGGGGGGACTTCGAGGAGATTTTGGGAGGATTTTGGGGAGATTTTTGGGTGGATTTTGGAAGGGTTCAAGGTGATTTTTCCCCTCCCCTACCCCCAGATCTTTCAGCCTCTCCCCAAAATTCAGAGGAACCCGAAGTCGTGGGAGCCTCGGAGCCGAGCGAAGGTGGGGGAGGGGCAGCACCCCAAAAACCCCAAAATT
>NW_008236814.1:0-219 GCF_000691975.1 Corvus brachyrhynchos
CCTAATGACCAACGGGGGAATCAGCAACAGCAGGGTCCGCGGAGACCACGCTTTTGGGTCCTCTCGGTTCGACGTGTTTTGGACATTGAACCTGGCCCAAAGACCTCAGCAGCTAATGATCCTGTGAAGGGGGGCAGAAGCCATCAAAATACAGCCGCTGTTCGACACAGGGGCTGACGTTACCATAATTAACCAGGTGGGATGGCCACCCGGTTGGGG
>NW_008236814.1:452-1310 GCF_000691975.1 Corvus brachyrhynchos
CTCCCCCCGGTTTAACAGATGCCCCGGTCTGGGTCGAGCAGTGGCCAGTAACAGACTAAAGATAATAGAACAGCTTGTTGCAGAACAGCTAGTGGCAGGACACATCAAGCCTTTGGTCAGCCCATGGAACACCCCCATCTTTGTGATCCCAAAGAAGTCAGGAAAATAGCGCCTCCTTCAAAACCTTCGACAAGTGAATGCGTGCATGCAAACTATGGGGACACTGCAACCTGGACTACCGGCTCCTACAATGATCCCAGTGGGATGGCAAATCACAGTAATTGACTTAAAAGACAGCTTTTTCACAATCCCACTGCATCCAAAGGACACTGAATGTTTTGCCTTTACAGTGCCCACAAAGAATCGCAGTGAGCCTACTAAGCGCTACGAGTGGGTTGTCCTACCTCAGGGAATGAAAAATTCCCCCATGCTGTGTCAGCTATATGTTGACTGGGTGCAAGCTACGTCCTATTTGACGACGCTACGCAGAAGCACTCATCTACCATTACATGGATGACATCCTGATAGCTACTGCTGAAGAGTTACCAGACCAAGAGATGCAATGGGTCAGAGAGCAACTGCATGAGACTGGATTAGAGATCGCCCCCGAGAAGATCCAGCGGACTGCACCGTGGAAGTACCTTGGCTGGCTCATATCAGAATCGCAAATTAGGCCCCAAAAGATCAAGCTAAACACAGAAATCTCCGTGCTCTGTGATGTGTAACGGCTGCTAGGAGATCTGCAATGGGTCCACGGAGTCGCAGGAATCACAAACTCCATGGCTGCACAGGACGAACACTGCCAAACCTCGAGAATGCTCCCTGGACCAAGCAGCAGCCCTCGCCCAGTGCATCCCC
>NW_008236814.1:3231-6166 GCF_000691975.1 Corvus brachyrhynchos
ATGCTTGACGAGCTAAGCGCAGATGTTACTAGTGTTAGACATGCAGTATTACAAAATAGGGCAGCCATTGATTTTCTACTATTAGCCCACGGCCATGGCTGTGAAGATTTCCAAGGTATGTGCTGTATGAATCTTTCTGACCACTCTGTCTCCATTCACAAGCACCTCTCTGACCTCCAGAGGGACCTGCACAACCTTCGGGAGACAGACGACCCTATTAGAGATTAGCTTAAGAATCTAGGTATCACCAGATAGCTGCGTACCTTAGTAGTAGAAAGCTGCCGATTGCTATTTGTAGTTATATTAAGCTTAATAGTATTTAGGTGCATTTTTTCATGCATTAAGGCGGGGCTGCGAAAGATTATCTACCAGGCCTGGGCTGCCCAGAAAGAAAACAGGGGATGTATAGAGGGATTCCTTGTGGAACAGGGGCATATGATACCCCTGGAAAGATTGGACAACCCAGGGTTTCTGAGGAAAAACCCCTGAACTGGCCCCTGGCTGCAAGCAAACCTGGAAAGCACCTGGCTGCAGGCAGCACTGAAAGTCCTTGGCAAAGTTATACACTGATCGTCTCCCCAGCTGATTAGAGGCTGTCTAGAGGGACTGGGCGTGAATCTTTGCAAAAGTAGATATAAGCTTGTATAGGTAAACAATAAAGGGAGGACGATGCTCAAATCGTATCAGTGTACGTGTCGTTACTCTGGCCAGCTCTTCAGACTCGGTCCCTAACACCCCAACCCCTAATGCAATTGCTAATTCATCAGCACCAAAAACAGTCTGAAAAATTATATCCAAAATATTTCATTTATTGGCACTATATTCACATGTTGTACACCGAACTTTCTAGAATAGTTTCTGCAAGATCGCAATAATCCACATGCCTTTCTCAGTAAATCACTGGGTTAACATCAAGGTCTATGGCAAATTCAATCTGCTGTACATCTACATATAAAACGTTTCTAACTCTCTGATGTGGGACAAAGTGGGAATAGTAGAACACATATCTCCATCCCTACTGAATAAACTTTAATCCACAGAAGTGCCACTTTTAAATAATTCCAAGAGCCTTTTCCAGGCCTCCAACAGAACAAGATTTCTATTCAGCTGATCCCATTGATGGTACTGCACTGATATGAAGACAGTTTCAAACACAAATTGAGGTCAGAATCTGATCAAAATGAGGTTTCTTTTTTCCTAAAAACATTTATGCAAATGTCAGGAAGCTAACAAATTTATCCATAACGATACACACTTAGTATATTTATAATGAATATTACACTAGAAAACTAACCAATAAACCTTTATGGAAATAAACAGCTTTCTTCTTTGAACTATGAGATTCATTGTAAGCATGACTCTAAGAATAAAATTTTGAGAATTAATACCACTATATAACAGCATCTTCAATCTTAAAATATAAAGAAGTCAAACATAAGGATTTAAGGTTTTTATCACCTAAAACAGAAACAACACAGGAATTTCTAACTACAAAATTAGAAAAAAATAGGCCAGGCTTCTATCGCTGTGTTAAAAGGAACTGGTAAGTGAAACTATAATCAACCCTATTCTCATTAACATAGGCTTGGCTTAAAGCTAGTGCTCATATTTCACAAAAAAATTTAAACCAATAAACTAAAAAAGTTTAACAATACAGACTAATTTAAGCACTATCTTGTGCTTGCCTATCTACAGCTAATTCAGAGAACACTGCTGTTTAAACAAATATAGCTTTTTAAGCTGCTTACAGATTCCTTTTAGTGGTATTTGATGCTTTTTTTTTTCTTTAGAAGACACACATAGATCTTATGCAGCATAATACCACTGAGAATGTGATGCAACCTACTATCACTTCATAAAAATATGAAACAACTTTTTAAAGTAAAGATACAGAAACCAGCTGCTTTTTCTCTGGACTGAAATAACTTTCCATTAGATTAAGTTAAAGTTTCTGTGTGGTAATGGAGAATACAAATAGATGCATACACACTTTTTTCCCCCAAGAATGTCCTCCCAGTCTAATCTGTATGTCACTTCACTACTAAGTTTAGAAATAACAACTAAATACTAGAAAGTGCTTACTGCAAGACGGTTGTCTTTTCTCCCTGACAAAATTTATACATGTAGTCTACAGGAAGTGTTAGAATTACAAAACTATTCTAGGTCTGAAAATGTGGTAGTACAAATTTACATACTTTTTAAAATCAGTAATTCAAAGTCACTCGTTAATATCATTACACCTTAGAAACAAAGCACATAACCAGTCTTCACTCAAAGACATGCAAAGTATTAACATACAGGGACCAAATATCTTGCAGATCTATCCTTAGCGTTGTCACACTTAAGTAAAAGAAAATTAAATTAAAATGAAAATCACAGTGTTAAAAAAAATTGCCATTTTTCCAAAGAATGATTAAAAAGACGTACAGGAAAATTACAAGAAAACATACTCCACTAATTATGAACATTTAAGCATGAAGGAATGCCATTTATCCTATCTGAAGTGCCTTCTGAGGCTGGAACACGTAATAAAAATTAATCTTTTTCCCCAACAGCATCCCAATTTATGAAAAGTGAGATAATTTTGGACAGCACTAGGTTATGTGAAATATTTCATGTGATTTTAGTAACAGAATTTTAAGTGTCTCACATGGTAGATTTCATTAAACTGAGTCAGTATTTAGAAGGTTATGTAACAAAAGACTCATCTCCACACATGCAAAGCAGTCTAAAGGACAATCAGCACCCTTGTTGAGCTGTGCAACTCATCATGATGGAATGACTTTCCAGGGCACCTTACAGGCACAGGAAGGTCACTGCCTACAGGGTACAGCACATGAAAGACATTACAGGAGGAAGGGGAAATAGTATTTTGTGATCAGGGAGGAATTAAAGGTGGGGAAAAGGGATAAACATGTTTTTTCAGAAGGAGCAA
>NW_008236814.1:8005-8420 GCF_000691975.1 Corvus brachyrhynchos
CAATCCAAGAAACTGAAAACTTGGGTAGCAGCCAAGACAAACCTGCCTCAGTCATCAAAGTAGCCCCTCCTTTTCCCCCCAAACAGTCAGCAAATTCTTGGTTTACGGATTCTTCTGCCAAGCGAGAAGGAAAGGTGTGGAAATATAAGGCTGTAGTCCCCCACACTTCCTCAGGTGAAAGAATTATCACAGAGGGGGAAGGCAGCGCCCAAGCTGGCGAGCTGATAGCTGTTTGGAGTGTTTTCCAACATGAGGTGCAGAATAATTCTTTTGTCTGTATCTACACCGATTCCTATGCTGTGTTTAAGGGATGTACTGAGTGGCTTCCTTTTTGGCAGCAAAATGATTGGGAGGTTAACAGAATTCCAGTGTGGCAAAAGGGAAAGTGGCAAGAAATTCTAAATATTGCAAGTCA
>NW_008236815.1:0-259 GCF_000691975.1 Corvus brachyrhynchos
CTGCCGGACCCCGAAACTGCCCCGTCCCAAACCTGGCCAGGCCCCAAGCCCAGCGGGACCCCCAAACTGCCCGAAACCCCAAAACTGCCCCATCCCAAACCTGGCCAGACCCCAGTCCCAGCGGGACCCCCAAACCTGGGGAAACCCCAAAACTGCCCGAACCCCAAAACTGCCGGACCCCGAAACTGCCCCGTCCCAAACCTGGCCAGGCCCCAAGCCCAGCGGGACCCCCAAACTGCCCGAAACCCCAAAACTGCCC
>NW_008236815.1:4926-5625 GCF_000691975.1 Corvus brachyrhynchos
ACCGTACGTGCCGGTCATGGGATGTGCCAGCCCCGTGCCAGGCGGCCACGGGTCACTGAGGGGTCACTGAGGGGTCACCGAGGGGTCACCCCCAGCCCAGCGGACACGGGGACGGGGGATGCAGGTACAGGTGTGCCCAGGTGTGCCCAGGGGTGTGTTTGGGTGTGTCCCAGGTGTGCCCAGGGGTGTGTCCCAGGTGTCCCAGGTGTGCCCGGTGTGCCAGCTGTGTCCCAGGTGTGTCCCACATGTGTACAGCTGTGCCAGGTATGTGCCCAGGTGTGCCCAGGAGTGTGTCTGGGTGTGTCCTAGGGGTGTGTCCCAGGTGTGTACAGGTGTGCCAGGTGTGTGCCCAGAAGGGTGTCCCAGGTGTGCCAGGTGAGTCTCACCAAGTCCAAGGTGTGCGGGTGGGTGAAGTTACAGGTGAGGTTACAACTGCGCCCAGGTGTCTGAAGTGTGTGCCCAGGTGTCCGAGGTGTGTGCCCAGCTGTGCCCAGGTGTGTTCCCAGCTGTGCCCAGCTGTGCCCAGGTGCTCTCACCAGGTCGAAGAGCCGCGGCCGTGCCTGGGTGCCGATGTCGGGGTGGGTTTGGGGTGGGTGTGGGGGTTCAGGTGTGTGCCCAGGTGTGCCCAGGTGTGCTCCCAGATGTGCCCAGGTGTGTTCCCAGCTGTGCCCAGCTGTGCCCAGGTGCTCTCACCAGGTC
>NW_008236815.1:9428-9724 GCF_000691975.1 Corvus brachyrhynchos
GCAGGGGCGGGCACCGGGGCCAGCACGGGGACGGGGCTGGGGAGGAGTGGTCACTGCAGTGACCGTCACAGTGACCACCACGGGGACGGTGCCGGGGAGGAGTGGTCACCGCAGTGACCGTCACAGGACTGCCACGGGGACAGTGCCAGGGAGGAGTGGTCACCGCAGTGACCATCACAGGACTGCCACAGGGTCAGTGCCGGGGAGGAGTGGTCACTGCAGTGACCATCACAGTGACCACCCCGGGGCCAGTGCCGGGGAGGAGCGGTCACCGGAGGGCCCACCACCGGCAGCAC
>NW_008236815.1:9906-10802 GCF_000691975.1 Corvus brachyrhynchos
AGTGACCACCACGGGGACAGTGCCAGGGAGGAGTGGTCACTGCAGTGACCATCACAGGACTGCCATGGGGTCAGTGCTGGGGAGGAGTGGTCACTGCAGTGACCACCACGGGGACACTGCTGGGGAGGAGTGGTCACTGCGGTGACCATCACAGTGACTACCCTGGAACAGCCCCGTGGCACAGTGACCAGCACGGTGACCACCATGGGTACAGTGCCAGGGAGGACTGGTCACTGCAGTGACCACCACAGTGAGCGCTCTGGGACAGCCCCATGGCACAGTGACCAGCACGGTGACCACCATGGGGACAGTGCCGGGGCACAGTGACCACCACGGTGACCACCTTGGAACAGCCCCGTGGCACAGTGACCATCACAGTGACCACCCTGGGACAGCCCCGTGGCACAGCGACCACCACGGTGACCACCACGGGGACAGTGCCGGGGAGGACTGGTCACTGCAGTGACCATCACAGTGACCACCCTGGAACAGCCCCGTGGCACAGTCACCAGCACGGTGACCAGCCCAGGACAGCGCCACGGAGCAGTGACCGTCACGGTGACCATCACAGTGACCAGCCCAGGACAATGCCATGGAGCAGTGACCGTCACGGTGACCACCATGGGGACGTTGCTGTGGGACAGTGACCGGAGTGACCAACAGAGACATGGCCACACTGCAGGGACTGACCACTGGGACACTGGGGGGACATTGCCGGGGCACAGTGACCGCTGCAGGGACAGCGCCGTGGCAGAGTGACCGTAGTGACCACCCTGGGGACACCGCCATGGCCCAGTGACCATAGTGACCACCACGGGGCCGTGCCCACGGGGCTCTGCGGTGACCGGCTGACCCCCGGCCGCGGTGGCACCGGTCAGCGCAGTGCCCAGCTGGCC
>NW_008236815.1:12949-13299 GCF_000691975.1 Corvus brachyrhynchos
CACCTCCTCCCCTTGTTACGGGGTACTTGTTGGGGCTGGGGGGGTTCTGGGGTGCCAGGGGTGATTTTGGGGTGCCAGGGGTGATTTTGGGGTGCCCGCAGTGCCCTCAGTTCCCTGTCGGGCCTGGCGTGGTTCTGGGGTGCTGATGGTGATTTTGGGGTGCCGGTGCCGGTTTTGGGGTGCCCGCAGTGCCCTCAGTTACCTGTCGGGCCTGGCGTGGTTCCTGCTGCTGCCCGCGCTGGCGCCCCGCACGTACCTGTCTGAGAACGCCATGGGCTCCACCATGGTGGGAGAGGCCTCCGAGCTCGGGCCCCGCGCCCTCGCCCTCGCCCGCGACCTCCGGGCGCGGC
>NW_008236815.1:15298-16859 GCF_000691975.1 Corvus brachyrhynchos
AGGCGGCTAGCGGTGGGTGGAGGGGGGCTACGGGGTGGGGGGGGCTCTGGGGTGCTGGGGGACTTCAGGGGGCTGGGCTGGGATTGGACTGGGACGGGCTGAGATGGTCTGGGATGGACTGGGATTGTGCTGGGGTTGTACTGGGCCATACTGGGCTGTACTGGGCCATACTGGGCCATGCTGGGTTTGTACTGGGCCACAGTGGGACTGTATTTGGCTGGACTGGGATTGTGCTGGGGTTGTACTGGGCCGTGCTGGGATTGTACTGGGCCATATTGAGCCATACTGGACTGTGTTGGGGTTGTACTGGGCCGTACTGGGCCATACTGGGCCGTGCTGGGTTTGTACTGGGTCACACTGGCATTGTATTTGGCTGGACTGGGATTGTACTGGGTCATGCTGGGATTGTACTGGGCCGTACTGGGCCGTACTGGGCCATGCTGGGGTTGTACTGGGCCGTACTGGGCCATACTGGGCCGTGCTGGGTTTGTACTGGGCCATACTGGGATTGTATTTGGCTGGACTGGGATTGTACTGGGATTGTGCTGGGGTTGTACTGGGCCGTACTGGGCCGTCCCAGTGCTCCCAGTGCTGTCCCAGTGCTCCCAGTGCCGGCCCTCCCCAGGTCAGATCTACTGGGCCAAGGACCTCGTGTTCCTGGTGACCGAGCACGACCTGCTGGGGACACAGGCCTGGCTGGAGGCCTACCATGATGTGAACCTTACTGGTGAGACTGGGAGCACTGGGAGGGACTGGGGGGGCTGGGGAACCACGGTGTGAACCTTACTGGTGAGACTGGGAGCACTGGGAGGGACTGGGGAACCTCACTGGTGAGACTGGGAGCACTGGGAGGGGCTGGGGAACCATGGTGTGAACCTTACTGGTGAGACTGGGAGGGACTGGGAGGGACTGGGAGGGACTGGGGGGTCCCAGGGTCTCTTTGGGCTCTCTGGGCTCTCTCTGGGCTCTTTGGGGTCTCTCTGGGCTCTCTCTGGGGGCTCTCTCTGGGCTCTCTCTGGGCTCTCTCTGGGCTCTCTGAGGGCTCTCTGGGCTCTCTCTGGGGTCTCTCTCTGGGCTCTCTCTGGGCTCTCTCTGGGCTCTCTGAGCGCTCTCTGGGCTCTCTCTGGGGTCTCTCTCTGGGCTCTCTCTGGGGTCTCTCTCTGGGGTCTCTCTCTGGGGTCTCTCTCTGGGCTCTCTCTGGGCTCTCTCTGGGCTCTCTCTGGGCTCTCTCTGGGCTCTCTCTGGGCTCTCTCTGGGCTCTCTCTGGGCTCTCTCTGGGCTCTCTCTGGGCTCTCTGAGGGCTCTCTGGGCTCTCTCTGGGGTCTCTCTCTGGGCTCTCTCTGGGGTCTCTCTCTGGGGTCTCTCTCTGGGCTCTCTCTGGGCTCTCTCTGGGCTCTCTCTGGGCTCTCTCTGGGCTCTCTCTGGGCTCTCTCTGGGCTCTCTCTGGGCTCTCTCTGGGCTCTCTCTGGGCTCTCTCTGGGGTCTCTCTGGGGTCTCTCTCTGGGCTCTCTCTGGGCTCTCTCTGTGCTCTCTCTCGGATCTCTCTGGTCTCTCGCTTGTG
>NW_008236816.1:0-461 GCF_000691975.1 Corvus brachyrhynchos
CTAGCTCAGTTTTTGTCACTGGTTCAGGTTTTTTGGGCTGGTTTGGGTTTTGGGGTTGGTTCAGATTTTTAGGGCTGGTCTGGTTTTTTTGGGGTGGTTTAGGTTTTTTGGATAGTTCAACTTTGGAGGCTGCTTCGGATTTTGGGACTAGCTCAGTTTTTGTCACCGGTTCCATTTTTTGGGCCGGTTTCGGTTTTTGGGGCTGGTTCAGGTTTCTGGGGCCAGTTCAGGTTATGGGGCTTATTCCAATTTAAGGATGGGTTCAGGTTTTTAGGTCCAGTTCATTGTGGGGCTGGTTTAGGTTTTTTGGATAGTTCAACTTTGGAGGCTGCTTCGGATTTTGGGACTAGCTCAGTTTTTGTCACCGGTTCCATTTTTTGGGCCGGTTTCGGTTTTTGGGGCTGGTTCAGGTTTCTGGGGCCAGTTCAGGTTATGGGGCTTATTCCAATTTAAGGATGGGT
>NW_008236817.1:0-2140 GCF_000691975.1 Corvus brachyrhynchos
TTAGGTTCACCTGGGCTAGCCACCCATGGCCACCCTTCAGATCCTCCTGGCCCTCCGCAAAGTCACCAGTTGCTAAGGTTAAAAACTATTGCTGCTTTTTCTCCTAAGGCTGCAAATTGATTCTCCCGCTCCTGGCCTAAACTTAGCTGACCATATAAAAGTAGAATTATTAAGGAATATATTTTAATTGTGCAATCTAATTAGCTAGTCTAATTTTCATGCTGTCTTCTGCACCACCTGTGGCAATTGAGGACACAGAAACCACTTAACATAAAACAATGGCAGCAAGTATTAGCCCCCCAGTGAGTGGAGATTCTACAGGAGGGATCCCATACAGACTATTTCAGGACACGGGGCTTCCACCAATGTCGAAGCACTGGCTACTGCTCCGGCCCACTCCTGCAGAGTGTCAGTCACGGCCTCCCGGCCTTCTCCTCCAGCTGAGATGTGCAAATCTCTGAGGCTTCAGAGACCTTGACCCGAGTGTTCAGCTGTCTTGATGGCTGTTTCTGTCGTCAGTGACACTTGGAATGGGCCACGCCATTTCAGAACCACTGGCGCTTCTTTCTACTCCTTAACTAGGACTCAATCTCCTGGTTGGATGTTACAAGCAGCAAAGTCCAAAGGTGGGGTCTGTGCCAGCTGAGCTACCAGTAGAAGGGGTTTCACAAGAAGCAGTATCCTGGCCACATATGGTTTTAAATATACATCACTTACCTCTACCCCTCCACTAGGTTGAGAATTACCAGGGTAGTTCATAACAACGATTGAAAGGGAGATAACTGAATCTCTCTTCTGGGTCGGGCCCTCATTCTCGCCAAAGGCAAAAGGTCTACCCATGGCATCTTGGTTTCTATTACCAGCTTCAAAAGGTGTTTATTTCTCTATTCACTTTTTTCTACCCGAGCCGAGCTCTGGGGGTGCCAGGGGCTATGGAGGTTCCATTGTATTCCTAAAGAAGCCATAACCCCTTGAAGGATCTTTCCTGTAAAATGAGTTCCCCTATCTGAGTCTATTGCTTCTACAATGCTGTGTCTTGGAATGATTTGTTCCAAAAATGCCTTAATACCTGATCCTGTCGTTGCTGAAGCAGTTGGAAATGCTTCTGGCCACCTTGCTAGCTGACATACCATTAGCAGAAGATATGAAGCCTTCCCACTTGGGGCATCTCAGGAAAATCCAGCTGGCATCTTTGGAAGGGACATGCAGCCCAAGGCCTCCCTCCCCTGGCAAGTTACTTTGTAACTTGGCTGTTTGCTTTAGCACAGCTCAAGCAACCTTCAACAGCTCGTTTTGCCAGTCTAAAAAGACCCCCAGCAGCATACAGCATGAGGAAGGCTTCTGCCAGTCCTCAGGAAGTGCAAGGACTCTCTTCACGGAGTTCTTTTAATATTGGTAGGGCCAAAGCTTCTGGTATCTCTTGTTTGCCATCCCTTGTAAACCAATTATTGCCTTTTTTCTCTGCCACATGACTTTTAACTGTATCTTGAACTCCTCTGGTAGAAAAGACAGCTTCCCGGGCAGTGATGGAGTCACTGGGAGCAAAGGGGGCATCTTGGAGAGTTCTGGCAGAAGTGTTGCTTTCTGAGTTTCTTCATCCACCAAAAAGGAGACAGAGGAGTCCTGGAACATTCTTCAACTACAGGGAGAGGCCATGGGGCTTTTGCCATGGAGTCTCTCAACTGATTGTGGGACGCAGCCCCCTTTTTATGCTAAGTTCCTGGCAACAGCACCCTCTGAGGTACTCGGGAATTACAGACTTCCGGAACTGCCTACTCTAGGCTCCCCTCTAATATGCACCCCCCTCTTGGTATGGAGAAGGAAGAAAACAAAACTATTCCTAATGCTATTAAGTCTTTGTTGCCTTGCTCTAGGTTCAGGAATTTAACAGGGCCTTGGCTGAGCAACAGTCTCTGTCGATTAGTAACAGTTTCTAGAACTAATACTTTCTTCTGTTACTCCCCTACCAGTAAATTCCTAGCCTTGTCTAAGGACGGATTCACACGGTCTCTTTGTAAAGACACATCTATGTTACTCCTTTCACTCCCACACCTTCTTGGCGGTGGGAGGGCTCCCCCCGGCACAGCACCTGGCACAAAACCCCCCTACGCACATACACACACCCCTGCACTTACCCTGC
>NW_008236817.1:4517-6221 GCF_000691975.1 Corvus brachyrhynchos
CGCCAAGCGCTGCGCTGGCGCGGCGCCAGTCATGTGGGAGCAGTTGATGGAACAGTTCCGCTATGCATCCTGCCTCTTGGACACATGAAAGAATGTGATCCTGCGTGTAGTGGGGAAGCAAGAGGAATCTTTTCATTGTTGGCTGTGCAGTTTCTAAGCGGCAAAAGTAAAGGCAGTTCCAGCATGGCCTCTTTCTTTCAGAACCTTTTCTGTGCCATCATGAACATGCTCAACATGTAACTCGCACCCACTGAACTGCATCCAAGGCCCTGGGGATATGTACTTTCTTTCAAGCTCTATGTACCATCCTATCCTCCAACTCTCGCGGATCCCAAACCCCTTCTAAACATCCAGCAGCTGCACGTAGAGAAAAAGTCCTAGAACAAGAAGCCAATGCTGGCCTTCATAGTCCCTCTAAAGTCTGTAAACTAGGCGAAACACACCAGTGACCTGCACTTTCCTTCGCAACTATATCTAGAGCATCATCACATTTCCTCAAAGAGTCCACCCTTACAGCGTAGTGTTTCCAGCTGCAGTCCTTGCTGAGAGATTGGCCAGGAAAGAAAGCATTGTTTGACTTTTTCTCTTCTCTGAAAAAAGTGATACTCGCAACGCAATCACTTTCACACACCTTCGGTTTGGCCAAGTTCAAGCAGCTAGAGCTCACAGAGAGAAGAGTGTCACGATAGAAGACGTTCCAAAAGTACCCTATTTCTAGAGCAGCATTAAAATTGTGTATAGCAGTCTTCGGCTCTGTAGCTTCCTTCTCCAACAGACGTGCCATCCCATTGTTGGCTCTCCCAGCTCGGTTGCAAGCTGCTGTCATGAAGAAAAGAGCTAGAAGAAAAAGAAAATGCAGAGCAGCACCTTCCGCTTGCTTCACGTAAAGCCACCTAAACTTCCCCCTTTACTCTACTTCCCTTCTCCTCTGCATTTACCAATGTCATCTCTGCATCTCAAAGCATAAAAGTAAACACAATTGTTTTCAGAGAGGGCTGAAAGAGCGATTGGTCGCAGCAAAGGTAGCTGCAATTTGAACTTTCCGACTGCTGATGTGAATCCTCAAACAAGCGAGTGGTAGCCACGCTTCCTCTTGCAGCATGTGCGATGCGCACCCCAGACCAGTGATCTGCGCCTTCATTCTTTTGCTTGTCCTACCATATCACGCTTTCATTCTGCTGGAGTCGAACCGTCGTCTACTTCTCACACTGAGCTCTGTGCCGGCAGCGAAAAGCTCCAGCCTGCTGCTTCTGCCAAAACACGCCTGGGCTATGCACTTTCTTTCTCAGCGCTGCGTACCACAACCTTCTCTCTGCATTGTAATCTGATTCTTAACAGAAAGATTCTCGTCTACGTCTCCCACAGAGAACTGTGCCAGGAAAACAAGTCTATCCAGAACTTGCCTCAGATGCGTGGAAACCTGTGTTTGCACCACATTCCAGTGGTAGCCCTGTTTCCTTTACAGCCTGCACAGCGCCGTCAGATCACAGTGCTCTCTGCACGTTCCTTGTCAGTTCGAAGTATCACCGTGTGCATGACAGCCTCGCAAAGACCAAAGATCCAGATAGATGTTTCACACCGAAGAATGTGCCAGAACGAAAAGATGTTTTTCCTTTCTCTTCCTCGTGGCTTAGATTGCGGTGCTGTGTTGAAAGTCTTGGCCAGCAAAATGCTAATCCAGGAAGTGCTGCTCTCCTGACACAT
>NW_008236818.1:0-308 GCF_000691975.1 Corvus brachyrhynchos
GGACATTTGGGGACATCATTGGGGACATCGGGGGATTGGGGGATTGGGGAGTGAGGACATTTGGGGACATTTTGGGACATTTGGGGATGTTTGGGGACATTTGGGGACATTGTGGGGGTGAGGACATCGGGGACTTTTGGGAACATTTGGGGACATTGGGGACACTTGGGGGGATTGGGGACATCATTGGGGACATCGGGGAATTGGGGGAATTGGGGACATTGGGGGACATTTGGGGACATTTGGGGTCATTTGGGGACCTCGAGGTGACATTTGGGGACATTTGGGGTCATTGGGGACATTGGGGA
>NW_008236819.1:0-673 GCF_000691975.1 Corvus brachyrhynchos
CTGTTTGGGGATTCCCAATTTAGGGGGGGAGGGGTCCCAATTTTAGGGAATCCCAATTTTGGGGTTTTCCCAATTTCTGGGTGCCCCAATTTTTAGGAATCCCAATTTCGGGGTGTCCCAATTTTGGGGTTATCCCGATTTTGGGGTGTCCCAGTTTCGGGGTGTCCAAATTTTAGGGAATGCCAATTTTTGGAGTTTGCCGATTTTGGGGTATCCCAATTTTAGGGAATCCCAAATTTGGGGTTTCCCAAATTTTGGTGGGGATCTAAATTTTGGGGTGTCCCAATTTTGGGGAATCCCAATTTTGAGGTGTCCCGATTTTGGGAGTTCCCAATTTTCGGGTTTCCAAATTTTAGGGAATCTCAGTTTTGGGGTGTCCCAAATTTTGGGGGGATCCAAATTTTGGGGTTTCCCAATTTCGGGGTACCCCAATTTTAGGGAATTCCAATTTTAGGCAACCCCAAATTTTGGCGAGTCCCGATTTTGGGGAATCCAAATTGTTGGGATTTCCAAATTTGAAGGAATCCCAATTTCGGCATTTCCCCATTTTCGGGGTGCCCAAATTTTGGCGTTTCCCGATTTGGGGCTTTCCAAATTCCCGCCTTTCCCAAATTTGGGGCTTTTCCCAATTTTTAGGCTCCCAATCCCCCCCTTTTTTTTTTTGAGGGGGGGG
>NW_008236819.1:2033-4789 GCF_000691975.1 Corvus brachyrhynchos
TTTTGGGGGGGTCCTGGGACGTTCCTGGGGATTTTTTGGGGGGTCCTGGGGGGTTTTGGGGATTTTTTTTTGGGAAGGTCCTGGGTGGATTTTTTGGGGAGTCCTGGAGGGATTTTTGGGGGGTCCTGGAGAGTTTTGGGTTTCTCAGTTGCTTTTTGGGGTCTCTGTAGCTTTTGGGGTTTCTGGGGTGGCCCCAAATGGCCCCAAAATCACCTCAAAATTGACCCCTAAATCGACCCTAAAATCGACCCCAAATCACCCCAAAATCGACCCCAAATCGACCCCAAAATTCCCTCAAAGTCCACCCCGAATCCCCCCAAAATCGCCCCAAAATCGACCCCAAACAGACCCCAAAATTGCTAAAAAATCACGCCAAAATTGCTCCAAAATCACCCCAAAATCGACCCTAAAATCGACCCCAAATCCACCCAAAATCAACCCCTAAATCACCTCAAAATCGCCCCAAAATCAACCCCAAAATCCCCCCCAAATTTCCCCGAAATTCCCCCCAAAATTGACCCAAAATCCCCCCAAATAGACCCTAAAATTGCCCAAAAATCACCCCAAAATCGACCTCAAATCCCTCGAAAATCGCCTCAAAATGGACCCTAAATCCCCCCAAAATCGACCCCAAAATTGACCCCAAATCACCCCAAAATCGCCTCAAAGTCCACCCCAAAATCGACCCCAAATTACCCCCAAACGCCCCCAAAATCCTCTAAAAATCCCCCAAATCCCCCCAAAATCGCCCCCAAATGCCCCAAAATCGACCCGAAATTCCCCCAAAATCGACCCCAAATCCCCTAAAAAACCCCAAAATCACCCAAATTCCCCCAAAATCGACCCGAAATTCCCCCAAAATCGACCCCAAATCCCCTAAAAAACCCCAAAATCACCCAAATTCCCCCAAAATCGACCCGAAATTCCCCCAAAATCGACCCCAAATCCCCTAAAAAACCCCAAATCCCCCCAAAATCGACCCCAAATCCCCCAAAATCGCCCCAAATCCCCCCAAAATTCGACCCCAAATCCCCCAAAATCCCCTAAAAAAACCCAAAATCGCCCCTTTGGGTTTGGGGATTTTGGAGTTTTGGGGGTTTTTGGAGTTTTTGGGGTTTTTTGGTGGAGTTTTTTGGGATTCCTGGGATTTGGGGATGTCCCCAGCTGTCCCCATTTCCAGGGGGTCGATTTTGAGGGAAATTCTCGGGATTTTGGGGTTTTTTGCATTTTTTTTTATATTTTCCATTTTTTTGGGAATTTTGGGCTTCCCGATGTCCCCAAATGTCCCCAAATCCCCCCAAATGTCCCCATTTTTAGGGCTGCACTTCCTGGAGCACCCCTCGAACTCCAATGGGGCCCTTAAGGGGTCGATTTTGAGGGAAATTCTCGGGATTTTGGGGTTTTTTTCATTTTTTTTTAAATTTCCCCAATTTTGGGGGAATTTTTGCCTTCCAGAAGTCCCCAAATGTCCCCAAATCTCTCCAAATGTCCCTATTTTTTAGGTCTGAGGCTCCTTGAGCACCCCTCGAACTCCAATGGGGCCCTTAAGGCGTCGATTTTGAGGGAAAATCCCGGGATTTTGGGGTTTTTTGCATTTTATTTGAATTTTTCCCATTTTTTGGGAATTTTGGGCTTTGTGATGTCCCCAAATGTCCCCAGATGTCCCCATTTTTAGGGCTGCACTTCCTGGAACACCCCTCGAACTCCAATGGGGCCCTTAAGGCATCGATTTTGAGGGAAATTCCTGGGATTTTGGGGTTTTTTTTCTTTTTTTTTTTTAATTTTTCCCATTTTTTGGGAATTTTTGCCTTCCCGATGTCCCCAAATGTCCCCAAATGTCCCCATTTTTAGGGCTGCACTTCCTGGAACACCCCTCGAACTCCAATGGGGCCCTTAAGGCATCGATTTTGAGGGAAATTCCTGGGATTTTGGGGTTTTTTTTCTTTTTTTTTTTTAATTTTTCCCATTTTTTGGGAATTTTTGCCTTCCCGATGTCCCCAAATGTCCCCAAATGTCCCCAAATCTCCCCATTTTTTAGGTCTGAGGCTCCTGGAGCACCCCTCGAACTCTAATGCGGCCCTTAAGGGGTCGATTTTGAGGGAAATTCCCGGGATTTTGGGTTTTTTTGCTTTTTTTTTAATTTTCCAGTTTTTGGGGCTTCCCGAAGTCCCCAGATGTCCCCAAATGTCCCCAAATCTCCCCAAATCTCCCCATTTTTAGGGCTGAGGCTCCTGGAGTACCCCTCGAACTCCAATGCGGCCCTTAAAGCGTCGATTTTGAGGAAAATTCCCAGGATTTTGGGGTTTTTTCCATTTTTTTTTTAATTTTCCATTTTTTTGGGGAATTTTGGGCTTCCCGAAGTCCCCAAATGTCCCCAAATGTCCCCAAATCTCCCCATTTTTAGGTCTGAGGCTCCTGGCGCACCTCTCGAACTCCAATGGGGCTCTGGGGGGGATCGATTTTGAGGGAAATTCCTGGGATTTTGGGGTTTTTTTCCATTTTTTAAAAAATTTTCCATTTTTTTGGGGAATTTTGGCCTTCCCGATGTCCCCAAATGTCCCCAAATCTCCCCATTTTTAGGGCTGCACTTCCTGGAGCACCCCTCGAATGCCAGCGCCGCCCCGGGGGGGTCGATTTTGAGGGAAATTCCTGAGATTTTGGGGTTTTTTGCATTTTACTTAAATTTTTCCCATTTTTTGGGAATTTTGGGCTTTGTGATGTCCCCAAATGTCCCCAAATGTCCCCAAATGTCCCCA
>NW_008236819.1:7191-7793 GCF_000691975.1 Corvus brachyrhynchos
TCCCTGCGTCCCCACGATCCCATGGCCTCGTGATCCCCTGTGGCCCCATGGCCCCACATTCCCGTGTCCCTGGGTCCCCATGATCCCATAATCCCAAAATCCCATGTCCCTGTGTCCCCGTGTCCCTGTGTCCCCATGATCCCACATTCCCACAATCCCAGGATCCCACATTCCCATGTCCCCCTGTCCCCCGTCCCTGTGTCCCCACAATCCCACATTCCCGTGTCCCCATGATCCCAGGATCCCATGACACCGTGATCCCGTGATCCCATGCCCCCGTGTCCCCACGATCCCACATTCCCGTGTCCCTGTGTCCCCACGATCCCATAATCCCAAAATCCCATGTCCCTGTGTCCCCCTGTCCCCGTGTCCCCCTGTCCCCGTGTCCCCACAATCCCACATTCCCACATTCCCGTGTCCCTGCGTCCCCACGATCCCATGACCTCGTGATCCCCTGTGGCCCCATGGCCCCACATTCCCGTGTCCCTGGGTCCCCACGATCCCATAATCCCAAAATCCCATTTCCCTGTATCCCCATGTCCCCCTGTCCCTGTGTCCTCGTGTCCCCATGTCCCCATATCCCCACGATCCCATAATCCCAA
>NW_008236820.1:0-556 GCF_000691975.1 Corvus brachyrhynchos
TAAAGAAATGTGTTCTCCAGAATGAATGAATGTGAAAACATCTTCTCTGTTCAATGAGTAGTTTTCATTACCAGCACTTGAAAAATACACAGAAGACACAAATTGCTGTCAGGCATCATTTCAAAACCAGCCCAGTAAGTCCAAATATGCTTTAGGATATTGTGCTTTTCTAATACTTCTCAACTATGTAATTTATCAAGCAGTGTACTGTTGCAGGGGGGATTCTTGCAATACGTGTATCAGACAACGAGGCCCGTGGAAAGAAATATATGGACCAATTCTTGGTAGATATTTTTAGAGATGTATGGCCCGCTTATAATGGAGAGATTGTCTAACATGACTACGATATTTAGCATATATACTGCCTTTAAAAGAAATACCACAAGGCCCAGTGACCTCTGCTGCTTGTAACCCTTTCTTTCCTTGGACAATCTTGAACTCTACTACTTCTCCATCTCCTAAGCTTGGGATGTATTTTTTGGGGTTATTCTTTTTAATAGCAGTTGTATGAATTAATATGTCATCCTGGTTGTCACATCTTGTTATAAAACCATAA
>NW_008236821.1:0-294 GCF_000691975.1 Corvus brachyrhynchos
CACCTCTGGCTCAGGTGTCTCATCAGTCCCCCTTGAAATCTGAGCTCTTATTCTAGAGAAGCTGAGAATCATATAGAGGAAGTTTATGAGATAAAATACCAGGAAGGTGGTCTCTTTAACATCCAGGGGAAACTGAACACTCTCAAAAGATAACCTATCAAATTTAAAGGGAAGGGAAACCCCGTCTCCTCCTCCTCTAACAATCTGGGTGCAATAAATTCCCAAAACAGGCTACCGAAGCTAGGACTGGGGTTAGGACGGAGAAACCACATACCATACACACCTCCAACAACT
>NW_008236821.1:416-1016 GCF_000691975.1 Corvus brachyrhynchos
GGATAGGCAAACAACCCTAGGGACCAAAAAAGCACTAGTACCTCAGTGAAGCCTAAGGACCAGAAAGACATGAGTACATCAAGCCAGAGAGACATTATGAACGCAACCAGCATGGTGACTACTGTACCCCAACACAGAATAAGTAAATTGAAACCAGAATGTAATTACTACAGTTTTTTTCACTTTCCTTCGAGCCACGCAGTTGGGCACCACTAAATTTGTTCCGGTTTGGCCAAATTTAGAAATATATCCTCTGAGGGAAGGCACAACCACCCCTCCCCAACCAGATTCAGGAAAAAGTAAAAATAAATTTTCCTTGAAGGAAAGTTTTGGAAGGTATCTTTTCAGGTTTATACCGGCTAGCGCTTGTATTTCAGTGCCTTAGAAAGCCTCAAGCAGCCTTGAGAGGTAGCACAGGCGATCTAGCACTTTAGTAGCTCTAAAATCAGTACCTGAATCAGCTGCAGAGCAAATACCATCAGCAGAAGCAAAGAGGGAGAAATATAGCTCCCTGCTCGCTCAATTCCCTGCAGTTAGAAGCTTTCAAATGAGACAGACAACCAGAGATGTTCACAGGAAAGTAGCTGAGCTGAGAGAGAG
>NW_008236821.1:8408-12453 GCF_000691975.1 Corvus brachyrhynchos
GAGTCCTCCCTTTGGTCTCCTCGGAGCTGGGGCTTGGCCCAGGGCCAGGCCCTCTGCGCTCGGTGGAAAGTCCTTCCGATGTGTTCTAATATTGAAGCAGTCCAGCAGAAAAGGAAGAAAATCTGAAATTCCAGGGAAGAAAAAAAAATTCAACTCTCAGTCTTCCTCCGGAGAAAAAGAAACTGAACCACTGGCCAAAAGGTGACTGGAAAGCTTCAAGCCGGGTGCCTCCTCCCTCCCCTGCCGCAGCTGGAAAAAAAAGGCGCTATCTCTGTGTGACCTTGAACAAGCTGCAAACTGCTTTGAAAGTTTTGCTAGTTTTTCCTTCCCCCTCTCAGGCTCAGTTTAGAGGCATAGAAAGGCACAGGAATTAATTTCTGGGCATAGGGCAGCGACATGGGATACACATCATAAAGTCACCCCAAGGCAAACGTCATTCAAATTGAGGGATCAGATGGGCAATTGGCCTCAGTATGCCCATTTGTGTTAGGCATTGGCTTCACCCTATGGGGAAAGGATCTCATGTCCCAATGGGGGGCTTAGGTTGAAATTCCCCAAAAGCCCCAGGTTTTTAATTGCGGCCACTGTGGAGTGCCCCACTCAGGCACTAAATTGGAAAATGGATTCACCAGTTTGGGTGGATCAGTGGCCGCTAAATAGGGAGAAATTAAAGGCGCTCAATGCACTTGTGGAGGAGCAGTTGGCAGAAGGGAACATCGTGCCAACCAACAGCCCCTGGAATTCCCCAGTGTTTGTCATCAAGAAACCGGGGATGGAAAGGTGGCACCTCCTCCATGAGCTGCGGAAAATAGATAATGTGGTAGAGGACATGGGACCCCTTCAACCAGGGATGCCTTCCCCATCGATGCTCCCCCAAAATTGGAATCTGGCTGTCATTGATATAAAGGACTGTTTTTCCCAAATTCCCCAACACCCAGATGATGGTTTGCGTTCTTGGTTCCCTCCATCAACCGGGAAGCTCCCATGCGGCGTTACCATTGGCGGGTGTTGCCACAAGGCATGAAGAACAGCCCGACCATCTCCCAGTGGTACGTCACCAGTATTCTGTCCCCCATCAGCAAACAGGCCAGAAAAGCTATCATCCATAATTATATGGATGACGTGTTGATCTGCGCCCCAAACAAGGAATATCTGGACTGGACATTACATATCACTATCAAGGCCCTAGAAAATCAAGGTTTTGAATTGCAACCAGAAAAGGTACAAAGAGTGAGCCCGTGGAGATACCTTGGCCTTAAGATTGCGGAGCGCACCATCACAGCCCAGCCATTGGCCATCAATGATAACCCCAAGACCCTACAGGAGCTACACCAACTGTGTGGGTCCCTTAACTGGGTAAGGCCATGGCTGGGCATCACAACAGAGGACCTTGCCCCTCTTTTTAATCTTTTGAGGGGGAGTGACGAACTGACCTCCCCGAGGACCCTCACAGATGAGGCTAAAGTATCAATCAGAAAAGCACAGGACGCTTTATCGTCAAAACAGGCTCACCAGTGTTCACCGAGTCTTCCTTTCCAGCTAGCCATCCTGGGAAAGGTGCCACACCTACACGGCCTCATGTTCCAGTGGGAAGAAAGGCAGGACTCCCTCACAATCATTGAGTGGGTGTTCCTTCCGCACCAACCGTCCAAGAGTATCACCACACCACAAGAACTAATGGCGCAGCTTATTTTGAGACTAGAGCTCGCCTCCGCACCCTGACGGGGTGCGATCTTACATGCATTTACTTACCAATCACAAATGAATCATTGGAATACCTAGTACAAAAGAATACAGATTTGCAATTTGCATTGGACAGTTACCCTGGACAAATTTCAGTCAATTACCCTAAACACAAATTGTTCAATTTGACATTCAATTTAATTCCAAAAGAAATCCAAAGCTGCAAACCTTTCAATGCTATGACTATTTTTACAGACGGCTCAGGGAGATCCTATAAATCAGTTGTGACTCAGAGGGATCCCCAGACACAGAAGTGGGAGTCTGATGTCAAAGTGGTTCATGGATCACCACAAGTTGCTGAGCTAGCAGCCGTTGTCAGAACATTTGAGAGATTTAAGGGACCTTTCAATCTGGTTACTGATTCGGCCTATGTTGCCAGGGTAACTGCAAGAGCTGACAATTCTCTTCTAAAAGAAGTACCCAATAAAAAAATATACAACTTGCTCTCAAAGCTCATTTATCTCACGTCCCACTGAGAGCAACCTTTTTATGTAATGCATATGAGATCACATACCGATCTCCTGGGACCAATTGCCGAGGGTAATCGAAAAGCAGATGCCCTAGCCATGCCTGCTCAACTTACCGCCTTGCCAGGCATCTTCCAGCAGGCGAAGCTGAGCCATTCGATGTTTCACCAAAACGTTCCAGCTCTCATCCGCATGTTCCACCTCACGCGGGAACAAGCGAGAGCAATTGTGGCGACATGTCCCAACTGCCAAAAATAGCAATTATCATCCCTAGGCAGTGGAGTGAACCCTAGAGGCCTTAATAGCGGTGAGGTGTGGTAAACCGATGTCACCCACTTTCCTGAGTTTGGGAGACTTAAATATATTCATGTATCAGTGGACACCTTTTCAGGAGCCGTATATGCCTCAGCCCATGCAGGGGAGAAAGCAAAGGATGTAGAAAGACATCTGATACAAGCCTTCGCTACACTTAGTATCCCCCGTGAGATAGAAACTGACAATGGGCCTGCATATATCTCTAAACAGCTTCAGGGATTCCTGCAGCAGTGGGGAGTGACCCACAACGCTGGTATCCCTCACTTCCCTACTGGGCAGTCAATTGTGGAATGGACCCACCAAACCTTGAAAAGTTTTGCCACAGCAAAAAGGAGGATCGGAGATAAACTCGCCAGTGTTAAGGCTATGTAAAGCCCTATTTACTATTAATTTCCTCAACAACTCCTTTGAGGACCTGAATCCTCCAGTGCTCAGGCATTTTCAGAACACGAAACAGCAGAAATTGAAGGAGAACCCTCCGGTTCTTATAAAAGACCCAGAGACGCTACAGGTCCAAGGACCTTACCAACTAATCACCTGGGGACGTGGATATGCATGTGTGTCCACGCCCTCAGGCCTAAGGTGGATCCCAAAAAAGTGGGTTAAACCTTATATTCCATCAAAAAACTTAAAATCCCAGGAACAACAATCCTCAAGGGCAGACAATGACCCAAAGGATGTAACATTTGCCGCCTGGAGGAGATGCCGTCGAGAAGAAACAGGAAACCCTGACCCCCTCAACCTCAACAACCCTAATAACCTGTTTTTCTTGATCTTTCAGGTGTAACCTAAGTTTACCTAATTCCTTGTATTTACCTGTTTACCTGTTTTTGGTGAAAAAACCCCAAAAACCTTTATGTTGAAAGGAAGACCCAACAGAAAGTAATTTAAGATACTTACCTTATATGTTTTTACCTTTTAGAGCACCCATCCTGGCACCCATGAAAGTTCTGACCTACTTCCGGTTCCTGATGTGGGGATGGATCCTCCTGATGTCCTCGTCGAGCATCGTGTGGATTGTCCCTCAGCCTCGTGCAAATGTGTGGACAGTTCTGGCCAAGACCATCAGCCAGGACCACGTGTTTGTCCATGGGTAGCGTGGATAACCCATTGTCATCATGCCTGGTGGGTGTCCCCTTAAGGCTGAATGAAATGCCAGTTGTTGGCCCAGCAAAAAGTTGGGATGTCTGGATAAACTCCGTAACAATTGTTCAGGATGAGCCCCAAGAATTGGAGTTATTGGGGTCTTACAAAGCAGAATTCTGTGTAAATTGGGATTCCAGGCTGACAGTTGGAACATCATATAAAAATTTGAAAAATGTCAGCCCCAAAGAGGATTATTACAAATTTAAAACTTGGTACAATCTCACCCAGGCACCTCAACTCTATGGCGGAGTCCCGACCTCTGCCTCTAGTGTCCGCCAGAGAGAACTCCCTAAGGGGATGTTTTTAATATGTGGAAGGAGAGCTTGGGCTGGCATTCCATCCAGTCTTCTAGGAGGACCCTGCACCCCTCGCCA
>NW_008236821.1:12516-15238 GCF_000691975.1 Corvus brachyrhynchos
GAGGCACAACAATTGGACCCAAATTGCGATGATGATGTTCTTGCCTGGTCCGATACACAGAGGGCGGCTGCATCCATCTTTGTGCCATGGATAGCAGCAGCAAAAGCCCTGGGGGAACCTTCCCATTTAGAGTGTTGGGTAACGAAGCAGGCCAACCTGACCTCTCATGTCATCAGCCAACTGCTGGAAGATGAAGACACCACCAGGCAGGCCATGCTGCAGAACCGAGCAGCCATAGACTATCTGCTGCTCATCCATAGACATGGATGTGAGGACTTTGAGGGACTCTGTTGCTTCAATTTATCATCAAGCAGCAAGAGCATTCATGTGACGCTCCGAGAAATGAAAGATCACATGGGAAAGATCCAGCAGGAAATGGAGGACTGGTTTAACAATTTGCTCAAGAGCTTTGGGATGTAGGGATGGGGTGCTTCAATCGTTAAGTCAATACTTTGGTTTATACTGATTTTTATTCTTGTTCTGTTTGTTTTAATTTGTTTCAAGAATTATTTAGTTAAAGCCGTAACCAATTTCTTCTTAAAAACAAAAAAAGGGGGAGATGTTGCAGTGCAGGTGGCAGTGGCCACTGCAGCAGAACATTCAGAGGACTGGGGGAGAGGCCTCCAGAACACAGAGGTCTGATTCTCACCCCTTGGTTAAGGCGAGTTCCCATGTTCCTAGTGGGTCTTAGTTTACATGTTTTAAGTTTATTGGTTCAGGAGTTCTCTACCCAGTTTTATGTATAAGTTCATGTTTATGTATTTCCCCTAGTTGCTTATGTATTAGTTCTGGAAAGTTCTCCCTTCTTCGATGCCCCATTGGTCTACTCATGTAATTCCATCCCCTAAGTTATCCCCATTGGTTATTCCCCTGTTATCTCCTCCTCCTCAGTCAATCGCCATTGGTTGTTTCCCTTTGTTCCACCCCCGTATAAAATGCTGTGCTTTCCCCTTTTTCCTGGTCTTTGTCCCTGGATTTTCCACCGGCAATAAACCAGCTGGAACCTAAACAGAGACCCCTCTCTCATCCTTTGCCTCTGTTGACACTTTTACACCACCTTTGTTTGGGGCTTGCTCCTTGCGAAGGAGCCAGCTTTCCCTGCAGGCTGCAGCTGACAGCTTTCCCTGCTTGCTGCAGCCAACCCCTAGTGGTACGTTGCCAGTATTTTGTCCCCCATCTGCAAACAGGCCAGCAAAGCCATCATCCATCATTATATGGATGACGTGTTGATCTAGGATGTGTTTGTAGAAATTATTCTACCTTTCTTAATGACACCTGGTCTTATCTAACAAACAATGAGACTTGGAGAGATATAGACTGTCAGCAGGACACAGCAAAATCATTAGGATCCACAGTATGGGTAGGAAGTTATGGAATTTAGACCACATATTTGCCCTTGGGAGAATCAAGGCTACAAGGGACACCGGGAGTATTAATGTTATGTCCCTTGTGGAAGGAGTCACCATTGGGAACCCAACTATGGGGAAAAGTTAAATGTGATGAAACTTGGAAATACCCCAATACGGGAACCATAGTGGGATGGATTTTAGAATTCATCTTCACTCTGCAAATATCTACCTTCAGAAATAGACTAGCCATACACAATTTAACTCTGCAAATGGAAACTTTAGCAAATGTAACTCAATTGGGGTTTACTGAAAAAATGAACAATTTAAGCAACAACTATAATGGCCTTACAAAACATTGGCCTTAGATCTATTGCTGTTACATGAGCATGGAGTATGTGAATACTTGAATTTAAACAACAATACTTGTATGCACATTCCAAATGTGACTGCTAAATTGGATGATCAGATAGAGAGGAAAAAATTGGTTGCTGCCTCAAGCAGGGAATTAAGGGCAGGATAAGAAAGTAACTGGTTTAAAAAAATATTTTAAAGATTTGTATTTTATCTGACTGGTTGGTTGGCCTCACTTTTGCAAAATATAATTGATATAGATGCCTTATGAGGCCTCCTAGAAAGAGAGATTAAACAGGAGTAAGGGAATAAAAGTAGGCATTTATTTGAAAGGCCTTCAAAGGTCCCCCCTAGGGAGCCACAGGCTATTGCCAAGATGGACCCCAATATGGACGACAGGTCACAAGTTCTTCAAACTTTTACAAGTTTGGTTCACTTGCATATCTGACACTTTACCGTGCATAAATTTTCCAATTAAAGCTTCAGTTTAATGATATAGTTTCCCCTCCGCTTGCTTCCGGCCTAGGACAGTCTTGGTGTCCTTGAAGAGCAGGCCCGGAGAGGCTTTGTTATGTCTACCTAGCATGAGAGAGCAGAAATTAACAGGCTACAAGAAACTTCAGAGTTACACACTAAGCAGTACAGGATTTGAAAAATATAAAAGTTAAAACCTAAGGCATCATTTCCATAGTAATAATTGTGATTATGATCCTTGCTTTAAGCTGCGTAAAAAACATGATTACTAATGCAACATGAGCAACTTATACGATGTTAGTAAAAAGGCAAAGTGAGGCTATGTTAGTTTAACACAGCCTCGGTTTTTTTTTGGTGTGGGGGGGAAGCCACAGAGGCAGCTTCTGAGAGAGAAGCTGCTCGAAGCTTCTACTATGTCCGGCTGTCTTGGGGTGACTTTATGATGTGTATCCCATATTGCTGCCCTATGCCCAGAAATTAATTTTTGTGCCTTTCTATGCCTTTTAACTGAGCCTGAGAGGGGGAAGGAAAAACTGAGCAAAACTTTT
>NW_008236821.1:17978-18467 GCF_000691975.1 Corvus brachyrhynchos
CCAAGGTTGGAGGTTAAAACAGTGTTGTTCAGGGGGGTAAGAACCCTTAAAAACAGGCAGAGAAATATTCTCAGCACTCTGGGTTCCTACATGCCTGCTTCGCTTTCTCCTAATTCTTATCTCACAGAAGGAAAATAAGTAAGTAATGAGTATTTTGGACCAAACCACTACACTTTAACTGGTGTTTCTGCCTGGTTCAAACTGAACCCGCTACACCAGCAGAGCCAATCCCTGAAGGTCTGATGATGGACATGTTGCTGGCCCAATTAGAGAAGTTGGTAACGCCTCTGTGATAACATATTTAAGAAGAAAAAAACTGCACACAGTTCTTCTTCCTAGGGGTGGCAAGGTGGCTGCCAGGGGGCATCTCAGCATGGCTGAGGCCATGCCGGGTGCAGCAGCAGCAATGTGGCACTGTGGCCACTGCTGTGCCCGACCCGGCCCACAGTGAATTGTGCCTGCCTAGCTGCTCCCAGCCCGCTGCGCTGT
>NW_008236821.1:18486-22073 GCF_000691975.1 Corvus brachyrhynchos
ATGGCCATGTTGGCGGGCACTGCCCACACAGGGCAAGCAGAGACCACGTAGCCAGCAGAGAAAACATGGAGAGCAATTCCCCGACACGGAATCTAGATGAGATCAACCTTTCAGGGCTGCGAAACCCTATAAGAACTTTTCAATTGATAGAACTTGAGAACAATAATATCTACGGACAACAATTTTCTTCCGAGGCAGAGAAAAGGAAAAAGTGAGGACATGTGAGGAGAACTATAGGAGAAATGTTCACGAAGGATGTCTGGACTTCAGGCGGCTCTCTTGAAAGCTGTTTATTGCATAGGCAAAGTTACAGCAGCTCAGGGAGTGGGTATCCAGAGCCAGCCCTACAGCTGTCAGCTGGAGCTTGTAGGCCTATCTGCAGCCTACAAGTTTTTATACTTTTCTTTGCTGAGTAGCTTAATACATAATAACCAATAAGCACCATACACAATACCTTTACATTTGCCTATAGCCTATCATAACTACTACCATTACCATATTATAGTCATTATTAGCCAATTACAAGAGTAAGTTACAATTTAAGCTTACAATGGAAAATTCTCAGACCTCTCTTCTTCTTGCTACATCGACATTTCTTGTTTGCCTGCGATAGCTCTCTTTTTGGTAAAGACATGTTTTCTATTTACTTATGCTCTTCTTGAGACTTATTTACTTGGTGAAAAACATGTCTTTGTTTGTAGTCACATACCTTTGTCCTAATCATAAAAATCTCCTTCCAACTCATCTCCAACCTTTGCCTTCTCAGTTATTCAGTGATCAGTGTTTCAGCAAAACATCTTTTACTCTATATCAAAATCTTGTTTTCATTTCTATCTCATCCTCAGTTTCTACATTCAGAGATCTTTCAGCCAAGCCTACATATCTGTGAAACTTTCTTACCAAACTTTCATCCTCTCCAACAGAGAACTAACATGGCGGCACTGAGATCAGTGAAGAATGAGGGAGAGGAAGTGCTCCAAGCACCGGAGCCGAAATTTTCGGAATTATATACTCAGCATGCATGGATTTGGGAGGAGCTATTCGCCTGTGCATCTGGCTGAATAAAGAATGCCTGCTTCTTAATGCTACATTGGTGTTAAGGAGTTTTTTATTTTATTGAATTTTTGGTAACAATGTGACAAGGGTACTTTCTCTGGCCAGTTCTGGGGAGTAGGCCCTGTAGTACACCACCACCATTTTTACACAGCCCCACACTGTCTGGAACAGAGCTTTTAGACCCCCCCTTCATGCCTTCTGTTGCACAAATCACTGAAATCTGTTAGCTACATGCCTGCTTGTCACTTAAATAGGCTCCTCTGCAGCAGCTGACCAGGAACTTGACTTTCTATCAGCAGGCAGTTAAAAACTAAGTGTGTAGGTCCTTTTTATTTAAGAACTTGCCTATCAGGAAACAACTAGCAATCAGTGTATGGATGGAATCCAGGTGACCCGTATTCGAGGTCTTGCAGAGCTATAATGTGTGTATTTGAGCTAGCATCAAAGGTCCATAAAAATTAAACAAGATACAGAAACCCTTGTTTAGTATTCTTCAAGTACCCTATGTCTGGTGCATATTTTATTGTGATACCCAAAACTAATAATGGGATGTCTCAAGATGAAAGAAGGCATGGTGGGCTAGCCTTGGCCAACAGCCAAACTCCCATCCAGTTGCTTGCTTACTCAGTCCCAACAGGATGGGGAAGAAAAGGGAGGAGAAAGCTCCTGGGGTGAGATAAAAACAGAGAGACTGCTTGCCAGTTACCATTGCAGGTAAAATAGATTTGGCTTGGGGAAAATTAACTTAATTTATTGCCAATTAAAATAGATTTGGCTAGTGAGAAAAAATAAGACAAACATTAACTCCACACCTCACCAAGAGACTCAGCTTTGGCCTATGGTGGGTCTGTTACTGAGCCACCTGGAACTGTGTCCAATACAGGACAGCCACTTAGCCCTTCCCACAGAGACCTCCCCAGTAGTCCCCTCCACTACTAAAACATTGCCACATATACCTAATACAATCCACCCCTTGTCTCTGTAAAATACATATTTAATAATCGTCATTAAAATATACATTCATTGCACAATATCTTTACAAAGGTCACTTAAAATATCATCACAACACTGAAAAAATTTGAACAATGTACACACACACACAAAAAACCGCTACCCCTTGTCCCTGTACCACCAACAGCAAAAAACTATTCCCAACACCAAAATCAAAGCTCACCACAATTATTTCACTCCCTGGTAATATACAGTTCATGTTTTACCTGCTACCTCTCACAATTACTGTCTTTATCTCAAACTATGCTTTCTTCATCCCTATTCTTCTTATTTCATGTTGTGTTTTTACCACAGCCAGGAGCCAAGCACCACACAACCGCTTGCTTGCTTCCTCCTGGTGGGATGGGGGAGAGAATCAGAAGAGTACAATTGAGAAAACCCATGGGTTGGGATAGATGGTTTCACAGGGAGAGCAAAAGTTGTGCACACAAGCAAAGCAAAACAAGGAATTCATCACTTCCCATGGGCAGGCAGGTGTGTTCAATCATCTCCAGGAAAGCAGGGCCCCATCACATGTAAATTGTGGAGACACTACATCACTCTGAACATCCCACCCCCTCTTCCTTCTTCTTCCTCCAGCTTTTTATTGCTGGGAATGACATCATATGGTATGGGATATCCCTTTGATCATTTGGGGTAAGCTGTCCCAGCTGTGCCTCTTCACAACTTCTTGTGTGCCTTCAGCCTCCTTGCTGGCGGGGTGGTGTGAGTAGCAGAAAAGGCCTTGACTCTGTGCAAATGCTACTTAGCAATAATGGAATCATAGAATGGTTTGGGTTAGAAGGGACCTTAAAGACCATTTCATTCTGTAAGAGATGGTCCGAAGATCCCTCATATTCCTCATGATCATCGCCAAGGACAGATACTGAACACAGGAGTCCTGGTCTGGCTGAGGTGGGGCATCTGTCAAGTCTTGCCTGCAGGTGTGCCTGCTGGGAACTGGTACGAATATCTGAAACTAGTGCAGGTCACAAAGGCCTGCGCCGTTCTTGCTGCCCAGGCGGGAAGGACTGCGCTGATGCAGAAAGGAATGACCTGTCCTGTACCTGTTTCTCAAAGCAACAGGCCTCATAACAGCTTGTTCCGGTTTGGCCAAATTTAGAAATATATCCTCGGAGATAAGTCACAACCACCCCTCCCTCACCAGGTTCGGGAAAAATAAATTTTCCTTGAAGGAAAGTGAAGGAGATAAAACTATTTATTTAACAAACACACAGGAAAGGAAAATAATGCTAAATAATAAAATCTCTCGCTGTGGAGGAAAAACCTGGGAAATTGTTAGAGTCCTCCCTTTGGTCTCCTCAGAGCTGGGGCTTGGCCCAGGGCCAGGCCCTCTGCGTTCAGTGGAAAGTCCTTCCGATGTGCTCTGCTGTTACAGCAATCAAGCAGTCCAGTAGAAAAGGGAGAAAAATCCAAAATTCCCGGGAAGGAAAAATTCAACTCTCAGTCTCTCTCCGGAGAAAAAGCAGCTGAACCACTGGCCTAAAAAAAAACTGTCCTGGGAGCAGCCAGCCGGGGGC
>NW_008236821.1:23562-23931 GCF_000691975.1 Corvus brachyrhynchos
CCCTCTTGTCCAGCCATCCCAATAGAGCATTGCCTACCATCCATGAATCAGTGTAGAGGTAGAGCTTTGGCCACTTCTCTCTTGCAGCAATGTCCAGGGCTAGTTGAACAGCTTTGAGTTCAGCCAGTTGGATTGATCCACCTTCTCCTTCAGTAGCTTCTGCAACCCGTCACGTGGAACTCCATGCGGTTGCTTTCCACTTTCGTTTCATCCCTACGATGCGACAAGAACCGTCGGTGAAAAGAGCGTAGTGTGTGTCTTCTGATGGCAGTTGGTTGTACGGTGGAGCTTCTTCAGTGTGTGTCATTTGTTCTTCTTCATCAGCGAGACCAAAGTTTTCACCTTCAGGCCAGTTTGTGATTATTTCCA
>NW_008236821.1:25536-25999 GCF_000691975.1 Corvus brachyrhynchos
GGCCCCTTTGTGCCTGGTTATCCTTCTTTCCCTGGGCCTGCATCTTAGAGGTTCCTTCATGGGAATTGGACATGTCATCGTCTTTTCCATCATTTCCGGAAGTTTGGCTACAGGCAACTGGAGCTACTTCCTTTTTGGTAAAACTTCCTTTCTGAGACTTGCGCTCCTTCAATTCATGCACTCGTGCTGCCAGAGCAGACGTGGGTTTTCCACCCCACCTCTTCGTGTCTTCCCTACTGTCACACAGGAATTTCCACAGCTCACTTTCGTGGGATGTTCCTTCTCTCTGGGGAATGTCCATGTTTGGTATCAGAATCTCTGATCTGTACTGCTGAGATTTGGAGAAGGCACTCTTTAATCTCGTTGAGTTCCTGATGATTCTTCTTGTAGTGGTTTGGTCTAAAATACTCATTACTGTTTATCTTCTGTGAGATAAGAATTAGGAGAAACGCAAAGCAGGCAC
>NW_008236821.1:27472-31214 GCF_000691975.1 Corvus brachyrhynchos
GGTGGTCTCTTTAACATCCAGGGGATACTGAACATTCTCAAAAGATAACCTATCAAATTTAAAGGGAAGGGAAACCCTGTCTCCTCCTCCTCTAACCATCTGGGTGCAATTACTAATAAATTCCCAAAACAGGCTACTGAAGCTAGGACTGGGGTTAGGACGGAGAAGCCATTTATCATACACGCTTCGAACAGCTGCCTGTACCTCTGTCAACTTCTTATAAATCATTATCAGCGAGCACAGCAAAATAGAAATCCAAATTCGTGACCCTGCTCTGCAAAAATTCCTTATCAAGGATAAGATCGGACCAACTTGTGGATAGGCAAATAGGCCTAGGGACCAGAAAGGCACTAGTACCTTAAACAAGCCTGCGGACCAGAAATACATTGTTGCAATTATTAAAGGATCAGGGGCATGGATCATTGATAGAATTATGGGATCAATAAAAGAATTGTAACAATAGGCCTGGAAGCAAAAGGCCTGTGTGTGAGAAAAACTCTCCATGAGAAAATTCTTGTGTGAAGAAAAAACAGGGCTGGGAACAAAGAGGGAGTTTGAAGATTTGCAGCTGTTCAGATAAGACCCAGAGAAGGGGAGGCGGAACTCTGAATTCTTTTACTGTAGAAGCTTGCCAATGTAAGTCCAATTAGGTAGAAGTAGAAATGCGCTTTGATAAGTTTTAAGCCACTTAAGAGTTAACAAGCTGGTATACTATATAAGTGCCTCTGGGTTGCTAATAAACGGAGTTTTGCTCTTATCAACCACATTGGTTTTGGACTGCAATTTTCTCCCCCCGCCGGAGCCCGGGCCTTTCTTCTTTTTACAATTCCAACAATACATGAATATATCAAGCCAGAGAAACTTTAGGAACTCAACCAACATGATGACTATTTTACCCCAACGCAGAATACGTAAATTGAAACCAAAATGTAATTAGCACAGGTTTTCACTTTCCTTCGAGCCACGCAGTTGGGTGCCACTAAATTTGTTCTGGTTTGGCCAAATTTAGAAATATATCCTCGGAGGGAAGGCACAACCACCCCTCCCCCACCAGGTTCGGGAAAAATAAATTTTCCTTGAAGGAAAGTGAAGGAGATAAAACTATTTATTTAACAAACACACGAGAGCAAAGCTATCATTTTATTAATAGAAGAAAGAATAAGCCCTATTATTAAATGAAAGGAAGACTTCTTTTGAGGGAAAAGATGAGGCTATGAAAATGCTGGAGGTGTTTTCATGTCTTATTCTTATAAACCCATTACTATGGTTCACCAAGATTCATCTTTGAAGGTTATGATCAGGTTATAATAGAAAGAAAGCTGTGTGGAAATAAAAGTGAGTTTGCACGTGGTGTGTGGGGGGAGCATGTTGTTCCCATTTACCATTCTGAGACCATCCTGAGACAGTCACTGCGCTGCAGTCGGGCCTTTCCCTAAAATCCACCACCAAGGTTGTTGCAAAGTCCTCTTCAAATATCCAGAATTGGAAAGACACACTCAGTGTAAAGATGTGCATACAATTTCTTGTATGTTCTCGAGCAGATATGAGTTCTATAAAGCTTAACAAAACCCCAGCAACAATGCAAAGTTTGTTCAATAAAATCATTACAAATATTGTAGTAGTGTAGCAGCAACATGCACTTATCAAGAAAATGTTCCTAAAACATGCCCCACCTCTTGGGGAAAAGGGGGAGATGTGGGGATACAGCTAGAAAGCAGAAGCGAGAGCACTGCTAAACTCATGTCAGAAGTAGACACTAACGCTGCTAGGCCACAAACCATGGCAGGCAGTACTGCCTATGAAAGGCATGCTTGGTATGTACCTGTGATAGTGCTAGCTTCTAGTTTTGCAATGTTATTATGAAACATGGATATGGTCTTGGCCAGTTGCCCCTCGCTTCTGAAAAAGACTATAAAGGGACTTTCTGAAATAACTGAGGTGAGATCTCCCCACGGAAAGAAGACGAATCTATTGGCAGAAGGCCACGAGGACTTCGTCTCATCCATTGATAGCTATTACCCCCCTTTTCTTCCCCTCTACTCTTTTACTTTGTTTTCTTTATCTCTCTCTCTCTTTTTCTCCTCTATCGCATTACCATGTTGTGGGCACTTAATAAAGGTGTGCTCTTTTGATTAAGACTGAAATCCCTTGTGTCCTTTTGCACTCTGAGATCTATAAACGAACCATCATGACCCTCGCTTGTATTTAGCAGTTCGTGACACATTCCAACCCCCTGCCATGGGCAGGGACACCTTTCAGTAGACCAGGTTGCTCAGAGCCCCATCCAGCCTGGCCTTGAACACTTCCAGGGATGGGGCATCCACAACCTCTCTGGGCAACCTGTTCCAGTGCCTCACCACCCTCACAGTAAAGAATTTCTTCCTAATATCTAATGTAAATCTAACCTTCTTCAATTTAAGGCCATTCCCCCTTGTAAAAAGTCCCTCTCCAGCCTACTTGTAAGCCTCCTTTGGGTACCAGAAGGCTGCCATAAGGTCTCCTCTTCTCCAGGTGTGACAGACCAAACTTTGTTCAGACAAACTAGCTGAGCCTTGTGACTTATTGTGCCCCCAATATCCCAGGACTAATGTCTTAAACAAAGTGTTTTCAAGCCAGATAAGGGAAAAGGTTGATAAGAAGCAGGTCATATGGAAGTGAGGGTGATTGTTTCTATCATGCCTATTCCCTCTGATAAGGCACAACTTGCTCAACTACACAAGCTTGAAAAGCAGGGTCAAGCAACTATCATGTCATTAGAAGGGGCTATAAACCATCAAATCCCCAAAGTGCTCCCGACTTATTTCTGAGGCTTCCCACCAGAGGACTGCACATGATCCACAGTGTTGCATCAGACAGCATAAAAACCACCCCTCCCAGGGGAGGTATCTGGGTGTTCCCATTTAAACCTGAACATATATTAACCCACTGAACTCTTTGCTTCTCAGGCGCCCATCCCCAACAGGTGAAGACTGCAACCATCACTCTGACCACAGACATTGAAATGGCAACAATCAAATCTCGTTGCTGGATCCACAGGTGGTGATATCTTTCCTCTCCACTATCTACTCTTGTCCTTTCTTTGTCTTTCTTTCTTTTCCTTATATATTTTCCTAAGTGATATTGTTACACTTTTATATTTTTATATTTTTATAGATAATAACCAAAATGGACACATACCTCCTTTCCACTGCAACCAAATTGTTCTAAAATAAACCCGCCTCGTGTACATACACTGGTCATTCAGTGTCATTTCATTTTAATCCACCCCAAGGAATCTATTAACAAGAACCTCAGTTTTCCCTTCCCCAGGGGTGGGTCAGAACGCCAGGCTGAACAGCCTCAATTCTCTCAGCCTGTCTTCATAAGAGAGGTGTTCAAACCTTGTGATCAACTTAGTGTCCCTCCTCTGGACTCATTCCAACAGGTCCACGTCTTCCTTATGTTGGGGGCCCTAGAGCTGAATGCAGTACTCCAGGTGGAGTCTCACAAGGGCAAAGTAGAGGAGAAGAATCACCTCCCTTGACCTGCTAGTCACAATTTCTTTTGATGCAGCCCAGGACACAGTTGGCTTTCTGGGCTGCAAGTGCACATTAGAAAGACATATCGAGCTTCTCATCTATCAACACCCCCAAGTCCTCCCCAGAGCTGCACTCAATCCATTTTCCACCCAGGCTGTACTTGTGCTTGAGATTGCCCCAACCCAGGAGCAAGACCTTTCACTTGGCCTTGTTGAACTTTACAA
>NW_008236821.1:31263-38535 GCF_000691975.1 Corvus brachyrhynchos
ACTAACTTATATCTACTTTGCAAAGATTCACGCCCTATTCCCACTAGACAGCCTCTAAGCAGCGGGGGAGCCAACCAGTGTATAACTTTGCCAAGGATATTCAAGGCTGCCTGCTGCCAGGTGTCTTCCAGGCCTGCCTGCAGCCAGGGGCCAGTTCAGGGGGTTTTCCACAGTAACCCTGGGTTGGCTAGACTTTCCTGGGGTATCATATGCCCCTGTTCCACAAGGAATCCCTCTACACAGGCCCACTTCTCAATAATGAAAACATCCCCATATTATCACCACTGTTTTCAGTAGACATACGTAATATAAGCACATAACAGCTACTCTGAAGAAAATTAACTATCCCAGCCAAAACCAGTGCATTACTTACACACACACACTCCCTCCTAGGGAAGGGGTGAGTGAACAGCTGAGTGAGATCTGCTGCTGGCCAAAGCTGAGCCAGTCAGTGATGTTGGTGGTGCCTCTGTGATAACATATTTTAAAAAGGGTAAAAAATGCTGTGCAACAGCAGCTGGTGAAATTTCAAAGTTGTGCCAAGCAAACTCAGCTGAAATGGGTAGATATTTTGCAAACTGCCTTGATGATAGAATCACTCCACGAGTCAGAGAAGTATTGAGTAATTTTGAAATATTAGATAGGAAGCTGTATACAAATAAAAGTATGGACAATCAAAGTAATGATAGAATCATAGAATATCCTGAGTTGGAAGGGACTCACAAGGATCATCGAGTCCAACTCCTGGCCCTGCACAGGACATCCCCAAGAATGCCACCATGTGTCTGATAGTATTGTCCAAATGCTTCTTGAACTCTGTCAGCCTTGGTGCTGTGACAGCTTCCCTGGGGAACCTGTTCCAGTGCCCAGCCACCCTCTGGGGGAAGAACCTTTTCCTAATATCCACCTAAACCTCCTCTGGCACAACTTCAGGCCATTGCCTTGGGTCCTGTCACTGGTCACCAGAGAGATCAGTGCCTGCCCTTCCACATCCCCTTGTGAGGAAGTTGTAGACTGCAATGAGGTCTCCCCTCAGTCTCCTCCAGGCTGAACAAGCCAAGTGACCTCAGCCGCTCCTCATATGTCTTCCCCTCAAGACCCTTCAGCATCTTCATAGCCCTCTTTTGGGTGTTCTCTAATAAAACACAGTACTTGAGATGAGGTCACACCAGCACAGAGTAGAGTGGGAAAATCCCTTCCCTCAACCAACTGGAAATGCTGTGCTTGATGCACCCCAGGACACGGTTGGCCCTTTTGGCTGCCAGGGCACTGCTGACTCTCATTCAATTTGCCATCTGCCAGGACCCCTAGCTCCCATTCCACAGGGTTTTGTTGCATCTGAGTCCCAGTCTTTCTGGGCGCCTTGATCTCTTGCTTGGTCTCTCTGTATGGGTCTCAGCCTCTTTCTTGAGTTTGGTCTCTGTCTGGGTCTCAGTCTTTCTGTTAGTCTTTCTGTGTGTCTTGGTCTCTCTGGGTCTCTGATTAGGTCTCAGTTTCTCTTCCAGTCTCTCTGGAGGTCTCAGTCTTCCTGTTGGTATCTCTGTCTTTCTCTTTGTGGACCCCAGTCTTTTTGGAGGTCCTCATTGTTATGGAAATTATGCATGCCAGCCACCATAACAGCATTCAACTCTAATTAACACTGAATCAATAAGCTGAAAAAGAGATTTCTCTGTAAAGTTTCTTTTATTAATAGCCCTACAGCTTGAGCTGGGTACCTCCAAAGAAGGACCCTGTAAAAAGAAATCCCTGGGCAATTTTACTCCCTGGGCAACTATACCCTTACAATTTAAGTTCCTCGCCCCTCACATGACAGTTTGGACCAATAATAATATTAAGGTCTGGGATCTTCTTGCTTTTTATTGGTTTGATTTGTTTGCTGTTTTGTTACTGAGCAATTACTAAGTGGTCATCTTATAAAATATACAGTGCTTCTATATCCTGTTTCACATCTTCTTAGGTCAGTTTCAGCTGGTTCTGTAGTTAGCTATTCAGTGCATTGTAATATGGTTTTTACAGTTCATATACTACAATCTATAGGCTTTGTCTACTCTAGCTAATAATCTTTAAGCTGCTAGGGCTAAGTTTCAATGAACTTTTTCTACAACATAGTCTTTCTGACAGTCCTGGTCTCTGATGGTCTATGCGTGTCTTTTTCTGGATCTCATTCTCTGTCTTGACATCAGTGTCTTTGGGGGTCCTGGTCTCTCTGGGTCTCTGTCTGGGCCTCGGTCGTTCTGTCACTCTCTGTGAGCCTTATTCTCTCCATCAGTCCTGGTGTCTCCATCATTCTCTCCATAGGCCTCGCTTACTCTTTCTCATTCCCTGGTCTCACTGTCTGTTGTGTTCTTCCTCTCTCTCACACTGCATCTTGGTCTTCCTGTGTCTGTGTCTCTGTGCCCTAGGCTCTCTGTCTGACTCGCTGGGGGAAGGGTGGGGGTGGTCTCAATCTCTTTGTTCGTCTCTCTGTCTTGATCCTGGTCTTTCTTGGTCCTAGTGACTCTGTCTTGGTCCCAGTCTCTCTGTAGGTCTCCATTTGGGTCCCAGTCTCTGGGGGTCCCAGTCTCTCTGATGGTTGGTCTGGGTCTTGAACTTATGCTTCTGGGTCCTGGTCTCTTGATATTTCAGATTGGGTCTTGGTCTCTGTCCTTTCTGGCTGCCAGTCTCTCTGCTAGTCAGTCTTTCTCTAGGTCTCTCTGTCAGACTTTCTGGGGACTCCTGGTCTCTCTGTTGATCTATCTCTGTCTGGGTCTCAGTCTCTTCGTCTCTCTGCAAGTCCTGGTCCATCTTTCTCCATGTCTCTCTGGGATCCTGATCTCTCAGGTCTCTCTGGGTCTTGGTCTCTGTCAATCTCTCTGGAGATCCCAGCCTTTCTTTGCCAGTCCATTTGCATTTCTGTCTGAGTTCCACTCTCTCTGGGGGTCTGCATTGGAAGCCTTCTGGAAGACACTGTATTTGAGAATTTAGTGATATTGAACAGGCTGTTTGCTCTATTTGGCCTCATGCTTAGGGCTTAAGAAGGCTGTATGTTATTAGTATAATATGTTACTTATATCTTTGATAAAGGAAAACTGTATGTGGATCAAGGGATGAAATGTAGTGATCCTGACTGAGAGATTGTTGCATGTTTAGGAGTTAGTGATCCACATAACAGTTAATTTGAGCAGACACAGGCCTGTGTTGTGCTGCACAAATTCCCTGGATGCAGGATAAACTTAACCAGCTGGTTGTAGTAGAGAATCCTGCATTTAGCACTGGGGCTCAACAGGGCTTATGCAAGGAACCAGAGAGAAAATATAATTTAAATCGTAAAAGAAAAACTTAAATTCCAATTTGAAGGCAAATTTGGGCTTGTTTGAGCACAAGGATAGTCCCATGGTAGTTATGGTATTCCTAGAAGTAAAGCTGGCTAGAAAGAGAAGTCCAAATGAGGTAAATTTACTAAGACATGGTCAAATTCCAAGTGACTATTGCAAGTGCTGAGATCTAAATGATGTTCCTGGATTGCTAGTATGAATCCTTTAAGAATAAGGGAGCCTGAGTTTTGATTACTTTTAGCAGCATCATAAATAATGGACGTTCCTGCATTAGAAGGTTACCCAAGGTTCTACACAGGGGAGGTATGGGATTCTTTCTGGACCTCAATAAGAAATACACAGCAATAAATAGGGAAATAACAAAATTGCTTTAATGATAGGATAGAAAGAGGAGGAGAAATATAGATAGTGAGTAAATCTTACATCCCTTCAGATCCTGGGAACCCTGTTTTCATGCAACATCAGATAGACTCCCAGTGTACAACCATGGCACACTGCACAGATCCCATCCATGGAGAGGTTCACCATCTCCCCTATACTGTGAGTTCTTATATCTAGTGTAACAAACAAAACTGTTGTAGCTGCTGAGCCAGCGATTGTGATGGCTGAGGGGCCAAGGAGCCCCGAAATAGCAGGGGCCTGCTGGTGGACCGATTCCAAGGCTTAAGAACACCCCCTGACCTCATGGTGAGAAAGGAAAAGCCTCTCCCATCAGGCTTTGTGGTGCCATGCAGACTTGGTCTGTCTGAATGGCTTGTTACCCTGCATGCCCCCAGAGCTTCCCCATTGGCTCGTCTCCCCTAGTCCCGCCTTTGTACCGCCCCCGTGCCTTCAGTTCATTGGTCTCTGATGCTCTCCCCGCTCCCGTACATAGACCCTGCATGGTCCGCTCTCTTTCGTCTCTGGTCTCCCTTCGCGGCAGGATGCAATAAACCTCGTCCATGGAAATGCCATACGGGAGAGCCCTCCTGACTCTTTGCCTCTGGGAACGCTGAGCTATCCAGCTTGAGTGTGTGTGTGTGTGAAAATCTGCGCCTTACAGCCGCACGGGTGAAAGGAGTAAGCTTACTGGAGTGATATACTGCACTCACCGGAACGATCCTTTGCCAGGGACATTTCAGAGAAACGCAGCTACCCTTCACGAACCCACACGCAGTGCATTACAAAACTATCCATTTTTAATTTTGACAGGTATAAATGCTGTTTCTTAATGCCAACCAGAGCATATCTATCTACATGTATCTAGGAACTGTATTCAGGAACTGTACATACCCAGAGCCTTCAAGCATGATATCCATGGGGTTATACAGCAGTCACTCATGCTGACATAAGGGTATCTCAAGCCTTATACACAAGACTCAATACGTCTGACAGAGCCTGTTCAAGATGACTAACTCCTCAAATATAATGTCTTGTGCAAGACTCCCTACTACCCTTGATCTTGAGCACAGTCATACCATCTAATAAAAGGCCATTTTTATCAGTTATATTAACAAGCTGCTTAGCAAGATCATATTTGTAACTGCCCTGCAGTAGTGATTTTATATCTCAAAGGATCACAACTAATGCAGGAATAGTTTAAGGCAATCATAATTGACTGCTGTGGAGGACCAGGCATAAGCACCTTTTGTCTCAAACATTCTGGCTGTTGCAACAGGAAAGTTGTGATTGGAAGAGAGGGTATCTTGGATGTGGGGCAGGGCTGTTCTGAGCCAACTTCCTGCTCCTCCTTAAGACTCATGATCATAAGAGGCATGCACCAGTTTAACTAAAAAGAAGTGGATCAGTTTCCCTCCCACTCTTCTGTTTTTCCTCTCTTTCTCTCTTGCTTTCTTTGTTTACTCCAGCTCTGGACCATCCACGTGGCATGACTAATGCAGGATCTAAGGACTGGTGATCTTTCTTCCCTTTCTTTTCTGCCTTTATTTCTCTCCTCCCTCTCTCTGTCTGGGCAAAGTACAGCTATCATATTCTATCCTGTACTCCCTACCGACGTTTGTTGTGGGAGTGTGGAGCTTGTGGAAGTGTGTTTGTGGCTCCTTAGCCAGCACCTTTGAGAAGTGGTGTGTTGTGGCTTGTGAACCAGCACCTTTGAGAAATTTGTTGTGGGAGTCGGGAGCTTGTTAAAGTGTACTGTAAATTAAGGGCTTTTTAGCCACCATTCTTGAGACTAAACAGTGGGCTGGTTGCAGGAGTTATGGCAACTGTACAATAAAGCATAAGAGTTCAGTGACGTGGTCCAGTGTCTTTGTTCAGCCCAATGAGAATTCACAACCAACATCACGCCCCCTACCAATGGGTTGTGACAATATATTGGAGTCACAGACAAGTTTCTCATAAGGCTGAAAGGGACTGAACAACTCTTCAGCTATTTATCGCCGGGATGGGCTCAGCTGTCCCCAACCCCGACTGGGGGACAGGATGGATCCAGAATGGGGAGGGGCAAGACATGGTGTCTTGGGGTGACTTTATGATGCTGTATCCCCCATTGCTGCTCTATGCCCAGAAATTAATTCTGTGCCTTTCTGTGCCTTTAAACTGAGCCTGAGAGGGGGGGAAAGGAAAAAACCGAGTGAACTTTTCAAAGCAGTTGTTCAAGGACACAGATACACACTCCTCTGCATTCTCCTGCTGGAGCAGCAAGAGCAGAGGAAGCACCCTTCTTGCTTTTCAGCCAGCTTCCGGCTCCTTTTCTCCGGAGGGAGACGGAGAGTTGAACGGTTTTTTCCTGGGACTTCGGGGGTTTTTTTCCCTTCTTCTCTTCTGGACTGTTTCAACATCAGAACACATCGGGAGAATTTTCCACCAAGGCCCTGGAGGTGGGCCCACACTGACCCAGCTCCGAGGAGGAGGAGAGAGACCATATCTACTGAAGGACTCAGAAATTTTCCCAGGTTTCTCTCCACAGCGAGAGGTTTTATTATTTAGCATTATTACCCTTTTCCCATGTGTTTGTTAAATAAATAGTTTTTATCTCTTTCACTTTCCTCCGAGGAAAATTTCTTTTTTCCCTAACCTGGTGGGAGAGGAGTGGCTGTAACCTGCCTTCTATCAGAGGATATTTTCCTCCAAATTTGTCCAAACCGGCACACATGGCCCTGTAAGTATTCCCCCCTTAAATGTGGAAGTTGTGCCTGGACCAACCCAAGTGGAATCCGTTAGTCAAGCCACAGGTGAAAGCACACAAAGTTTTAAAATAGGGGTTCAGTTATTTACCCAAGCCTAGTTCCATCCAATCAGACAATGGCAGCCACTTTACTGCCAGGGTGGTACAGGAGTGGGCCAAGGGAGCAGGGATTATTTGGATCTTTCACCAAAAAAAGGAAAGGTAAAGATCTAATTAAGCTTAAGCACTACCCAGGACAACCTGTTTAAGTGGATTTATCCACTATTGGAGCAGTGACTTAAGATGCCTTTGGGCACTTATTCTTGGGTAGCTGCAGATGCCCATGATGCCTTAAGAGGCCTCCCAGAAACAGAGACTAGACCGGAGTACGGGAATAAAAGTAGGTATTTATTTGAAAGGCCTTCAAAGGTACACCCTGGGGACCCTGAAGCTATTCTTAAAATGGACCCCAAGATGGACCCCAGGTCACGAGTTCTTCACCCTTTTATAAGTTTGGTTCATTTGCATAGCAAGGTTAATTCTCCAATTAAAGCTTCAGTTTTCCCCTCAGCTTACCTCCCCCTTAGCGGCTCTTTGGTTTATACTTTTGGCCTAGGACTGTTTTGGTGTCCTTGGAAAGCAGGCCCGGAGAGGCTTTGTTATGTCTACCTGTTACGATCCGGTTTAAACCCAGAAAAGCAAAGCAAACTAAGTCTCTGTGCATAAACCAAAAAGAACTTAGAAGTTTCAAAATATCCCCAGAAATGAGATTAAAACCAAACGAGGTTAGATGTTGTCGTGGGTTGGGTTTGTAACCGGGCAGAAACACCAATTTAGTGTAGTGGTTTGGTC
>NW_008236821.1:40160-41812 GCF_000691975.1 Corvus brachyrhynchos
GGTGCTGGGGACCCCTGTGAGAGGGGTCCCTTTGATGGACCATGTCACCCCCTTCTGCTGTGGATAAGCTTTTCCCTCCCCGGGTGAGGACCCCTCAGCTGGGCTCTGCACAGTTGGAGGATGGGCAGTCACTGCGCCTCTGACCAGAGGCTTTTCCAAGATACCCAGAGCCTCTCCTCCCTCCACCCCTTGGTGCAAGGGTCTGTTCGAGCCTGTCAGCTGATAGCCCTGGGGCTTTGGTCCTCATCTTGGAGGTGTTAAGCCTATGATCAGTGAATGTCCCCAGCCCTGAGTTGTTACTTTATCTTCATCAGCGAGCAGTGTCAGGCCTCAGGGCCCCATTCAGGGTGTGGGAGTCTTCTCTTCAGCTTTTGTAATACAGTTTTAAAAGTCCTTTAAGAAAATGTTTAAGTCATAAAATAAAATATTTCAGTCTCTGGCACTACCTAGCATGAGAGAGCAGAAATTAACAGGCTACAAGAAACTTCAGAATCACACACCAAGCAGTACAGAATTTGAAAAATATAAAGGTTAAAACCTAAGGCATCACCCATGATGAGCAAAAGAACATCGTATCCACACCTAATGGATAGTGCCTTCTTTTTAACCACTGGTTTAGGACAGGGCATTTTCCCTTTCTCCTTTCCTACAGCAACTACAACACAGCAATTGACCTCATACAGTAGATTGACGTTAATGTCAGGAATTTTGACTGCATGTTACTGTTGTTTCCCTGGTTGTTTTATAACTTATACGTATTGCTATTGACCGAGATGTTTTGGCAATGTGTCCTTTGTACCTTCTTCCTGTTAAATGTGAGCTATTGTAATAAGACTCCAAACTTAGCTTGGGAGATAATATACGGATTTGTAAGAATATGGGGGTCTGATGGCCAAGGGCTTTGCCTTGCCATGCCCCAGTTTGCACAGGAAAGAGTAAAATTCTTTCTATTGCCTATAAATTTTTCTGCTGTGATGTTTATTACTTGGAACACTGGACCTGGGGACACCCCCCCAGAAACTAGAAACATAGTTTACTTTGAATAGAAATGTGTACTTGTGTTGCGGTTTGACACTGGCCAGATGCCAGCCACCCACAACAGCTGCTCACTCACTCTTCCCTGCAACTGGACAGAGGAGAGAAAATATAATGAAGGGTTCATGAGCTAAGGACTGGGAAAAAACACTCATCAATTACCATCAAGGGCAAAACAGGCTCAACTTGGAGATATAAGGTGAATTTATTACTAACAAAATCAGAGCAGGATAATGAAAAGTAAAATAAGCCCTTAAAAAACACCTTTTCCCCCCCAACCCCTCCCTCCTTCCCACCAACAGTGCAGGGAGATGGGCAGTGGGGGTTTTGGTCAGTTTATCACCTGTGATTTCTCTCTCTGCTCAGGGAGAGGAGTCGTTCCCCTGCTGCACCATGGGGTCCCTTCCCACGGGAGACAGTTCTCCTCAAACTTATCCAGTGTGGCTCCATCTCACGAGCAAGTCCTCCCAAAACTGCCGCATCATGGGTCACTCTTCCATGGGGTGCAGTCCTCCAAGGACAGGCTGCTCCAGCCTGGGAACAAGGTGTCTCTCTCCATGGGTCTCCCACAGGACCACAGCCTCCTCCAGGCATCCACCTGCTCCAGCATGGGTGCC
>NW_008236821.1:47115-48224 GCF_000691975.1 Corvus brachyrhynchos
TGTCCCGCAGCCATAGGGAGGAGGAGGAGGAGAAGATCCAGCAGGCAGGAATTGTGCAGCAAGATTGATTTATTTAATTATTTTACAAACTCTTTTATAGACTTTTTTCTTCATAGTCTAATTGGACAAAGGACCAGCCACCCCTTGGGGGTGATTGGCCAAAATCCTAAAACATCCATTATCAAAATATTTTCTACTGTACCATAAACAAGACTTTCCAAGGTTGCAGGTGGCTTGGTTGTTTACATTCCCTGCTACCTCTTCTGTGAGAGAGAAAAGTCTCTCACGGACTTAGAAAAATAACAAGAAGATCCTCACTAACAACATTTTTGTACCTACATCTCGGTGCAGCCAGCACACTTGCACACACACGTACACACACACACCGGATAGCTGGCCAAACAGTCCGACGATGAATGAGCAGGGAGGGTCTTCGCATGGGGTTCTACAGGAGAGATTTAATGCATCCGCACTCATGCAAAGTTCCAGAGAAGTCCCGGGAGAACAATGGGGGGGTCCAGGGTAAGGGAACCAATAGAGAAACTCTGAGGGTGTATAAGGTAACAAGGGGTGTAGCAGCCAACTGAGCCAACCAGGGAAGCAGAACTGGGGTGCATTAACATAACAGAACAGAGCATTCTGGGAGAGGCCTTTCTGGTCACCCTAACCTGAGGAGGTTCTTTTGGTACTAGGGACTTGTCCCACCAGCGGACTCTCTTTGTCCCTTGTAACGTAGGCTCACCGGCCACCACACCTGCGTGTTGTTCTCTTCTCACATATTCTACTCTGGCTGGAATTAAAACTGCACCCTCCAAACTTTGTTTTGATTCTCTTCTTAAATATGTTATCACAGAGGTGTTACCACCATCTCTAATTGGCCCAGGCTTGGCCAGCAGCATGTCCATCCTCAGACCCATCAAGGATTTTGTGAGAAATGAGACAACTCTTAAAAAGATTAATTTATTGAAAACAGAAAAATTGAAAAATTACAGAAATCAGAAAAATATAAAAATTTGGGATCCTATGGCTCAGTAGATGGTATGCCCCAGGAGCGCAGGGATTTGAGATCTTCTGGCTGAGACAGCACTAGACCTCAGGTAGAGAAAAAG
>NW_008236821.1:48750-52036 GCF_000691975.1 Corvus brachyrhynchos
GTGGTTTGAAGCTTGAAAAGGGGCAAGTTTGTGATTTTTAACTGGGAAAATTTTAACTGGGAAGGGTGCAACTCTATTAATAAACTACTTTAAACAAATGAAAACACTGATAATGGAACTGGATTTTTGTACCTGGGCTGATGGGTTAATTGTAACATTCAATTTAAAAATAATTAACTCAAAATTAATTAATTAAAGCACTTAATATGCAAAGACCAAGCACAAATAGGGATTTCATGTATGACAGATTTGCTCTGCCTGACATGGTGGAAGCTTCTAGCAGCTTCTCACAGAAGCCACCTCTGTGGCCTCCCCACTACCAAGAACCAGGCCATACAAAACCAACACAACTTGTTACAATTGTAATAGTACCACCACCTCATACATTTCTCAGTGGGGTACCCCATAAAAGGAACTGTCTTGCATACAGAGCCACAAATAATTATGCTAAATCTTACTGACATCTATAATTGTAGAATGGCAAAATATACAGCCCCTTTGGGGTTGGCTCGGGGGGGGGGTTCAGATAGAAAATTTCATTCCTGTCTGATGCTAGAATACCATGCTGGATTGAAATGCAGCATTGGGTTTAAATTCCTTTCCAATGTCCTACCAAAGTGTTTGATTTTAGTATCACTCGGACGGATGTGCTGCAGCATACCCAGTTATTAAACAAGGGGTACATGGGATGCTCAACCTCACTGATGGGGAGTGCTGTGTCACCATCCAAAATACTACAACTATGATCAAAGGGGCCCAAGCAAAGATGAAGGAAATCATTGACCAGACAGCTGTATTATTCCAATCATTGCAACCAAAGGACTGATTCAATGAATCAAGCCCCAGACTGTGGATTTCTTCCCTTTTGAAATCTTTGGAACTCACAGGGTGGGGAAAATGATTGGCACAAATCAGAATTGCGGCATTGGTCAGATTTCTGTTTTTAATTATGGACATGGCCCTTATTTACTGTATGATTTGCCACTTACTGTGTTCTGCTTCCTCCTTGTCCTCTCCCTCTGTCCTCTATGTAAAGAGCACTGCAGCCAAAGATGAGCCATAAGCCCAACCAACAGTAAGGAATGTTTGAACCACGGGGTAGTATGAAGGACCACGTATAAGCACATCTTGTCTCAAAAATTCTGACTGTTGCCACAGGAAAGTTGTGATTGGATGAGAGGGTCCTGCAGAAGTGAGGCAGCACTGTTCTGAGCCAACTTGCTGTTCCACCTTGAGATTTGTGCTCAGTCTCCCTGCCTTTGACTCACTTTCTGAAGGAGGGCTCAAAAGGGCTGTCTGTGCATGCATGAACAAAATGGTACAAGAAGTCTAGTTTACATAAGAGGCATGGATCAGGTTAACTATAAAAGGAAGTGGATCAGTCCCACTCCCTCTCTTGTCTTTTCCTCTCTTTCTCTCTCACACTCTTTGTTTGCCCCAGCTCCGGACCATCCATGTGGCATGACCAGCACGGGATCTAAGGACTAATGATCTTTTTTCTTCTTTTCTCTTTTCTGCCTTTATTTCTCTCCTCCATTGCTATGTCTGGGCAAAGCATGGCTATCATATTCTACCCCATACTCTGTACTTGTTCCGGTTTGGCCAAATTTAGAAATATATCCTCTGAGAGAAGGCACAACCATCCCTTCCCTCCCCCCAGGTTCGGGAAAAAATAAATTTTCCTTGAAGGAAAGTGAAGGAGATAAAACTATTTATTTACCAAACACACGGGAAAAGGAAAATAATGCTAAATAATAAAATGTTTCGCTGTGGAGGAAAAACCTGGGAAAGTGTTAGAGTCCTCCCTTTGGTCTCCTCGGAGCTGGGGCTTGGCCCAGGGCCAGGCCCTCTGTGCCCGATGGAAAGTCCTCCCGACGTGCTCTGAGGTTGAAAGCAGTCCAGTAGAAAAGGGAGAAAATCCGGAATTCCAGGGAAGCAAAAGCAAAGTCCAAATCTCAGTCTCTCTCCGGAGAACAAGAAACTGAAACAACTGGCCAAAAGCTGACCAGGCAGCTGCAAGCCAGGTGCTCCCTTGCTACCCTGCCGCCGCTGGGGAAAAAAACCCCTGCTATCTCTATGTGACCTTGAACAAGCTGCAAACTGCTTTGAAAAAGTTTTGCTCAGTTTTTTCCTTCCCCCTCTCAGGCTCAGTTTAGAGGCATAGAAAGGCACAAAAATTAATTTCTGGGCATAGGGCAGCGATATGGGATACACATCATAAGGTCACGCCAAGACAGTACTGAAGTTTGTTGTGGGAGTGGGGAGCTTGTGGAAGTGTTGTAAAAGTAAAGGGCTTGTTACCCAACACTTTTTTGACTAAATAATGGGCTGGTTGATGGAGTTAAGGTGACTATATAATAAAAACATAAGAGCTCCCTGACACATTGTTTGGTGTCTTTGTTCAGCCTGACGAGAATTTATAATGAACATTGCACCCCCTGTCGATGGGTTGTGACAGCTGCGCCTTAGGAATACCAATATAGTTGTTGTACTATTTGTCCAATGCAATATGACACCACCTGTTATTTGCTTTAAGTTCCACATCATTAGTTCTCTATCACCTTCACCATGCAGGCTTAAATTTTGACCTTCAGTCCCTACCAGCCATTGGGTACCACTCACCATTCCATGTTCACTTAAACATTGACATCTTAGCTCCCAACAGAGTCCATTGTCCTAAATGATATACCAGGCAGGTGAGGCCTTGAACATTGGTATAGTTTGCTGGTTGTCTGTATTGGGTTTTCATGGTGAGGTTTTGGTAGCCACAGGAGTAGCTTCTGTGAGAAGCTGCTAGAAGCTTCCTCCATGTCCAGCAGAGAAAATGCCAGCTGGCTCCAGGGCAGACCCACTGCTGGCCAAAGCCAAGCAAATCAGAGATAGTAGTAACATCTCTGGGATAACATATTTAAGAAGGAAAAAAAGTTATTGCACAGATGTAATTGCAGCCAGAGAAGAGCAGAATAAGAATGTTACCAAAAATCAGTAAAAATAAAAACTCCTTAGCACCAATGTAGTACTAAGAAGCACAAAATCTTTATTCAGCTGGGTGCATGAGGGGTGTAGCGGGTTGAGTTCGAAACCGGGCAGAAACACCAATTAAATGTAGTGGTTTTGATTCAAAATATTCATTATTTACTTATTTTCCTTCTGTGAGATAAGAATTAGGAGAAAAGCAAAGCAGGCACAAACCTTAAACAGTTGCAGTACAATGAAAGAGCTTTATTACTAACAGAATTAAAAGTAAAGAGAAAACAACAAAACAAAATTGAAGTAAATTCCCCCC
>NW_008236821.1:52961-54132 GCF_000691975.1 Corvus brachyrhynchos
GGGGAAAGGGGCAGTGGCCGCGGCCCGGCGGGGCCGGGAGGCTCGGAGCCCCCCACCTTCCAGCAGGCGAGCTCCGACCAAAGGGGAAATCCCGCCTTTCTGTGCGGTTTAAATATGTAAATTGTGAGAAGCGTAATTGGTCTTAAAGACTGTCCATCAACTCAGGGTCAACCCAACACAAGGGGATATCTCCTCTGAAATACTGCACATACTGAATACTGGAAAGCTCCTGTTTATGTACTGTATTTTACATACATATTCATTGATTGTCCCAGAATAAACATACATATGATGATCATTTCCCCAAAATCATTAACATATTTTCCCTCCCCTTTACACATTTGTTCTTCTGTCCTTGGGGTCTCTTTGGTGGCCCCTAGGGGTCAGCAACCCCAAAGTCATACCTGACCAGGTGAACTGGAAAAAGTTGGCACAACTGGGGCTGGTTGCTTTCCAGTTCTCCTTCTTACACAATGGGCATTGTGCAGTTCCATGGGTGTTGGAGGTTAGGATTGCTCCTTTTGTTCTCAGAATCACAGAATCACAGAATGAACTAGGTTGGAAAAGACCTTTGAGATGATTAAGTCCAAACTGTGACCTAACCTAACACCTCCTCATCAACTAAACCATGGTACTGAGTGCCATGTCTAGTGTTTTTCTAAACATGTCCAGGGACGGTTACTCCACCACCTCCCTGGGCAGATGATTCCATTGCCCAATCACTCCGTGAAGAATTCTTTTCTGACGTCTAACCTAAACTTCCCCTGGCGCAGCTTAAGACTCTGTCTTCTCATTCTGTCAGTGGTTGCCTGGGACAAGAGACTGACCCCTACCTGGCTATGATCACCTTTCAGGTAGTTGTAGAGAGTGATAAGGTCTCCCCTGAGCCTCCTTTTCTTCCAGACTAAACAACCCCAGTTCCCTCAGCTGTTCTTCATAGGGCTTGTGTTCCAAGCCCTTCAAGAGCCTTGTTGCCCTCCTCTGGACGCATTCGAGCATCTCAATATTCTTCCTAAATTGAGGGGCCCAGAACTGGACACAGTACTCAAGGTGCAGCCTCACCAGTGCCAAGTACAGGGGAAGAATGACTTCCCTGGTCCTGCTGGCCATACTATTTCTGATACAGGCCAAGATTTTTTTGGTCTTGGCCAACTGGGCACACACCGAGTCA
>NW_008236821.1:54400-56901 GCF_000691975.1 Corvus brachyrhynchos
TGTGAAGTTTTTCTTTCTCATGCAAGCTAGCTGAGAAACAGTTTGAGGTTTTTGTAAACCAAGACTTTATCTTGCACCTGCAAACTTGTTTTCCAAGTATTATCATGGTACACTGGAAAAAATATTTTGAAATGGGTGTCAGAGCATTCCACCAATCACCCTGAGAGGTGGATGGTCAAGCGACCAATGGTGTCATGCCACCCTTGTGAACAAAGCTATATAAACTGATTTATATAATTAAATATAGCCACTTATCCTGAAACTGGACTCGTGTAGTTTTTCGCCGTTCTCGGTACAACAGCGACATCTGGTAGCCTGCGACATGTACTACAACTGCAACCGGACTTAGGAGGTATGTGCACTTCCCCCCCCCTCCCCTCCGGGGCTACGGGGACGGCACCCTAAACTTAAAAGATGGAGCAAAAAAGTTCAAAGGAGAGCGCGGTTCTTTCTGCCTGGAAGAATGTCTTATCAGTCACAAAGGCTAATATTTCTGATGACGCTCTGTGTAATTTACTGCGTTGGGCTGTAGATCATGGATTTTCAGCAGAGCCTGATACTGCGTTGTAGTGGTTTGGTTCAAAATATCCATTAGTTACTTATTTTCCTTCTGTGAGATAAGAATTAGGAGAAAGCAAAGCAGGCACAAAACTTAAAAGAATATAAAGAAAGCTTTATTAACAGACCTAAAAGAAGAAAAAGTCAGATTAAACCTTCAGAATGCTTCTCCTCCCCCCACCTTCCTCCCTTCTCCCACTGACAATGTAAAAAGACAACCCTTGAGATTTTCAGTCAGTTTACCACCTCTATAATAATCTCTTCTTCAGTTCACTTAGGGAGAGGAGTCTCTCTTGCTCATGCTATGGAGACATCTCCACAAGAAACAGTTCTCTCATGGCTTCAATGTCACAGCGAGACAGCCACCCAGGATGGTTCTCTGCTCACATGTGAAAGTCCCTTCCCTCATCTTACAGCTTTTCCCACAACTGTTTTCGAGGGTTCAATCTTGAGCTACTGGGGTACCATTTTAAGGATGAGCTGTTAAGAAACAAAGGTTCTCTTCATTTATCTCTGGGAGCATCTTCATCTCTGGGAACAGAGGTCGTCTTCTTCCCTGGGAGCAAGGGTCTTCATCACTTTCATCTCTGTTCAAGCTTCTCATCAAATCACAGCTACTTCAACATTTGCTTGTTTCAGCACAGATACTTTTGCTCACAATTGCAGTTTGAACGCTCTACCTCCCATGCTTTCATGAAATTACAACGGGTATTCTGATGTATCATAGTCCATCACCATAGCTTTACAACAGAATTTCAGCTTCTAGGCTTGAAGCATCTCCTCTTTCTCCTCCCTCAGGGTTTCAGCTCTTCCTTCTTCACTGACTTTGGTGTCTTTATGGTGGAGGATTGATGTCTGCAGGCTTCATCTGTTCTGGAGGAAATTTACAACACTGTTAATCTCACCCCGGCCTTGCAGCTGGAATTTGCTTATCGCTGCTGGTCACATGATCTTTGCCGGGCAGCGGCCTCAGATCAATTTTGTCCGCACTAGGCGAGGGCCGGCCTGGCCAAGCTGCGCCGCGGGGCCGTCTGCACAGAGAAGGGCTGCGGGGGTGGCCCGCATGGAGCAGGGCCGCGCGTGGAACAAGGCCACTCAGCTCCACGGGGGGGGTTTGTTTGTTCTTAAATGTGGATCACAGAAGCGTGTCAAGCTTCTTAAGTGGCTTAAAAAAGTGGCCAAATTCAAACTAGCCAGTTGATTGGTTCTATTGTGTCTAGAGGAAGCTGTAAACACCTCTTTGCAAAGAATCACTTCTGTGACTGATGGAGCCTTCTTTAACTAAAAACCCAAACTATGCTAAACCATGACATACGTTTGGCCTGGAAACTTGGAAATTGTTAGGGGATAGATTACTTCATGCGTTCACATACGGAGATATTAGTGTGTATGATTTGCTTCGTGCATGGCGTTTCTTATTTGATGTGCTACAAGAGTTTTATGCGAAACAAGACAGAAAGGAACTCCTAGCTTGGAGGGCAATACAATTTCTGAGGGGGTTGAGCCGTCAGAAAGTGCAGAGACTCAGGGCAGCGAGGGTATTGCCTCTCCGGGACTGTCCCCAGGGCCATCCCTGACACCGTCCCCGGCATCGCCAGAAACAGATCGTTCCCGCGTCTGCGGTGCCGGCGGGACCGGACAAAGTTGCAGAGGCTGCGTGGGGGTCCTACTCTTCACCCCGGAACTATGTTCCGCCCATATATCCGTCTCCGTGAGACTTTGTAATGCCGAAGTACCCCTCGCCAGCGGAAGAGTTAGCAAAGATAACCGAACAACGCAAAGAGTTGGAGCGTCCCCTGCCCTTCGCCCCCGTGCCCCCCCCCCCCCCCCCCCCCACTGCCCCCCAACCCTGCCACCTCCATGTCACCTCCATCCCTGCCCACCACTGCACACCGACCCTGTCACCTCCGTGTCACCTCCATCCCTGCCCACCACTGCACACA
>NW_008236821.1:57725-62137 GCF_000691975.1 Corvus brachyrhynchos
TGGGGGGGGGAGTGCGGAAATAACAACCCGGCCTGCCACAGAACTGTCTTTGGACACTCCCAGACTGTAAGGTGACTGTCCGGCCAAAACATGCGAAGCAGTTCTGGGAGGCGGTTAAACTGCGGGCTTTAGAAGAGGGAGATTGGGATTTAATAGAGAGAGAGAGTAGGGATGCCTGGAGAAACAGAGGGGCCTGTGCAGATACCTCAGGAGGGATCTGAGCAGGTTGCTACAACACCTCAAGAAAGTGCAACTGATGAGTGGAAAAGACTCCACTACTGGAGTAAGTAGTAAAGTAGGTATGTTTATTCCAGCGCTGGGACGCACGGGGGATAATTCCTCCAAAGCCATGCGTGCCGACAGCTGCATTCAGCTTGGTATTTATCGGGTTACAAGTTCCATATTCATTGTTTCCCAATACACCTATACATATTCATCACCTAGCCCCGCCTAGCCTCGCTTCGTATTATAATGAGCCCAAAAGTCATTTACATCCACGTTGCACTTGCGCAGTGTTGTCTGGTGGTCGTGGGCAGGGGTCTCCGGGATGAAATAAGTCTTCCTCATCCTGAACTTTTCACCTTTCCTCCCTGCGCATGCTCTTTATACCCCTGGCCCAAGCCCAAGCTTCAAGACTGGTTTGAGCTAGTTTTAGGTTAGAAACAGGATCTCTTTGCCTTATCAGTAGTCTCTTATCTTCTCTTCCTGCTTTGGTATGCACAGTAAGTGCTGAGCAAGCTATATGCATTGCTTCTAACAAACCAATTCTTAGTAAATCTTTTAACTTCTGCTTCCCCATTCCCCTGATTCACAACGGTAGTTCAAGACGATAGTGCACCCTCAGAGGGGGTCATTCAAGCATTTCCTGTACAAAAGACACTCCCTAACTCGGGTTTGCCTGACAAACATGCGATTATTGCCTGGAAAATAGTCCAGGATTTACAATCCAAAGTAGCACAATATGGGCTTGGTTCTCCTGAAGTCATGCAGGTTCTTAGAGTGCTGAATACTGAGCTGCTTTCTCTGACATTAAGAATTTAGCTCAGGTGTTATTTCAACCTGTGCAATATACAGTTTTTGAGAATCATTGGAGAAGGCTGGCTGACAAGGCTGCAGCTCAGAATATGATGTTACCTCCAAATCATCCCAGAGCGGGAGTTGAAGTGGAGGCTCTTACGGGACTTGGTATCTTTTCCAATCCCAAGCTCCAAGCTAATTGGGATCCTCTGGTCCTTGAACAGGCTCAAAATGTTGGCATGGGAGCTTTACTAAAAAGCATAGACATGGCTGCTCCTAAAACACGATATGTGAAAATTTCTCAGGGGCAGAAGGAGCATTTCTTATCCTTTGTGGAAAAGATCGCTGCAGCCCTTGAGAAGCAGGTCGAAGATGAGACCTTGAGGCAGATGTTGTGCAGGCAACTAGCAAGAGATAATGCCAATGATGAGTGTAGAAGGATCATTGATGCTTTGCCAGGAGAACCCACACTAACAGACATGGTTGAAGCCTGCTCTAAGGTGGGATCTGGGGACCACAGATCTGCTCTGGCTGCAGTTCTGCAGCCTATTCAATTAAATTCTCATCGTAGACAAAAAAAGCAATCTAAGGTTGAGAGCAATCAGAAACAGATTAGAAAAAAGCAGAAAAATAAGAACAGGGGAGCTGCTCGCTGTGAGAGATGCGATAGGCCAGGTCATTTTGCAAAATATTGTGAATCTATGTACCATGCCAATGGTCGACCTTTGACACGCCCGGGAAATGTGAACAGGAGTGCAAGGGGGAATTGCGCTCAGACACAAATACTTCCCCGGGGCATGGCATCGACACAGGCCTACTCAGCCAGCTTAGAGGCAGCACCCAGGGATCAGCCGCGGTAGATGTGCACACCGTGGCAACAGTCATCTTAAAATCCTGTCGTGTTTATAAGGTTCCCTTGGATGCATATGGACCCCTAGGGCAAGGCTTTAGCGCAATGCTGATGGGCAGATCTAGTGTCACCCTTCAAGGGATCTTTGTACATCCAGGAGTTATTGATGCTGATTTTGCAGGCCAGATTTGTGCTATGGTTTCTGCACCCACGCCCCCCATCACTATTTCTGAAAAGATGCACATTGCTCAACTTGTGCCTTTCAAGTTGTGTGTTCCCAGGTCAGAACAATGATGTCGCGGAGATGGTGGCTTTGGATCTACGGGACTTCTGCAGATCTTCTGGACTGCAGACATCTCTAGCCAAAAGCCGCAGATGATGTGTACCCTAATCCTGCCAAATGCCCAGCCGCCCAAGATCCAGCTCCGAGGTTTGATCAACACGGGCACTGATGTGACAATAATGCCAATGACAAGTGTAGAAGGATCATTGATGCTTTGCCAGGAGAACCCACACTAACAGAGATGGTTGAAGCCTGCTCTAAGGTGGGGTCTGGGGATCATAGATCTGCTCTGGCTGCAGTTCTGCGGCCTAGTCAATTAAATTCTGATCGTGGACAAAAAAAGCGATCTAAGGTTGAGAGCAATCAGAAACAGATTAGAAAAAAGCAGAAAAATAAGGAGAACAGGGGAACTGCTCACTGCGAGAGATGCGATAGGCCAGGTCATTTTGCAAAATATTGTGAATCTATGTACCATGCCAATGGTCGACCTTTGACATGCTTGGGAAACGTGAACAGGAGCACAAGGGGGAATTGCGCTCAGACACAAATACTTACCTAGGGTGTGGCACGGACACAAGCCTACTCAGCCAGCTTAGAGCCAGCACCCAGGGATCAGCCGGGGTGGATGTGCACACTGCAGCAACAGTTGTCTTAGAATCCTGTCGTGTTTATAAGGTTCCCTTGGATGCATATGGACCCCTAGGTCAGGGATTCAGCGCATTGCTTGTGGGCGCAGATCTAGGTTACCATTCAGGGGATCTTTGTACACCCAGGAGTTATTGATGCTGATTTTACAGGCCAGATTTGTGCTATGGTTTCCACACCCACCCCCCCCTTACTATTCCTGAAAAGACGCACATTGCTCAACTTGTGCCTTTCAAGTCCTGTGTTCCCAGGTCAGAACAACGAAGTCGTGGAGATGGCAGCTTTGGATCTACGGGACTTCCAGAGATCTTCTGGACTGCAGACATCTCTAGCAGGGTCAGCCATCACAGGGTTGGGAGGAACCACAAAGAGCTATTTAAGCAAATGACCTGTAGTGGTAAAAAACCCAGAGGGACAAACAGCTACAGTTTGGCCCTATGTCACTGAAGCTCTGCTTAACCTCTGCGGGCGGGATGTGTTGGCAGCCTGGGGGGTACGGATTGGGATGAATTTTTGATGGGGGCCGCTGCGCTGAAAGGCGCAGTGTATCTATGCTGCCTTTGCGGGGGCTAGTGGCTAGTAAACAAACCTATATGGAACCATCAGTGGCCCCTACCAGAAGAGAAATTAGTCGCCCTTCGTCAGTTGGTTCAGGAACAATTACAACAGGGACATCTTGAGCCTTCTACTAGTCCCTGGAATACCCCTGTTTTTGTGATTAAGAAGAAATCGGGGAAGTGGAGATTGTTGCAGGATCTCTGACAAATCAATGCAGTGATGGAAAGTATGGGGGCATTGCAGCCTGGTATGCCCTCGCCCACCATGATTCCAACGGGGTGGGAAATCCTGATCGTTGATTTGAAGGATTGCCTTTTCACAATTCCTTTGCATCCTGATAACAAGCTGAAATTTGCTTTTACTGTGCCTGCAGTTAACAATGCCAAACCTGCGATGAGATATCAATGGAAGGTTCTACCTCAGGGCACGAAGAACAGCCCAACTATCTGCCAATGGTGTGTCACTCAAGCTTTGTCCGGAGTCCGTGAGCAGTTTCCTGAGGCATACTGCTGCCGTTACATGGATGATATCCTGGTGGCAGCATCCACCCAGGACGAGCTGCTGAGGATACAGCCTCTGCTGCACGATGCTCTGCATTCTTATGGATTGCAAGTGGCTCCAGAGAAAGTTCAACAGCATCCTCCTTGGAAATATTTAGGAGTCAAAATTCTGGATCAGACTATACAACACCAAGAGGTGCAATTCTCGGGTTCTATTAAGACCTTGAATGATGCTCAGAAATTGCTGGGTATCATCAATTGGTTACGTCCTTATTTAGGGCTAACCACAGCACAACTTTCCCTGCTTTTTAATATTGTAAAGGGGGACCCCAAGTTGAATTCACCTTGAAAATGGACTCCTGAAGCGCGACGAGCGCTGGAGGAGGTTCAACAGGCTTTTTCTGCTCATCAGGTTTATCTAGTGGATCCCTCCATTGATATCACTGTTTTCATTACCACTCCAGATCTTCATCCTACAGGTATAATTGGCCAATGGAATAAACAATGGGCCAACCCTTTGCATATTCGGGAATGGGTCTTTTTGCCACATCAGCCAAAA
>NW_008236822.1:0-5200 GCF_000691975.1 Corvus brachyrhynchos
AGGGCGAGCTGGGGGTCGGATGGTTAATTCGGGCTTAAATAGGGATTAATTAGGGGTTGGGGGTTTAATTAAGGGCGAATTTGGGGTCGGATGGTTAATTCGGGGTTGATTCGGGGTTAATTAAGGGCGAGCTGGGGGTCGGATGGTTAATTCGGGGTTAATTCGAGGTTAATTAGGGGCGAGCTGGGGGTCGGATGGTTAATTAGGAGTTAATTAGCAGTTAATTAGGGGTCAGTTAGGGCTGTCCGGAGGGTCTCTTTGGGGAGTTTTGGGGGATCCTGGGCATCCCTGAGGGGAATTTTGGGGTGGATTTGGGGGATTTTGGGCTCTCTTTGGGGATTTTGGGGTCCCTACAGGAGGTTTGGGGGGTCCTGGTGGTCCCTCGAGGGGATTTGGGGTCCCTAGAGGAGATTTGAGGGGGCTTGGGGGGTCCTGGGGGGTCTCTGAGGGGGATTTGGGATCTTTTGGGGTCCCTACGGGAGATTTGAGGGGGTTTGGGGGGGTCCTGGTGGTCCCTCGAGGGGATTTGGGGGGGATTTGGGATCTTTTGGGGTCTCTTTGGGGAGTTTTGGGGGATCCTGGGCATCCCTGAGGGGAATTTTGGGGTGGATTTGGGGGATTTTGGGCTCTCTTTGGGGATTTTGGGGTCCCTACAGGAGGTTTGGGGGGTCCTGGTGGTCCCTCGAGGGGATTTGGGGTCCCTAGAGGAGATTTGAGGGGGCTTGGGGGGTCCTGGGGGGTCTCTGAGGGGGATTTGGGATCTTTTGGGGTCCCTACGGGAGATTTGAGGGGGTTTGGGGGGGTCCTGGTGGTCCCTCGAGGGGATTTGGGGGGGATTTGGGATCTTTTGGGGTCTCTTTGGGGAGTTTTGGGGGATCCTGGGCATCCCTGAGGGGAATTTTGGGGTGGATTTGGGGGATTTTGGGCTCTCTTTGGGGATTTTGGGGTCCCTACAGGAGGTTTGGGGGGTCCTGGTGGTCCCTCGAGGGGATTTGGGGTCCCTAGAGGAGATTTGAGGGGGCTTGGGGGGTCCTGGGGGGTCTCTGAGGGGGATTTGGGATCTTTTGGGGTCCCTACGGGAGATTTGAGGGGGTTTGGGGGGGTCCTGGTGGTCCCTCGAGGGGATTTGGGGGGGATTTGGGATCTTTTGGGGTCTCTTTGGGGAGTTTTGGGGGATCCTGGGCATCCCTGAGGGGAATTTTGGGGTGGATTTGGGGGATTTTGGGCTCTCTTTGGGGATTTTGGGGTCCCTACAGGAGGTTTGGGGGGTCCTGGTGGTCCCTCGAGGGGATTTGGGGTCCCTAGAGGAGATTTGAGGGGGCTTGGGGGGTCCTGGGGGGTCTCTGAGGGGGATTTGGGATCTTTTGGGGTCCCTACGGGAGATTTGAGGGGGTTTGGGGGGGTCCTGGTGGTCCCTCGAGGGGATTTGGGGGGGATTTGGGATCTTTTGGGGTCTCTTTGGGGAGTTTTGGGGGATCCTGGGCATCCCTGAGGGGAATTTTGGGGTGGATTTGGGGGATTTTGGGCTCTCTTTGGGGATTTTGGGGTCCCTACAGGAGGTTTGGGGGGTCCTGGTGGTCCCTCGAGGGGATTTGGGGTCCCTAGAGGAGATTTGAGGGGGCTTGGGGGGTCCTGGGGGGTCTCTGAGGGGGATTTGGGATCTTTTGGGGTCCCTACGGGAGATTTGAGGGGGTTTGGGGGGGTCCTGGTGGTCCCTCGAGGGGATTTGGGGGGGATTTGGGATCTTTTGGGGTCTCTTTGGGGAGTTTTGGGGGATCCTGGGCATCCCTGAGGGGAATTTTGGGGTGGATTTGGGGGATTTTGGGCTCTCTTTGGGGATTTTGGGGTCCCTACAGGAGGTTTGGGGGGTCCTGGTGGTCCCTCGAGGGGATTTGGGGTCCCTAGAGGAGATTTGAGGGGGCTTGGGGGGTCCTGGGGGGTCTCTGAGGGGGATTTGGGATCTTTTGGGGTCCCTACGGGAGATTTGAGGGGGTTTGGGGGGGTCCTGGTGGTCCCTCGAGGGGATTTGGGGGGGATTTGGGATCTTTTGGGGTCTCTTTGGGGAGTTTTGGGGGATCCTGGGCATCCCTGAGGGGAATTTTGGGGTGGATTTGGGGGATTTTGGGCTCTCTTTGGGGATTTTGGGGTCCCTACAGGAGGTTTGGGGGGTCCTGGTGGTCCCTCGAGGGGATTTGGGGTCCCTAGAGGAGATTTGAGGGGGCTTGGGGGGTCCTGGGGGGTCTCTGAGGGGGATTTGGGATCTTTTGGGGTCCCTACGGGAGATTTGAGGGGGTTTGGGGGGGTCCTGGTGGTCCCTCGAGGGGATTTGGGGGGGATTTGGGATCTTTTGGGGTCTCTTTGGGGAGTTTTGGGGGATCCTGGGCATCCCTGAGGGGAATTTTGGGGTGGATTTGGGGGATTTTGGGCTCTCTTTGGGGATTTTGGGGTCCCTACAGGAGGTTTGGGGGGTCCTGGTGGTCCCTCGAGGGGATTTGGGGTCCCTAGAGGAGATTTGAGGGGGCTTGGGGGGTCCTGGGGGGTCTCTGAGGGGGATTTGGGATCTTTTGGGGTCCCTACGGGAGATTTGAGGGGGTTTGGGGGGGTCCTGGTGGTCCCTCGAGGGGATTTGGGGGGGATTTGGGATCTTTTGGGGTCTCTTTGGGGAGTTTTGGGGGATCCTGGGCATCCCTGAGGGGAATTTTGGGGTGGATTTGGGGGATTTTGGGCTCTCTTTGGGGATTTTGGGGTCCCTACAGGAGGTTTGGGGGGTCCTGGTGGTCCCTCGAGGGGATTTGGGGTCCCTAGAGGAGATTTGAGGGGGCTTGGGGGGTCCTGGGGGGTCTCTGAGGGGGATTTGGGATCTTTTGGGGTCCCTACGGGAGATTTGAGGGGGTTTGGGGGGGTCCTGGTGGTCCCTCGAGGGGATTTGGGGGGGATTTGGGATCTTTTGGGGTCTCTTTGGGGAGTTTTGGGGGATCCTGGGCATCCCTGAGGGGAATTTTGGGGTGGATTTGGGGGATTTTGGGCTCTCTTTGGGGATTTTGGGGTCCCTACAGGAGGTTTGGGGGGTCCTGGTGGTCCCTCGAGGGGATTTGGGGTCCCTAGAGGAGATTTGAGGGGGCTTGGGGGGTCCTGGGGGGTCTCTGAGGGGGATTTGGGATCTTTTGGGGTCCCTACGGGAGATTTGAGGGGGTTTGGGGGGGTCCTGGTGGTCCCTCGAGGGGATTTGGGGGGGATTTGGGATCTTTTGGGGTCTCTTTGGGGAGTTTTGGGGGATCCTGGGCATCCCTGAGGGGAATTTTGGGGTGGATTTGGGGGATTTTGGGCTCTCTTTGGGGATTTTGGGGTCCCTACAGGAGGTTTGGGGGGTCCTGGTGGTCCCTCGAGGGGATTTGGGGTCCCTAGAGGAGATTTGAGGGGGCTTGGGGGGTCCTGGGGGGTCTCTGAGGGGGATTTGGGATCTTTTGGGGTCCCTACGGGAGATTTGAGGGGGTTTGGGGGGGTCCTGGTGGTCCCTCGAGGGGATTTGGGGGGGATTTGGGATCTTTTGGGGTCTCTTTGGGGAGTTTTGGGGGATCCTGGGCATCCCTGAGGGGAATTTTGGGGTGGATTTGGGGGATTTTGGGCTCTCTTTGGGGATTTTGGGGTCCCTACAGGAGGTTTGGGGGGTCCTGGTGGTCCCTCGAGGGGATTTGGGGTCCCTAGAGGAGATTTGAGGGGGCTTGGGGGGTCCTGGGGGGTCTCTGAGGGGGATTTGGGATCTTTTGGGGTCCCTACGGGAGATTTGAGGGGGTTTGGGGGGGTCCTGGTGGTCCCTCGAGGGGATTTGGGGGGGATTTGGGATCTTTTGGGGTCTCTTTGGGGAGTTTTGGGGGATCCTGGGCATCCCTGAGGGGAATTTTGGGGTGGATTTGGGGGATTTTGGGCTCTCTTTGGGGATTTTGGGGTCCCTACAGGAGGTTTGGGGGGTCCTGGTGGTCCCTCGAGGGGATTTGGGGTCCCTAGAGGAGATTTGAGGGGGCTTGGGGGGTCCTGGGGGGTCTCTGAGGGGGATTTGGGATCTTTTGGGGTCCCTACGGGAGATTTGAGGGGGTTTGGGGGGGTCCTGGTGGTCCCTCGAGGGGATTTGGGGGGGATTTGGGATCTTTTGGGGTCTCTTTGGGGAGTTTTGGGGGATCCTGGGCATCCCTGAGGGGAATTTTGGGGTGGATTTGGGGGATTTTGGGCTCTCTTTGGGGATTTTGGGGTCCCTACAGGAGGTTTGGGGGGTCCTGGTGGTCCCTCGAGGGGATTTGGGGTCCCTAGAGGAGATTTGAGGGGGCTTGGGGGGTCCTGGGGGGTCTCTGAGGGGGATTTGGGATCTTTTGTGGTCTCTTTGGGGAGTTCTGGGAGGGTTTGGGGGATCCTGGGCATCCCTGAGGAGAATTTTGGGGTGGATTTGGGGGATTTCGGGCTCTCTTTGGGAGTTTTGGGGTCCCTAGGGGAGCTTTGGGAGGGTTTGGGGGGGTCCTGGTGGTTCCTGGGGGGTCTCTGAGGGGGATTTGGGATCTTTTGTGGTCTCTTTGGGGAGTTCTGGGAGGGTTTGGGGGATCCTGGGCATCCCTGAGGAGAATTTTGGGGTGGATTTGGGGGATTTCGGGCTCTCTTTGGGAGTTTTGGGGTCCCTAGGGGAGCTTTGGGAGGGTTTGGGGGGGTCCTGGTGGTCCCTCGAGGGGATTTGGGATCTTTTGGGGTCTTTTGGGGAGTTTTGGGGTCCCATGGGAGGGTTTGGGGGGTCCTGGGCATCCCTCAGGGGAATTTTGAGGTGGAATTGGGGGATTTAGGGCTCTCTTTGGGGATTTTGGGGTCCCTACAGGAGATTTGAGGGAGTTTTGGGGGTTCTGGAGGATCTCTGAGGGGGATTTGGGATCTTTTGGCGTCTCTTTGGGGAGTTTTGGGCTCTCTTTGAGGCTTTTGGGGTCTCAAGGTGGGATTTGGGGTTCATTTTGAGAGGATTTCAGAGCATTTCGAGGCATCCCCAGCTGAGATTTGAAAGAATTTCAACTCCTCACAACAAATTTCCACCTCAACCCCTCCCCAAACCTCTAAAACCCCCCCAAACCCCACCTTAAACCCCTCCAAACCCTCCCCACGACCCTCAAAACCCCCAAATTTCCCTCAAAAATCCCTTTTTTTTCCCTTTTTTCCCCTCTCCCCCCGC
>NW_008236823.1:0-695 GCF_000691975.1 Corvus brachyrhynchos
AGAGACTTTTCTCTCTCACAGAAGAGGTAGCGGTGTTATGTAAACAACCAAACACCTGCAGCCGTGAAAAGCCTTGTTTATGGTGCAGTAGAAAAATATTTTGACAATGGATGTTTTAGGATTTTAGCCAATCACCCCCAAGGGGTGGCTGATCCTTTGTGCAATTTAAAAAAAGCTTATAAAAGAGTTTTTAAAATAATTAAATAAATCAATCTTGCTGCACAATTCCCGCCTGCTGGATCTTCTCTCCTCCTCCTCCCTATGCCTGCGGGACATGATGATATACCCTAGGGTTGTGGTAATAACTGTACTTGCCACCAAGGAGATCATATACCCCTGCTGTGGGTAGCAACCCCATAGGCATGGGAGGTGGAGGTATAAGCCATATCAGACCTCTGTTATTCCTTTTTCTGTCACTCCTTTTTTTCTCTTCCCTCTGGGGAGACCGACAAAGCCATGCCATAGGTGTTACTGTAAGCTCTATATGGAAAAACACCGAGGTTCCTTTTTTATCGCACATACCCATGACAACAGTCACTGTTATAACCCATCCAAAGTAGAAAACTGTATACAAAATGGGAAAAGGTACTGGACTGTAGAAAACTTAGGAACAGGTGGTAGCAGGTTGGGAAGTAAATGTCCAAAGGGGAAAGATGGATTTGTTTTGTTGCTGCCTGTTCCGAGCTTCCCTTCCC
>NW_008236824.1:0-410 GCF_000691975.1 Corvus brachyrhynchos
GGTGTCCCCAAGGCTCGGGGGTGTCCCCAAAGCTCGGGAGGGTCCCCAGGAACCTCGGGAGTGTCCCCAGGACCTCGGTGTCACCTCCAGGAGTGTCCCCAAGGCCCGGGAGGGTCCCCAGGGCCTCCCATGTGTGGCCCCGTGTGTCCCCACGTCCTCGAGTGCTCCGCGTGTCCCCTGTGTGTCACCTGTGCGTGTCCCCATGTCCCCCTGTGTCACCCGTGTGTCCCCATGTCCCTGTGTCCCCCTGTCCCCCTGTGTGTCCCCGAGTCCCCACATCCCTTTGTCCCTGTGTCACCTGTGTGTCCCCTGTGTGTCCCCGAGTGTCCTCTGTGTCCCCTGTGTGTCCCCAGGTCCCTTTGTCACCTGTGTCACCTCCGTGTCCCCTGTGTGTCCCCGAGTGTCCTCTC
>NW_008236824.1:545-883 GCF_000691975.1 Corvus brachyrhynchos
CCTCTTTCACCTGTGTGTCCCCCATGTTGCCCTGTGTCCCCTCTGTGTCCCCTCTGTGTCCCCTGTGTGTCCCCAGGTCCCTTTGTCACCTGTGTCACCTGTGTGTCCCCATGTCCCCACGTCCCTGTGTGTCCCCTGTGTGTCCCCGCTGTGTGTCACCTGTGTGTCACCTGTGTGTCCCCTGTGTGTCCCCACGTCCCTTTGTCCCCATGTCCCCGTGTCCCCTGTGTCCCCTGTGTGTCCCCTCTGTGTCCCCCTCTGTGTCCCCTCTGTGTCCCCTGTGTGTCCCCTGTGTCCCCAGGTCCCTTTGTCACCTGTGTCACCTGTGCCTCCCCCTG
>NW_008236824.1:2395-2723 GCF_000691975.1 Corvus brachyrhynchos
TCCTCCTCCTCCTGTATCCCGGGACCTTCATCCCGCCCTCCTCCTCCTCTTCTGCTATGCCGGGAAAAACTTTCCCTGCTCCGTCATTCCCGGGACCTTCCTCCCCCTCCTCGCTATCCCGGGACTTTCCTCCTCCTCCTCCTCTTCGTCATCCCAGGACCCTCCTCCTCCTCCTCCTCCTCCTCCTCCTCATCTGTCATCCCGGGATCTTCCTCCTCCTTCTCCTCCTCCTCCTCCTCCTCCTCCGTCATCCCCGGAAAAACTTTTCCTCCTCCGTCATCCCGGGACCTTCATCCCATCCCCGCCCACCTCCTCCTCCTCCTCCTCC
>NW_008236825.1:0-248 GCF_000691975.1 Corvus brachyrhynchos
AGATCAGGATTTTGGGGTTCCCCCAGACTTTGAAGGGGATCAGGATTTGGGGGTTCCTCAGGATTTGGGATCAGGATTTGGGGATTCCCCCAGGATTTTGGGATCAGGATTTTGGGGTCCCCCCAGACTTTGGGGTGGTCAGGGTGGGGGGAGTCAGGATTTGGGATCAGGATTTTGGGGGTTCCCCCAGGATTTTGGGTTCAGGATTTGGGGGTTTCCCCCAATTTTGAGATCAGGATTTTGGGGTT
>NW_008236826.1:0-1044 GCF_000691975.1 Corvus brachyrhynchos
CTCCTGGTTTGGTATATGCATGTTGCAGTATCTTCACTGCAACACTCTTGTATCCTCTGCGGACTCAGGGCAAAATCCTTAGATGTATCCAGATTTTCTACACCTGAAGCATGGCCTTCTTGAGAGTTCTCCTGCCATTACTTCTGAAGTTACTTCGTTGTAGATCTGAATGAAGTGCTGCTACTTGCTCTTTAAGAAGTTTTCCAAGTTCTTGTCCAAAAGCATTTGCTTGGACTGCTGCAACATGCTGAGGTTTGCCCACCTTACTGCAAGCTTCTATCATTTCAGTTATGGTTGCCTGACCAGGTATAGCACTGATTATACATTTGCACTCTGCATTAGCATTTGCAAAAGCAAGACCTTGTAGCAGATACAGTTTTGCCGCTTCATCACTAACTTGTGTGTCCAAGGCTTGCGTAAGACCATTGACGAATGAGGTAAAAGTTTCAGCAAGACCTTGCTTTATTTCTGTGTAAACCCCTTCTGGGGTTCCAGTTGGTGGATTTTGTAAGATTGCTTTTTGTGCTGCTTCTTTGATATCTATAAGCACATTTCAAGGCAAAACCACTGCCTGATCCTCTGGTCTAGCATGAAGTTCGTCACCAGCCAATTGCTCTAATGTGAGAGCTGCATGTGGTCCTCCTGCATATTTTTCTCTCAGCTCAGGAAGTGCTCTTCTCCATCTTGCATCCCATAGCAGGAGTTGTGCATCTGTAAAAATTGTTGAGGCAATACTTCTACAGTCAAAAGGTACCAAATCATAGTTGTTAAATGTGCCTCTCAACAGCTGTTTCAAGTATGGACTTCCCAGTCCATGATTCTCTACTGCATCCATTAAATCTTTGATAACTTGATGATCCATAGGTTGCCATACAGGAGGATTTTGATTCTGTCTGGAATACGTAACCGGCATTACAATACTATCTGTTTCGGCCATATTAAAATCTCTGTCTTTGAGTCCTTTTTTCCTAATACTTGACCAGTCTGTTGTAGCAGACGTATCTCTTGAAACATATTTGTCAGGTGAAACACTGTACATAACAG
>NW_008236826.1:1163-2048 GCF_000691975.1 Corvus brachyrhynchos
AGGTAATAAACGAGGAGTGTCTGAACCTGCCATCGCAGGTGGCTTTGATCTGGATACTGAAGGAGAGGGTACAGTGGATCTGGTTATGGTACTGCCACCATGCGGGATGGGTGAGGGCTGGGGACCCAGTGCACCAACCTCTTGAGGTAGATAATCTCTTGCACATTCTCTCAGTCGGAAATAAAGATGACGAACAAAGTCATCCAAAAGCTGAAAGCGACTGAGGAAAAATGAGGGATCAGATGCCTGTTGTTGTGGAATTTGAAGCTTTGAAGAAGGCATACGAGAAGTTGGAGTTGTACTGCTTGTTGTAAAAATATAAGGTGAAGCTTGAGAAGATATAGGAATGCCTTCTGAAGCTGTGATGGTCACCATATCCTCCCCACTGAGGTCCCGAACAGGCACTTGAAGATGAAAAAGTCCTATAAAGTCAGCTGAGCATCCCTGAGAAGTTCGAGAAGAATGTGCATGAAGTGGAATGTCTCACTCCGAGACTTCACTTTTAATAGGAATAATACGTGCTTGGTCCTGTTGTGATGGAAGGGGTGTCAGTATATATTTGAAAAAGTCCTCTTTCTCTTCTGGAGATAAAATAGATTTTGTCTCGCTGAAGCTGTGTGGGAGATGTGGTTTAACATCCTGTGATTGTCGTGATAATTCTCTGAGTGGTGTTGTCAGAGGGATGAGAGGTACATGTGATGGTGACACGTGTGAAAAACGAGGTTCACTCTCCTGTGAGAATTTAAAGGGTTTAATATAAAGACAATAAGAGACACATAAAATAAAGCAAAGAGATAACGGCCGGGTGCCTTGGCATTCTGCCAAGAGCACACCTGATGCTCGAGGTGAGTCCTTTTTATACCATTTTTACTGTCTGTTCTCTAT
>NW_008236826.1:3503-4340 GCF_000691975.1 Corvus brachyrhynchos
GTAGCTATGTTAGTCATTGGGTCATAAGTGACATTTACCAAGGTCCACCAGGATTGGAGCTTTCTTTCTAACTTAATAGCATTATTCCAAACAGCTTCACGGATTTCAATAGGGAAAACACCTTAATTTCCTTCTCTTATAATTAAGGAAGCTGTTGACTGCATCCATAATTGGGCTTGTATGCAGCTAAGGGCTAATGATACATTGTCTTGAGCTACACCAAGTGTGTTTAATATCAGTCTGTGGTCCAGGTCGCTGGTCTTTGCGAAGTCGGGGAGTATTTTTGAGACTTGCCACTGGCTATTTCCTAATACTAATAGGGAGGATTGTAGGGGCTGTTTTAATTTGGTCAGGTCACTGGTTGCCGTGGCCAATTTATTCACCAGTATCTCTGAATCAATTCTGTTTAGGACTCCTAGTCCTGTTCTCAGCATGCCAGTCAGGTTTCTCCGCATTCTGCCTTTGAGGGGTGTTTGCTTTTGCAGCCAGGCCATCTACTCTTCAAAGGATGTTTGTGTTAAAGGGGAGTGACTAGAATTCACTGCTCGCTCAGTCGGCAGACTCACCGTTCTATGCCCTGGAATGCCTCCAGCTGCCTGGAGAGACGGCAAGTGATAGCTGTTAGACTATTGTCATAAGCAGAAGCAAAGAGGTAGAAATATAGCCCTGACTCCATGCCTGTATTCACGTTTTCTTTATTCCTCCCATCCTGGGAGGGACGAGAGAATCTGTTCACAGAAGGGAGAAGCAGGAGAAAAAAGGGGTGGGCCAGCTGCAATCGGCCGCCTTTATTTGGGGGAGGGGAACGGGGAGAGCAGGGGGGGGACCCGGGGGGAA
>NW_008236826.1:5740-7249 GCF_000691975.1 Corvus brachyrhynchos
TGTTCAAAAACTTGGGGGAGCTTTGGTAAGTCAGCTGATAAAACTAGGTCTACTGGCATAGCCAGAGCATCAGCTCTACGATCACCCTCTGCAATAAATCCTGGCAGGTTTGTATGTGACCTCACATGCATGACAAAATAGGGATGCTCTCAGTGGGAAAGCAGATAAATCAGCTTTGAGAGCAGACCATAAATTTTCTTGTTTGAAACTTCTTTTAGGAGAGCGTGTTCTGCTCTCACAGTTACTCCAGTTACATATGCTGAATCAGTGACCAAATTAAAGGGTTCTTTGAACCTCTCAAATGCTCTGACGACTGAAGAGATATCTTTTCAGCTTTTACTGGCTAGCACTTGTAGTTCAATGCCTTAGAAAGCCTCGAGCAACCCAGAGAGGTAGCACAGGCAATCTAGCATTTCAGAACCTCCAAAATCGGTAACTGTATCAGCTGCAAAGCAAATACCTCTAGCAGAAGCAAAGAGGGAGAAATATAGCTCTCTGCCCGCTCAATTTTCTGCAGTTAGAAGCTTTCAAAAGAAACAGATGACAAGAGATGTTCACAGAAAGGGTAGCAGAGCCAAAAGAGGGTGGGGCTTCCCTTGATCTTCTCTTTTATTCGGAGAAGGGGAAAGGGGAGGACTGGGGGCGGACCCGGGGTGATCGGCCAATCAGACACTGCTAAAGAGTTTGAATTACATTTGGTTGTGCCCACGCTTAGAACAAAGGGGTTCAGAGCACATGGCAGAGGCAAGTGTCTTGGGGAGGGGGAGGGGAAGCTCAGAACAGGCAGCAACAGAAGATGGCTGCCAGTTCAGCTACTTGTGGTGACCCCTCGATTACACTGACGTCAGATTCCCACTTCTGCATCTTGGGGTCTTTCCAAGTCAGGACTGATCTTTTAGATTTCCCTGAGCCATTGGTAAAAATGGTTAGAGCATCAAGCGGTTTTCTACTTTGAATCTCTCGAGGAATAAAAGAGAATGTCAGATTAAACAATTGATGTTGTGGGTAATGATTTGATATTTGGCCTGAGTAACTGTCTAATGCAAATTGTAAGTTCATATTATTTTTGAGCAGGTGTTCTAATTGAGTCTGTTGTTACCGGTAAGTAGATGCATGCAAAGTCACATCCGGCCAGGGTGCGGAGCCTTGCTCTACCCTTCATGATAATTTTAGCTATCAGTTCTTGTGGCTTGGTGATGCTCTTGGACGGCTGGAGTGGGAGGAACACCCATTCAATTATGATGAGGTGTTCCTTCTTCTCCTTGTCCCAACTGAAAAATGAGGCCGTGGAAACGTGGTACCTTCCCCAGAATGACAAGCTTAAAGGGAAGGAAGGGCTGATACCTGTGTGCCTGCCTGGTGGAAATTGCCTCTTGCACCTTTTTGAGGGACTGCCTTGCCTCTTCTGTCAGGGATCTAGGAGATGCTAGACTGCCTCCCCCTGACAGTAGGTTCATAATAGGAGCCACATCCTTTGTGGTGAGTCCCAACCAGCGCCTTAAATAATTC
>NW_008236826.1:7347-9927 GCF_000691975.1 Corvus brachyrhynchos
AGGTTTATAATAGGAGCCACATCCTCTGTGGTGAGTCCCAACCAGGGTCTTATATAGGCTAGTGACCCACAGAGCTGTTGCATTTCTTCGAATGTTTTTGGATTGTTATTAACAGTGATGGGTGTTGGGGTGATAGAAGTCTCTGTGATTTTGAGTCCGAGGTATTTCCAAGGGCTTGTTCTCTGCATTTTTTCTGGTTGTAATTCAAAGCCCCTGACCTCTAGGGCCTCGATCACCATGTTAATTGTCTGCTCAAGGTATTGGTTATTGGCAGCGCATATCAGCACATCATCCGTGTAATGTAGGATGATGGATTTCTCTGCTTTGGCACGGATGGGAGATGGAATTTTGGCAATATACTCTTGACAGAGACTTGGTGAATTTTTCATTCCTTGGGGGAGCACGAGCCATTGGTAACGTTTCATGGGGGCTTCACGATTAATAGAGGGCACTGAAAATGCAAATCGAGGGGCATCTGCAGGGTTGAGTGGAATATGGAAGAAGCAGTCCTTAATATCAAGGACAGCCAAATTCCAATGTTGTGGGAGCATTGAAGGTGATGGCATGCCTGGTTGAAGGGGTCCCATGTCTTCAATAACCTCATTGATTTTTCTGAGATCATGGAGAAGCTGCCACCTGTTCTTGCCCGGTTTTTGTATCACAAACATGCGCTAGTTCCAGGGGCTATTAGTTGGTGCGATGTTCCCTTTAGCTAATTGTTCATTTACTAATGTGTGGAGTGCCTTAAATTTTTCATTTTTTAGCGACCACTGGTCAATCCACACTGGTTTATCAGTTTTCCAAGTCAATATTTGTGAATGGCACTCTGATCCAGTGGCCACAAGGGAAAATTTTGATGGCCAGGGGTGATATCAATTTTTGTTCCCCACTGAGACATAGCATCTCTTCCCCACGGGGTGAATTTGGTATCTAGGACATACGGGCAAAGTGTCGCTATTTGTCCTTCAGGACTGTCTTGGTTTGAAAGACAGGTGTCTGCTAAGGAAGGCGGAAGCCTCCCTTGAAATGGCAGATGGAACCCCTTTCCCTCCGAGTTATTATAATTTTGAAATCAAGGGGCTTTAGGCAAAGATGTGGGAAATAGGAATAACAGTTCTTTACTATTATATATCTATATGTGTATAACCAGTCAAACAAACAACAATAACTATGGCAGTAACAGCAAACCATCACAAACCCAGTCCCAGGCTTCTTGGCTGTCAGGCCCTTTCCCCTCGGGTGCAGTTCTGCTCGCAGCCAGCAGGGGCGCTGGCAGCTCCCGGTGAGCAGGGCAGGTGCGATGGTTTCCCTGCGGCTGCAGGGGGCGCTCCGGAGCGAGCTCGGGGAGCACGCGGCACTGGTGGCCTGGGATCCTGGGAAGGGATGGAACCTAAAAGCTTCACAAACCCCTGGGCAGCTGATCCTGCTGGAACAGCAGGCTGGAGCGGCAAGGGGAGAGACAAACACCCGGGGGCCAATTGTTCAGCCACTAATGTTTTGAGTGCCTCTAAGTTTTCTTTTTTTAACGACCACTGGTTAACCCACACGGGTTCATCTGTTTTCCAATTTAATTTATGTGGATGGCACTCTGCTTCAGTGGCCTGCAAGGGAAAATTTTGATGTCTAGGCGTGATATCAATTTTTGTTCCCCACTGAGACATGGCATCCCTTCCCCACAGGGTGAATTTGGTGTCTAGGACATACGGACGAAGTGTCGCTATTTGTCCTTCAGGACCTTCAATTTGGATGGTGTGTTTGGACTGCTTTGCAATTTGGGTACCTCCAATCCCTTGTATGATGCCCTGAGATTGCAATTCCCATTGCGTAGGCCACTTATCAAATGGAATGACAGACACATCAGCACCTGTGTCTAACATTCCCATTATACTGATTTTATGTGATTTGTAACGGAGCTTACATTCTATTACAGGTTTGTTGTTTCCCAAAACCTCAGTCCAACAGATGGCTGGGATATGACCATCTGTGGGCAGGTATTTGGGCAGTGGAATGGCTTGTGCAATGACTTGACCCTTTGGCATAAAGTATGGTGGATATATACATTGTACCATTAGGTTAGAACGCCTGTTCTGATCCACTTTCATGAGTGCAGGTGTAACCTCTATCTCAGCAGGTGTTTCCTGAGTGTCCCCAATAACAAAAAGGTATGTAAAGTCTGGTATGTGGTCCACGTTTTGGAATGTGATTGGTATCACTGTCTGTCTGTTGCTGTTGATGTGCTATGTTGGGGTTTTAGGAGCTGTCCTGGTTTTTCTTCTGTTAAAGGAATTTTTGCCCATACATGTTGCTAGGGGAGCAAATGGCTGGTTACTTAAGGAAAAAACAAAAGAGCTGGCTACAGAGTGGGGCGCATCTGGCTATTTTTTTGTTTTCACCTGAGTGTGTGGGGGCAGTCGGTCTCGGCGTTAGGACAGAGAGGGAAGCTGTTTTCTTTGGCTGCTTTTCCTTCTGCTGGAGAAGCCCCGGGATCCCAAATTCCGCCTTCCCTGCCCCGCTGGAAGCCGGGCTGTGGCCACCCTGCCCCGCCGTTGCTTCGAGCCTCCCCTACATTATAGCCGTGCT
>NW_008236826.1:10460-10991 GCF_000691975.1 Corvus brachyrhynchos
CTATTTCCCACGTCTTTGCCTAAAAGCCCCTTGATTTCAAAATTATAATAACTCGGAGGGAAGGGGGTTGCATCTGCCATTCCAAGGGAGGCTTCTGCCTTCCTTCGCAGACACCTGTCTTTCAAACCAAGACATGCTACATCACAGGTTACCTTAAACCATAGTCCAGGTGTCCATGTTATTTTGTCTGCAGCTCTATTTCTGTTGGAACGTGGAGCTATTAGGATGCACTGAATCATTAGTTTTTTTGCTGTTGACCTGGGGAGACAGTCTCTGAAGAGTTTTTAGCAGCAGTTATAATTGCTCTGCAATTCATAGCCACATGTCCCTTTTTCTGACAACGGTAGCACATGAGGTTACCTCGAGGTTGAGTTTCCCCTGTACCCACGCGTCCTCCACGACCTCCCCCACCATCCCCACTTTTTTCAAAAAGGGAACAGCTGTGTTCAGCTGCACCTTCTTTGTACAAACTTCGAGGATGGTTTCAACAGTTGGGGGTGGATGCAAGGGGAGACTCAGAATCACCTGCTT
>NW_008236826.1:11024-11835 GCF_000691975.1 Corvus brachyrhynchos
AATGCTTGTTGCAGGTGTGGATTTGGGACCTGGGAAAAGATTACTTCATGCAAACGATTATAAAACTGTATAATATTTTCAGTTGGCAATTGTTTAACGTTGGTATAATGAGATTCAGGCGTTAGAGATGGTAGTAATGTTAAGGCCTTTTCAGCAGCACGTGTTATTTCAATAAGGACTGGGCATGGAATAAGCATTGCTTGTTCTTGAGCATTTGCCACATTATTGGCACCAGATAAATGGTCTAATGTCAGATAATTGTGGTCAAAATCCAGATAATTATCTGGAGTTTTCCACAGTACTTGCAATAAATCAGATAAAATTTGCTTCCACTGTTGTTTCCACAACACAAATTCACCAGGGGTGAGACGAGAGTGCATTAGTGTAATCAATTCATGAGGCACCAACAGATGCGTTGAAAAGGTAGCACATAACAGGCTTTTAAAATAGTGACTATGCATCTCAAACTCCTTAATTGCTTTGCACAAATCTTTGATATTGGAATATGGGAAAGGAGTCCAGCTAGGATTAGCTCCTGTGCTACTATGAGGGAGAGTAGTAGCAGCCGGAGGCACTTCCTGGTAGCCATGGGTTCCTGGATGTAAAGGGGTAGTCACATGACTGTGGGAACATGGGGCTGGACAGTGGGAAGCAGGGGCGGGGAGTGGAGGGGCGGAAGCAGCAGGAGGAGGGGAGCGGTTGGGGTCAGGGTTGTGGGCGGAGGGGTCAGTGCTAACCCCCAGGGGTGTGAGCAGTGCCCGCCTCCTGGGCGGGAAGAGAGGGAGGGGCGAAACACGACGCCGCGGGGGCG
>NW_008236826.1:12832-13191 GCF_000691975.1 Corvus brachyrhynchos
TGCCTCTGCTTTTAAGCCGTTCCCATGCCACGTGGCGTGGAGGGGGCTTCGGCTGGTGCTCTGAGCTCGCTACTGCACAAAAAGCAGCAGCAGGGCTGCAGAGTGCTGGCACTGCATGCAACGGGTTCACTCCAGCCGACATATGGTTTGCCGGGATACCCCAAAAATCTCTCTAGAACCGTGGTTACGAGATAGCATGTTGGGCTCCATTTGACGAGAATTCACTGCTCGCTCAGTTGGCAGACCCACCGTTCTATGCCCTGGAATGCCTCAAGCTGCCTGGAGAGACAGCACGGGTGATCCGGCAGCTCGACGGCTCCAAAACGCGGCAAGTGATAGCTGTTAGACTATTGTCATAA
>NW_008236827.1:0-916 GCF_000691975.1 Corvus brachyrhynchos
GGTTGAATTTGTAAAGTGCCTTAAAATAGGGGGATTCGGTTCTTCATGGGAGCAGTTTAAAAAATTGAAAGTGAAGAGCACTTTGGCGAGTCTTAAAATGGGGGCATTAGTCTCATTGCCTTCTTTCTGCTGTTCAAGCAGTCTTTTTAATGTTTGGTGTTTGCGCTCAATGATTGACTGGCCTGTAGGAGAATGGGGGATGCCAGTGACGTTCCACACCCCATTCATCAAAGAATCTTTTAAATTCTGCAGATGTATATGCTGGGCCATTGTCTGTTTTTATCTTTCTCAGTGTCCCCAGCACAGCAAAGGCTTGAACCAGGTGGTTGGTGACATCTTTTGCCCTTTCCCCACGATAGGCTGAGGCGAAGGTCGCACCAGAAAAGGTGTCTACTGACACATGCACATATTTCTGGTGACCAAATTGGGGGAAATGGGTAACATCCATCTGCCATACCTCACAATTGCCGAGGCCTCAAGGATTACCCTCTTGGCTTAATGCTGGTAACTGGTATTTCTGGCAGCTAGGGCATGTCGCCACAATCATCTTTTCCTGGTCTTTGGTGAGGTGGAACATCCGGACGAGGGCTGGAGCATTTTGGGAGCATTTTGATGGAATGTGGCATGGCTCAACTGGGGTTGCTGGAATCTATTAAACAAGTTTGCCACCTCAATAGGTATGGCTAGGGCATCAGCTCTCCGATTCCCCTCTGCGATGAACCCTGGCATGTCAGTGTGTGACCTCACATGCATCATGTAAAAGGATTGCTTTCGGTGGGAGACAATTTGGATTAGCTTCGAAAGCAATTTACAGATTTTTGGATTCGCCACCTCTCTGAGTGATGCTCTTTCTGCTCTGGACACCACTCCTGCTACATATGAGGAATCTGTTACCAAATTAAAAGGTTCGCTGAAC
>NW_008236828.1:0-1214 GCF_000691975.1 Corvus brachyrhynchos
TGTCTGTGTGTCCGTCTGTCTGTCTGTGTGTCCATCTGTCTGTCTGTGTGTCCGTCTGTCTGTCTGTGTGTCCGGCTGTCTGTCTGTGTGTCCGGCTTGCTGGCTGGCTGGGTGTGTGTTCTTCCCTGTGCGTGTCCATCTGTGTCCATCCCTGTGTCCATCTGTGTGTCCGGCTGGGCACCCCTGCAGCCATCCCTGTGTCCGTCTGTCCATCCCTGTGTCCATCTGTCTGTCCTTCTGTCCCCTGTGTCCTCCTCTCTGTCCCCTGAGTGACCCCTGAGTGACCCCTGAGTGTCCCTGAATGACCTGAGTGACCCCTGTGACCCCTGAGTGCCCCTGGGTGACCCCTGAGTGACCCCTGTGACCCCTGGGTGACCCCTGGGTAACCCTGGGTGCCCCTGAGTGACCCCTGAGTGCCCCCTCTGATCCCTGAGTGACCCCTGAGTGACCCCAGTGACCCCTGACCCCCGGGTGACCCCTGAGTTTCCGCTAAATGTCCCTGAGCGACCCCTGAGTGACCCCTGAGTGACCCCTCTGACCCCCGAGTGACCCTCAATGTCCCTGAGTGTCCCCTAAATGTCCCTGAGCGACCCCTGAGTGACCCCTGAGTGACCCCTCTGACCCCCGAGTGACCCTCAATGTCCCTGAGTGTCCCCTAAATGTCCCTGAGCGACCCCTGAGTGACCCCTGAGTGACCCCTCTGACCCCTGAGTGACCCTGAATGTCCCTGAGTGTCCCCTAAATGTCCCTGAGTGACCCCTGAGTGACCCCTGAGTGACCCTGAGTGACCCCTGAGTGTCCGCTCTGACCCTGGGTGACCCCTGAGTGACCCCTGGGTGACCCTGGGTGTCCCCTAAATGTCCCTGAGTGTCCCCTCTGACCCTGAGTGACCCCTCTGACCCTGGGTGACCCCTGGGTGACCCCTGGGTGACCCTGGGTGTCCGTGCCAGGGATGAGCTCCCCGGATTTCGACAGTCAGACCCTGGCCGTGCTGCGGGGGAGGATGGTTCGGTACCTGATGCGCTCCCGCGAGGTGCGGCCCCAAACCACCCCAAAACCACCCCAAAACCAGCCCCAAACAGCCCAAAAACAGCCCAAACCAACCCAAACCCACCCCCAAACCACCCCAAACCAGCCCAAAACCACCCCAAAACACCCAAAAACACCCCAAACCAACCCAAACCCACCCCAAAACCACCCCACACCCGCCCCAC
>NW_008236828.1:2463-2851 GCF_000691975.1 Corvus brachyrhynchos
CCCCAAACCACCCCAAATCCACCCCAAAACCGCAAATGACAAAAAGCCCAAAAAGCCCCAAATCACAAAATCCCAAAACCCCAAAACCCCAAATCCACCCCCAAACCACCCCAAATCCACCCCAAAACCGCAAATGACCAAAACCCAAAAAAACCCCAAAAACCCCCAAAACCCCAAATCTGCCCCAAAGATCCCAAATCCCCCTCAGTGACCCCAAAACCCCCAAAAAACCCCAAAAACCCCAAAAATCCCCGCAGATCACGCTGGGCAGAGCCACCAAGGACAACCAGATCGACGTGGACCTGGCGCTGGAGGGCCCGGCCTGGAAGATCTCCCGCAAGCAGGGTGGGGTTCTGGGGGATTTGGGGGATTTTGGGGGGATTTGGGG
>NW_008236829.1:0-449 GCF_000691975.1 Corvus brachyrhynchos
TCTGCAGGCGACACACAACTGCCCCGGGCAAAATTCTGGGTACGGAGTTTACTCATTAACCAGTGGGAAGGCCCTCATGAGCTTATCGTTTGGGGTCGTGGGTATGCTTGCCTTTCCACAGATACTGGGATACTGTGGCTACCTTCAAAATGCGTTCACCCTGCCCTACGGCACCAGAGGCAGAACAGGCAACCTCCAAATGATGACCAGAACACCAACCATCCAAATGGCGGCCAGAATGTAGATCATCGGCCTAATGACTCTTCTGATGATGACCAGGATGTCAACCATCAGGTAGATGGTCCTTCTACAAGCAGAGACTGGGATGGTCCTTCCACAAGCAGAGACTGAACTTTAAATTTCTTGTCATGGAGTCCGATAGTTAAAGCCTTAAGGACATATTTAGAATTAATAACTGATGTAAATTTCTATTTAGGATTAATAGTAGA
>NW_008236829.1:710-1104 GCF_000691975.1 Corvus brachyrhynchos
TCTGGAAAAGAGTTCGTAAAATAATTAAAGGAATCAATCTTGTTGCACAATTCCTGCCTGCTGGATCTTCTCTCCTCCTCCTCCCTAGGGCTGCAGGACACGGTGACATACCGTAGGAACCAGGCCTGCGGTAATACCCAGTAGCTCCCAGTAACCCCAGTCAGGTTCTATTCACGCCCACGGTAATCCCACCGGCTCTCAGGATGATCCAATAGGACCCGGAGTCACTCCCAGTATGGTTCCAGTCATTTCCAGGATGATCTCAGTCACTCCGACTATGGTCCCAGTCACTCCCAGACACTCCCAGTATTACTCCAGTCACACCCAAAGTGAATCCCTGTTACTCCCAGTCTGGGCCCAGTTGCTCCAAGTCTCTTCCAGTATGGTTCCAGTA
>NW_008236829.1:3107-3765 GCF_000691975.1 Corvus brachyrhynchos
CAGCACCAGTGGATTCACACAGAGGAGAGGCCCTTCCGCTGCCCCAACTGCAGGAAGGGCTTCAGGTAAAACTCCCACCTCATCAGACACCGGCGCATCCACACCGGGGAGAGGCCCTACGAATGTCCCCAGTGTGGGAAGAGCTTCTCCAGGAGCTCTCACTTGAGCAGACACCAACGGAGACACCGGTAAGGGAAGCCCTGCGAGTGCCCCGAGTGCAGGAAGGGCTTCATCCTCTACTCCAACTTCATCCCCCGTCAGAGGACCCACGTTTGCCAAAACCCTGGTGACCCACATTTCCCGTGATCCAGTTTGGGAAGAGCCAAGCTGGTGCTCTCCACGTCCTCCTGGATCCCTGTAGGCACATGGGTGAACGCAGGGGCTGGAACATCCATCAGGACTCTGATTGAAACACGAGATTCATTGGGAAGAGCTGATTTATTGAGTTTACGGCCCAAAAATTCTCACCTGCTCTTTCCAGTTGTTTCTTCTGGTGGCATCCAGCAATCCTGGATGATCTTGGAGGTCATTTTCAACCTAAATAGTTTCCTCCTTCATCCTGTCAAAACAACCAAAACTGGGGTAGAAATAAAGGAATTCAACAAAGGTATCTAAAGCAGCACCATTTTACTGGGATTTGGGGGTGAATTTGGGGTTG
>NW_008236830.1:0-240 GCF_000691975.1 Corvus brachyrhynchos
GGGACCCCCACCCCAAAACTGGGACCCCCACCCTAAAATTGGGACCCCACCCCAAAACTGGGACCCCCACCCCAAAACTGGGAGCCTCATCCCAAAATTGGAACCCCCAAACCCCCCCAAGGCCTGGGATCCCCCCCTGGATCCTCCTGGGCCTGGGCCCACCCCCAGTTCCAAGGCCTGGAAATGGCCCCAAAACTGGGACCCCTTCCCCAAAATTGGGACCCCCACCCCAAAATTGGG
>NW_008236831.1:0-655 GCF_000691975.1 Corvus brachyrhynchos
TTCAGAGCCACTGAGGTGCTGGATCGCCTGTGCCGCCTCTCCCAGCAGCTCGGGGCATTTCCAAGGCACAGAACGGTGAGCCAGCCGACTGAGCGAGCAGTGAGCATATTGTCAGGGTCCCTCCAAGTCATCACAGAATTGTGCGAATTTGAACTGTCTGTAAAGGCTTTCAGAGCCTTGAGAGGGGTTCGACTTAGCAGTGATTTCGGCACCAGATTGAATGCTGTGTTAAACAGCTTATGTTTGGGTTTGTGGACTGAAATTTGGCCTGTGTAGATGTCCAGAGCGTACTGGAGATGTTCGTTTGTCTGGAGCAAATGCTCCAAGTTACCAACTGTTAATGGCAAATGTATGTATGCAAAATCACACCCAGCGAGTGTTTGGAGGCGGGCCCTGGCCCTCATGATTAGTTGGACCATTCGTTCCTGTGGTGTTGTGATGCTTTTGGGCCACTGATATGACAGAAAGATCCACTCTATAATGATTAGAGGGTCCTTCTGCGCTGTGTCCCACTGAAAGATCAGGCCATGACATCGAGGTACATTACCTAGAACAATGAAACTGAAAGGCAGGTGTGGAAGGGTTCGGTGAGCCTGTCAAGAAGACAGGGCGAGCTGCACCTTACTGTGTAGAGGGATTCCTTGTGGAATATAGG
>NW_008236832.1:0-316 GCF_000691975.1 Corvus brachyrhynchos
CTGTGGCTGGAGATAGGGAGGAGCCTCCGGTGGCAATCCATCATCAGACAGTTCATAGGGGAATTGAGCAGGCCCTTCCAGGAATAAGTATGTCATACCGTAACCCTCGAACAGGTTTGTGGGAGGGTCCCAGCCCAGTGCTATTTAATGGCTGAGGATATATGTGTGTTTCCTCCTCAGAAGGACCACTGTGGGTGCCCAGTAAGTGGTGCCGTGCTACACATGTAGGATCCCGAAGCGAGAAGGCGCAGTCAGCATCAGCTGCTGAGGAAAGTGATGCCATTACTTCAACAGCTGGAACTCTGGGACCTCCGTC
>NW_008236833.1:0-648 GCF_000691975.1 Corvus brachyrhynchos
GAATTTTGGGGATTTGGGGGGAATTTGGGAAATTTTGGGGATTTGGGGTGGGAATTTTGGGGATCTGGGAGGGAATTTGGGGAAATTTGGGCGTTTGGGGTGGGAATTTTGGGATTTTTGGGGGTTTGGGGTGAGAATTTGGGCTGGAATTTGGGAATTGAGGTGGAATTTTGGGATTTGGGGCTGGAATTTGGGGAAATTTGGGGGTTTGGGATGGGAATTTTGTTATTTGTGGGAATTGGGGTGGGAATTTGGGGAGGGAATTTTGGGGAATTTTGGGGGTTTGGGGAGGGAATTTTGGGGTTTGGGTTATTTGGGGCAGGAATTTGGGGGTTTTTGGGAATTGGGGTGGGAATTTTGGGGAATTTGGGGGATTTGGGGTGGAATTTTGGGATTTGGGGCTGGAATTTGGGGAATTTTGGGGGTTTAGGGAGGGAATTTTGGGAATTTTGGGGAGGGAATTTGGAAATTTTGGGGGTTTGGGGAGGGAATTTGGGGGATTTGGGGAATTGGGGTGGGAATTTTGGGATCCGGGGAGGGAATTTGGGGTGGGAATTTGGGGGATTTGGGAATTTGGGGATTTTGGGGCTGGAATTGGGGTGGGAATTTTGGGATGGAGGTGGAATTTGGGATTTGGGGTGGGAATTT
>NW_008236833.1:905-3486 GCF_000691975.1 Corvus brachyrhynchos
TTAATGAGATCCCAGGTTTAATTAATCCCAGATTTGAGCTCATCCCAGATTTAATTAAATCCCAGGTTGGATCCGGTCTGGGTATTAATTAACCCCAGATTTAATTAATCCCAGATTTAATCAATCCCAGATTTAATCAAACCATAGAATTAATTAACCCCGGGATTAATTAACCCCCGATTTGATCCCATCTGTGCATTAATTAAAGCCAGGATTTAATTCAATGCCAGGTTTAATTAACTCCTGGGTTTAATTAACTCCTGGGTTTAATTAATCCCAGATTTGATCCCATTCCGGGATTAATTAATCCCAGATTTAACGAGGTCCAAGGTTTAATTACGCCCAGGTTTGATCCCGCCCTGGGATTAATTAAATCCCGGATTTAATGAGGCCCTGGACTTGATTCCATCCCAGATTTGACTGGGAGGCACTGGGAGGCACTGGGATGGACTGGGAGGCACTGGGATGGGACTGGGAGGCACTGGGAGGGACTGGGAGGCACTGGGAGGGACTGGGAGGGACTGGGAGGGAGCACTGGGAGCGACTGGGAGCGACTGGGAGGGAACTGGGATGGAACTGGGATGGAACTGGGAGGGAACTGGGAGCATCAGGAGCGGCTGGGGGGACTGGGAGGGACTGGGAGAGACTGGGAAATTGGGGGACTGGGAGCACTGGGAGCGACTGGGGGGACTGGGAAATTGGGGGACTGGGACGGACTGGGAGCACTGGGATGGACTGGGAAATTGGAGGACTGGGAGCGACTGGGAGCACGGGGATGGACTGGGGGGACTGGGAAGGACTGGGAAATTGGGGGACTGGGAGCACTGGAAGCAGTGGGATGGAATGGGATGAACTGGGATGGACTGGGAGGGACTGGGGGGACTGGGAGCACTGGGAGTGACTGGGATGGACTGGGAGAACTGGGATGGACTGGGAGAACTGGGATGGATGGGGGGACTGGGGAGGACTGGGAAATTGGCGGGCTGGAAGCACTGGGATGGACTGGGAGCACTGGGATGGACTGGGAGCACTGGGAGGGACTGGGGGGGACTGGGAGCGACTGGGCCGGACTGGGAGCACTGGGAGTGCCAGGAGCAACTGGGAGCACTGGGAGGGACTGGGAGGACTGGGAAATTGGAGGACTGGGAGGACTGGGAGGGACTGGGGGGACTGGGAGCAACTGGGGGAATGGGGATGTTGGGAATACTGGGAGCACTGGGAGCACTGGGTGCGCCTGGGGGGACTGGGAGCACTGGGAGAGACTGGGAGGGACTGGGGAGACTGGGGGAATGGGGGACTGGGAGCACTGGGAGCGACTGGAGATACTGGGAGGGACTGGGAGCACTGGGAGGGACTGGGAGTGCTGGGGATACTGGTGGAACTGGGAGTACTGGGGGAAACTGGGAATACTGGGAGCTCTGGGAGCACTGGGAGCACTGGGAGCTGTTACTGGGAGCTGTTACTGGGCTGAACTGGGAGGTGCAGCAGGACCCTGGGACTGAAACTGGGACAAACTGGGACAAGCTGGGACAAACTGGGATATACTGGGAGATGCCTCAGCAGCGGAACTGGGACATACTGGGACATACTGGGAGGTGTCCCGGGACTGTTACTGGGTTATACTGGGACATACTGGGAGCTATCCCGGCACTGGAACTGGGATGAACTGGGAATGTTCGCGGGACAAACTGGGAGCTACTGGGCGCTGCCTCAGAGCTGGAACTGGGATATACTGGGAGATACTGGGAGCTGCCTCGGGGCTGTAACTGGGATTTACTGGGATATACTGGGAAAAGCCTCGGGGCTGTAACTGGGATATACTGGGACATACTGGGAAAAGTCTCAGGACTGTAACTGGGATTTACTGGGATATACTGGGAGCTACTGGGAAATGCCTCGAGATTGGAACTGGGATATACTGGGATATACAGGGATATACTGGGAGATATCCTGGGACTGTAACTGGGATATACTGGGATCTACTGGGATATACTGGGAGCTGCCTTGGGGCTGTAACTGGGATATACTGGGAGATATCCCGGGACTGGAACTGGGACAAACTGGGAAAAGCCTCAGAGTTGTAACTGGGCCATACTGGGATGTACTGGGAGATATCCTGGGACTGGAACTGGGAGCTACTGGGAAAAGCCTCAGAGCTGTAACTGGGATATACTGGGATATACTGGGAAAAGCCTCAGGACTGTAACTGGGATATACTGGGAGATATCCCAGGACTGTAACTGGGAGCAACTGGGAAAAGCCTCAGAGCTGTAACTGGGATATACTGGGAGCTACTGGGAAATGCCTGAAAACTGAACTGGGATATACTGGAAATAGCCTGGGACTGTAACTGGGATATACTGGGACATACTGGGAAAAGCCTCAGAGCTGTAACTGGGCCATACTGGGCCATACTGGGCCATACTGGGAGCCGGAGCCGGGGCCAGCAGCCACCCAGGGCCCGCCTGGAGCCCCCTGCGCGCCTGGAACTGGGCGGAACTGGGCAAACTGGGAGGACTGGGCACACCCCGGGCTATTTACGGCCCGCGGGGGGGGGGGGGCGGGGGGGGGGGTTGGGGGG
>NW_008236833.1:5274-5852 GCF_000691975.1 Corvus brachyrhynchos
ATTATTTTGGGGATATTTTTGGGAACTTTGGGAGATTTTTTGGGATATTTTTGGGAATTTTGGGGGGATTTTTTGGTGGATTTTTTGCGAATTTTTGGGATTTTGGGGGGATTTTTTGGGGATTTTTGTGGAGAGTTTTGGGGATTTTGGGGGAGATTTTGAGGGGTTTTTTTGGGATTTTGGTGGGTTTTGGGGGGGATTTTGGGGAGATTTTGAGGGTTTTTTTTTGGGATTACTTTGTTGGATTTCAAGGGATTTTTTGGAATATTTTGGGGGGGATTTTGGAGGGATTTGGGGGGATTTTTTTGGGATTTTTTGGGGATGGGCTGGGATTACTTTGTTGTTTTTCAAGGGATTTTTTGGAATATTTTGGGGGGGATTTTGGAGGGATTTGGGGGGATTTTTTTGGGATTTTTTGGGGATGGGCAGCCCCTCCTTTCCCTTCCCTTTCTCCCCGTTCCAGAAATGGAAAATTTGGGGGGATTTGGGCACTTCCAGGTGGGATTTGGGCACTTCCAGGTGGGATTTTGGGGTTGGGATTTTTGGGGAATTTTTGGGGGAGGATTTTGGGGGGTGAT
>NW_008236833.1:7221-7752 GCF_000691975.1 Corvus brachyrhynchos
CCGGGGGGAACTCAACGGGATCAGCCCAAATCCGGGGGGAACTCAACGGGATCAGCCCAAATCCGGGGGGAACTCAACGGGATCAGCCCAAATCCCGAATCCTGTCAAAAACCCAACGGGACCATCCCAAATCCATGGGGAACTCAATGAGATCGGCCCAAATCCCAAATCCAGTCAAAAACCCAACGGGATCGGCCCAAATCCCAAATCCATGGAGAACTCAACGGGATCGGCCCAAATCCGTGGGGAACTCAACGGGATCGGCCCAAATCCCAAATCCAGTCAAAAACCCAATGGGATCATCTCTCAAATCCCAAAATCCCAAATCCTGAATCCCAAACCCTCAAATCCCACCTTCCAAATCCTCAAATCCCAAAATCCCACATCCCAAACCCTCGAATCCCCAAATCCCGAATCCCAAACCCTCGAATCCCCAAACTCCCGCATCCCAAACCCCAAAATCCCACATCCCAAACCCGCAAAACCCGCATCCCAAACCCTTGAACCCCCAAATCCCGCATCCCAAACCCC
>NW_008236833.1:13311-13759 GCF_000691975.1 Corvus brachyrhynchos
AAAGGGAACGGGGCGGGGAGTGGGCCCAGGAATGGGAACAGGGCCGGGAATGGGGCCGGGAATGGGAACAGGGCCGGGAATGGGGCTGGGAATGGGGCCGGGAATGGAGTCGGGAATGGGGCTGGGAGGGGTCGGGAACGGCCCCAGATCTGTCGGGGCTGAGGGGTGCTGGGTTCGTTGGGAAACGCGACGGGATCGCGCCGTCGATCCCAAATCCCTTGGGAAACCCAACTGGATCATCCCGAGGGAATGGAGTCGGGAATGGGGCTGGGAGGGGTCGGGAACGGCCCCAGATCTGTCGGGGCTGAGGGGTGCTGGGTTCGTTGGGAAACGCGACGGGATCGCGCCGTCGATCCCAAATCCCTTGGGAAACCCAACTGGATCATCCCGATGATCCCAAACCCCTCGGCCAACCCATCCAACGATCCCAAATCCCTTGGCCAACCCA
>NW_008236834.1:0-1576 GCF_000691975.1 Corvus brachyrhynchos
ATTACTAAGGTTAAAAATAATTATTGCTCAAGCAAATGGTTTAATAAAAAAAGGAGAGATTGTGATAAACAGCTATTATAGCATTGGCTTTTGAAGATAGTGAAATGTAAGAAATATTATATGTTAGAATATGTTAGGAGATATTATGTGCATGTTAAGAATAACTTTGCTATGCAGATACTTACTAATTAACATTATAACTAGGGTTAAAGTTACAAGATGATTATATAGCTTGAGTTATAAGATACCTATATAATTTGAGTTATAACTTTTTTATACAATGTATTAGCTAGTATATGGTTAACTAATCGCTTCATGCTTAAATAAATGGAAAGCCAGGTGGATAATCTCAAAAATAGACAAGATAAGAGAAGCAGCAGGATGTGCTAATGAGAAAGGAATTTAAACCGGTTGGACCCAGAAAGACCTAGGAACACCATAACTGCGCATGCTCCAAAGACAAAGTTGAAAAGTTCAGAGTGAAGGAGAACTCAAGCCTTCATCAGAGAAGACCCCCGAAGACCCTCACATCATAATATGCATGCTCTAAAAGGTAGACTGGGGGAGGAACTATGTTAATCCCTTCTAAAAAAAAGGTAAATTAGTTCTCAGAAAAACTATGCATATGCATTGTGGTTTATTAATATGCATAATGTTAAAGCATATAACTGGGAAGTTTGTGTAAGTGGGGGTGCCTCTGGCTATGAGCTAAGCACCCAGCACTGTCCGTTGGCTTCAAATGACCTTTGTTCCCTATTGTCCCTTATTAAATTTATAAAACCCAAAAAAAAAGAGGAGTGGGCTTCGTTTCTCACATCTCTTATCATTTTTTTTCTCCACTCACATGCAGCCTTTAAACTTGATGCAAGTGCAAGAGCAATTATATTTTCTCCATTTTTATCTGTCAGCGATTCCCACTGTTCATTTATGTTCTCTTGGATTTTTTCCCACTCAAACCAGCGGTGTACTGGAAGAGGATTAACACTGTGCCACTGTAAATAGTCGGACAAGTCTTTAGTCTGATTTTTTTTAATTGTTTGCCATTATCCTGCTTTGACTATGCCAAAATGTTATGAATGGATGTGGGGGTTTAGACTAGTTCCTGCCTTTTGCCCAGGCCTCCGGCAGCAGGCAGTAGCCTTATAGGGGTGGCCAGCACCCCAAAACCCACTCGTTTGCAAATTCTTTAATAATGGCTGATTCTGTCTATTATAGAATTAATTATTTATTTAATAGACACAAAACTAACAGACATAAGACTTAAAACACACTATTACTACACAGGACATTGGGTGTTTGGCACAACCTCTGGTCAGAGGGAGTTAACACCTATCCTCCCTTACACAAACTGTCTCAGTTGTAAACCCCCCCCACCTCAGGAAGGCCATATACACACAGGACATTCACATGAGAGGCAGCTGAGGTGTCATAAACCATCAAAGACACCCAAAGAACCCCCAGACTGATTCCTGAGGCCTTGAAGCAGGGGACTGCACGTGATGCAAAGTGATGCAACAGATCCAGAGCCTGTTGCAAGAGACAGTGTCAAACTTGCTTCCATCCCCCCCCCCCCCGG
>NW_008236834.1:2279-3411 GCF_000691975.1 Corvus brachyrhynchos
CGAGGCTTTCTAAGGCATTGAAATACAAGCGCTAGCCGGTATAAAGCTGAAAAGATACCTTCCACAATGGAGTGATGATATTTTCTACTTAATCTCTCTGTCACTATCTTTCTTCTCCCCCCACCACCTCTTTTTCTATTTCTTTCTCTCTCTCTCACATTTACTGTTAAATAAAATCCATACTATTGACTTCAGTATATGGTCTCCTTTGCACCTTAATTCAAGCAGAGGCATCTCTCTAAAAATTTTAATAACCGGATCATAACAGAAAGAGAGGTAGATAGTCACCACCCTAGGATACAGCATTGTTTCAGCAGGTTTTAAATCCAGGGTAGCAACTGTGGCATGTGGCACACACCCAACTGTCTTTTTATCCGTTCTGGTTCCCTGGAGTCCTCCAAAAGTCTAGCTCCTGCACTTTACACAGATCCAGAAATGTTCTTGGCACCATTTTGGGGCTTAAGGTGGCCCCAGGCATTCTACTGCCCCCATGACAGTGCGGACTGGAAAATGACTTTGCAAATACACATGGGCTGTGCAGCAGAGTGCAAGAAGTCTCAAGGAGGGGTGGGGAGGAGCAATGGCCACCCCACCTACACAGAGCTTGCCCTGTTTCCCCACTGCTTTCCCACCTGGTTGTTTTGAGCCAGTCAACCATTCCTCCGGTCTCCTACACTGATGGGTAGAAACTGATGCCCAGGAAGTTTCACCTGAATATGAGGAAGAACTTATTTCCTATGCAGTTGATGTCGAATGATTTTTGCCTTTTTCCTTTCCTCTGTATTCTTTACACATATATTTGTAGCCTATTATTGTATTAGTAGCTAGTCCCAGTACTTTTCCCTACCTTTTCCCTAGCCAGAAAGCCAAAACATATTCCAGAGCTCCAAGCCCCGGGGGGTACAAGGCCCCAATCTGTCTCCCACACCTATCCTATCTTGGTTCTTTCTGGGAACCAACGCCAAAAAACAGCTCTTCAAGACACATTTTCATAAACAAAGTTTAGTTTCCATCTGAGGGAGGATTCAGAGAGGGTTGAACCGGAGGAAATTGCAGCACCACGTATGTCTCTAATTGGTGATTTTTGCCAATTATGCTAATTTGCTAAACTTATTAAACCGTATTCACCCGG
>NW_008236834.1:4450-6285 GCF_000691975.1 Corvus brachyrhynchos
GTTCTTCCCATTGCTTCTTTCATCTCTCAGTATCTATCTTCACCTATCAACAAACCCACAGTTTGTTTGTAAAGACAAATCCATCTCAGTCCTTTCATCAATCAGTGGAATTCCTCCCATTGTTTCTTTGACCTCTCAGTATCTAGCTTTTACCTATCAGCAGACCCACGGTTTGTTTGTAAAGACAAATCTATCTCATTCCTTTCAATCCCTCCTCTTATTTTCTTAATAATTGTCTTTACAAACTTTTTAGTTATTAGTGACTTAATTTTCTGTTCTTGGGTCTTTTTTGGTTTTGCAGTGACATAATTTTCTGACCTTTTGTAGCCATCTCTGGATCTATAGGCATGGCTACTACCTGCATCCCCTTGATCACATGTTGAATAAGTTGCACTAAGCAGGGGATCATGCATGGTAAAAAGATTAGAGTTGCTACAGCACATAAGAGAAAAAAAGCATTTGTTTAACCTCTAGTCCATCAGCTAACTACAAAAACATGTCCCATTCCCATCCTTTCCATATTTGGACCAGTACATGTCTTAACTTTCTTATTCCTTTTGTTATTTGTTTCACCATTTTTCCACTGTCACCTATTTTCAAACAGCAGTTTGAGTAATTTAATTTTCTACACACTCCCCCTTCTTCTGCTAATAGATAAACTCAAAGATAAAGTCCAGTCACAAACACTTTTTCCCACGTATACACCTCCTGTTCTATTTAAACAATAAATGCTTCTTTCAGAAGAATGAAGTAGCCATGGACTTCCTTCTTCACCCCAAAATCCCATTCATTTAGGTTCGACTGGGCTGGTCACCCATGGCCAGTTTTCAGATCCTCCTGGCCCTCCACAGACCCAACAATTGCTAAGGTTAAAGGTTTTTGCTACTTCTTCTCCTAAGACTAAAAAAATTATTCTCCTACTTTTGGCCCAAACCTAACTGACAATATAAAGTTAAGATTATTAAGAGAAACATTCTAATGATGTAATCTAATATCCTAACCTAATTTTCACTGTCACGTTGTCTTCTGCACCGTGGCGAGTGAAGGCACAGAAACAGCTTAACATAAAGAAAACAATGACAGCAAGGATTAGCCCCCAATGACTGGAGATTCTAAAGATGCTCATACAGACTATTTCAGCAGATGGTCTGTGAGTAGGCACACGGGGCTTCCCCCGATGTCGATGCACAGGCTACTGCTCCCGTCCACTCCTGCGGAGTGTCAGTCGCGGCCTCCAGTCCTTCTCCTCCAGCTGAGATATCCAAATCTCCAGGGCTTCAGAGACCTTGACCTGAGTGTGATGGGTCCACCCGTGTTCAGCTGTCTTGACGGCTGTTTTTGTGTTCAGTAACACATGGAATGGGCTGCGTCACTTCGCCACCAGTGGTGCTTCTTTTCACTTCTTAACTAGGACCCAATCTCCTGGCTGGATGTTGTGAACAGCAAAGTCCAAAGGCAGGGTCTGTGCCAGCTGAGCTTCCTGTCAAAGAGATTTCACAAGAAACAGTATCCTGGCCACATATTGTTTTAAATATACATCACTTATCTCCACCCTCCCACTAGGTTGAGAATTACAAGGGTAAGGAATTCGAACATCAATTCAAAGGGAGATAATTGAATATCTTCCCTGGGTCTGGCCCTTATTCTTGCTAAGGCCAGTGGCAAGAGCCGTACCCATGGCATCTTAGTTTCTGTCACCAGCTTCAGGAGGTATTTCTTTATTTTTCCATTCACCTTTTCAACCCAGCCTGAGCTCTGGGGGTGCCAGGGGGTGTGGAGGTTCCATTGAATACCTAAAGGAGGCATAACCCCTTGAAGAATTTTTCCTGAAAAAT
>NW_008236834.1:6809-12090 GCF_000691975.1 Corvus brachyrhynchos
TGTTTAAAAAAAACTCACTGTTCCCTCCCCCCCCCCCACTAGGTTGAGAATTACAAGGGTAAGGAATTCCAAACATCAGTTCAAAGGGAGATAATTTAATATCTCCCCTGGGTCTTGCCCTTATTCTTGCTAAAGCCAGTGGTAAGAGCCGTACCCATGGCATCTTAGTTTCTATCACCAGTTTCAGAAGGTGTTTCTTTATTTCTCTATTCATCCTTTCAACCCAGCCCAAGCTCTGGGGGTGCCAGGGGGTATGGATGTTGCATTGTATTCCTAAAGCAGTCATAACCCCTTGAAGAATTTTTCCTGTAAAATGAGTTCCCCTATCTGAGTCTATTGCTTCCACAATCCCATATCTTGGAATTATTTGTTCCAAAAATACTTTAATAACTGATCCTGTAGTTGCTGAAATGGCTGGAAATGCTTCTGGCCACCCTGTTAGCTGACATACTATTACCAGAAGATATTTAAACTTTCCCACTTGGGCATTTTGGTAAAGTCCACCTGGCATCTCTGGAAGGGATGTACAGCCCAAGGCCTCCCTCCCCTGGCAATTTTCTTTATAACCCTGTTATTGGTTTTAGCACAAATCAAGTAAACATCAATAGCTCGCTTTGCCAGACTAAAAAGACCCACAGCAACATACATTTTGAGGAAGGCTTCTTGCCAGTCCTCGGGAGCCTCAATAACTCCCTTCATGAAGTTGTTTCAATAACTGTAAGGCCAGAGCTTTTGATATCCACTGTTTACCATCCCTTGTAAACCAATTATCCCCTCTTTCCTCTGCCCCACTCTTTAATTATCTCAAGTTCTTCTGGTGGAAAAGACAGTTTCTCTGGCAGCAGTGAGGTTACTGGGAACAAGGGGAGGATCTTAGAGATTTCTGGCAGCAATGCAGCTTCCCAAGCCTCTTCATCAGCCAGTCGGTTACCTGTTGCCTCCTCTGAGCACCCTGCCTGATGTCCCCTGACATGTATTATTGCCACTCTTTTTGGTAAATTCACCACCTCCAATAGGCGAGAGATTAAGTTCTCAAGAGCTAACATTTTTCTCCTGCAGGTTAATAAACTTCTTTCTTCCCATAGTTTCCTAAATGCATGTATCACCCTATATGCATATTTAGAATCAGTAAAAACATTCACTATCTTGTCCTGATATAATTCACAGGCTCTCACAAGCCCACACAGCTCTGCTGTCTAAGCTGACCATGTGGGCAATAACCTCCCCCTTTCCTTTAATTCCTGTCCATTAACAATAACATAAGCTGTATCCTGTAACTTGCTTCTCTTCTACCACCCTTGAAGACCCATAAATAAACACATTTTCTCCCTCAGGCCAGGCACTGTCTCGTAAATCTTCCTTAGCCTGGGTCTGGAGATCTATCACTTGAATGCAGTCATGGGTTTCTTCCCGGCCCCCCTCTTTAGGGCCGTTCACACAGGAGGCTGGGTTAAACCCTTCCCCACTTTTCAATTCTAAATCCTCCGGTTCCATTAAACAAGAATTCATATGTAATAACCGAGTGCTGGTCATCCACTTAGAGGCTCTTTCAGTTAACAAAGCTTTAACCTGATATGAAACTTTAACAATCAGATATCCTCCCCTTGTCAGCTTTTGGGCCTCAGTTACCAGCAAGGCTGTGGTTGCACATGATAAGGGGAGATAAAGGGTTAAGGAAGTGCTTGCTTAAAATTGCTTGCTAAACATGTACCATATAGCTTGCTTAACATTTATTGTGCTTGTCAAGCAAGATGGAAGGATGCAGGGCTAGTGATAAAAAGAAGCAACTGTGACTTAGTTACTGATCTTTGACAACTAACCATCCTAGTGGTTTAGACTAGGGCCAGGAGCCAAGAGAGCATGCGCGACAAGGAAAGGTGAAAAGTGCAGCCCTGAGGAAGACTCGTTTACTTCATCCTGAGACCCCAGCCTATGACCACCAGGAGGCACTGCGCATGCTTGAAGCTCACATAATGATGACTAAGGACTATGCAAATAATTTCAGGAAGAGGATATGAATATGTATAAGTGTATTGAGAAACTTAATGCATATGTAACATTTTAGGGGATAAATGTAGAGACAAGTGTTGCTGACAGTGCGCATGCCTTTGGAGGAGAGATCCCCCGTGCGCCTCAGTGCTGAATAAACATACCTACTTTACGACTTACGAGTTGTGGAGTCTTTCTGCATATCATTTTGGTGAGCCAGGCAGGAGGTGCTCTGTTCGGCTGCAGGACTGACTGAGGGGTGGACGTCCTAGGCGTGCCCCAGGTTTTTCCTGGAGGAACTCCGCTCCTTGGCTGCTCACTGTGGGGACAGACAACAGCCTGCCACGGTTGCAGATAAACAGTATGTTGAGGATATAGGTAGCCTGTAAGTTGTACGCTTGTCCAGGGCTGCTGGTAAGTCACGCAGATACGTCTGGTGCCCAGCATAGTCCCTATATTGGGAAGGACAGGGCCTTGCAAGCAACCGGCTAGGGCAGCCGGTGGAAGAGATTCGCTGACCAATGGGCGGCTGCTGGGGGTGGATTGAATGAATCCAGAGGGTAAGCAAGGAATGTGTAACGTGTGTGTGGAATGAATGTTGAATTTTGATTGTTTGTTTGTTTTGGAGTGTATTATGATTTTGTGGGGTTGCATGTTTGCATAAATGTTTTGTTTGCGTAAATGTTTTGTTGTTTGTTTGGTGTATGTTATTTTAAGTTGGAATAGTGGCTAGATAGGAGATTAAGGGGACCCTTCTCCCTCAGTGGTTTGGCCATGACCCTTGGGATTTTGTAAATGAGGAAGGTTGTTGGATAACGAGGGGAGACTAACGAGTTTATTTAAAAGGAGGATATAAATCTCCTGCAGGACAAATATTGGCCTTAGACTGGGAACATCCCGCACCAGAACACTTTACCTTTTTTAATTTAACTCTAATAATTGGGATCCCTTGTTTTATGTGTGGCTGTATTAGGACTTTGAACTCACAAATGGGGTGGCACTCTGCATGGGTATTGTTACAGAGTAAACTTTGCAGAAAACGGTGGTATTGCTCTTCTGCCAGGCAACAGGCTGTATGTTTTCAGTGTATTCGGGCACATAACGATCAAGCTGACTCTGAACCTGATATTGTGAAATTTGTGTGTGGGAGGAAGTACCTAGTCTCCGAAGCTTGGAGTGTGTGGGAAGAGGATTGGGAAAAAAACGTGAAAGTCTGTGAAGAGAGGTTTAGGTGGAAGCAAAAAGGGACAATGAGAAAAAGGTAAAAGGTGAGATGGGAACTGGCCAAAGCAAGGAGATTTCAAAAGCGAGTCTGCTTGGTTGCATATTAGCACATTGGAAAGAGATTGTAGGAACTGGGGGTACAGAAAGTAAAAGGACTCTTGTTAAATATTGTAACCAGTGGTGGCCACTGTACAAACTGGAAGATGGAGCAAAGTGGCCACCTAATGGAACTTTAGACTATAACACTGTTGCAATTGATGTTATTTTTAAGAAGAGAAGGGAAATGGGATGTGCCCTATGCTGTGTTCTTTTCTCTCCGAAACCACCCTGAATGGCAAAGAAACTGTGGAATCAGGCCACCCATAGATCTAATGATATTTGCCCTTGAAAAAGAAAATAAAGCCAGTAAAGGTAAACTTAAGCGGTGCTGCTTGGCATGCAATACAGGCCAGAGGTGTAAAAGATCAGATAAAATTTACCAGGCTCCAGAACAAGAGCAAGAACTAACTGATTTGTTTAAGCCTCCCCCTGGGAGACAGGAGGAGCATGCAGACTCGGAAAGAACTCCCACTCCCCTGGTCAGTCCTGTCTCCTCCCAAACAAGGAAGCATGTGTTACAAGCCCCCCTTCGAGCAGCAGTGGGACCCGAAGGGAATACAATGCTGATCAAGGTGCCTTTTTCCACAGTTGATTTGGATGCACGGAAAAAGGTTGCAAAAGATTATCGAAATGATCCAGTAAGTGTAACAAAACATTTAAAATTTATTATGAAACAACATAACCCTGATTGGAGTGACATACAATTGTTGCTGGAAGCAATGACAGAAACAGAAAAACGGTTGATCTTAAAACAGCAGGAGATTTGGCAGAAGATTATCATAAGTCAAGACAGGAGGATGTGAAGGAGGATTTTCCACTTCAAGACCCAAATTGGAACCCGAATAGGTTGGGAAAAATGGCAACGTTACGAGCCTATCAAGAATGGTTCGTAAAAGGAATGGAGAGAGCAATTCCTAAAACTATAAATTGGTCAGCATTGTATGCAGTTAAGCAGAGTCCTTCCAAGTCACCATCCAAGTTCCTGGATTGACTGAGGGATGCGATGCGCTGTAACACACCGCTGGATCCTGGGTCTGAGGTAGGAGTGCAGCAACTAGTATCCCTATTTTTAGACCAATCTACAGGGAATATTAGGCATCAACTTCAAAAGCTGCAGCCGATGGATGGGAGGAATTTAGAAATTTTATTAGATGAGGCATGGAGAGTGTTTAGTAATCAGGAAGAAGACTATAAGCGAGGAATGAGGAGGCTAGTGGCAGTTGTGGAAGAGGAAGGAAGGGGAAGACATAAGCAGGGACCACCTAGATGTGACCGATAGGTAAAGGTTTGTAAAGGGAAGGCCTGGTAAAATCATGGCTCCGGCCTGTTACTTAGCCTAAGTAGAAATAGACTGTGGGAGAATGACTCAGCTAGAATAGAGGAAGTGAGGCACACCGCGTGAATGCCTTGTGCCCGCACTGTAGTGTATTGGTGTTGGTTAAATTTGGTTTGTTGTGCTTTAAAAATATGTAAATTGACAACTGACTAACGGCATAGAAAGGACGTGCTTTTTGTAAATAAAGTTCCTCCTTTGCACCTGCCTGGGGACTCCTCACTGCTCCGTATTGCTACAACTGGTGCCCAAACGCGGATGACTGCACTACAACAAAGAGTGGACCTCGCCCAGGACCGAAGACCCCAGGCCCCAGGAGTGGCCCCGGCCCGCGACCTACACCGGTTCCCGCAGACCCCCCACAGGGGCCCCAGGCAGCGTCCAAGCCCACGCAAAGGATTCCGACGGCGGCTCCAGGCAGAGCATCCCTACGATGAACTCTGGCGGCGAGCTCAGGCGGCAAATCGGCACGCTTAGACAATCCGAGCAAACTCTCAGCTTCACCTCATCAAACTTCAGCACGCGCATTCAACACTTTAAAGTGAGCTGTGGTTAATAATGGGTACTAAGCTGTCCCTTGAGCAGAGACAGACCCTAGAGACGGTGCGGCAGCTTTTACGAAGGCAGAACAGAGAC
>NW_008236835.1:0-629 GCF_000691975.1 Corvus brachyrhynchos
GCTCCGAACTGGTTTGTACCAGTTCACGGTGGTTCGTACTGGTCTATACCGGTCCATACTGGTTTATGCTTGTTTATACTGGTCCATACTGGTTTATACCGGTCCATGCTGGTTTATACTGGTTTATACCGGTTTGTACCGGTCCATACCAGTCCATACTGGTCTATACTGGTTTATACCAGTTCATGGCAGTCCATACTGGTCTATACTGGTTCATATCGCTCCATACTGGTCTGTACCAGTCCATACTGGTTTATACTGGTTGGTACTGGTCTATACTGGTTTATACCAGCTTACACTGGTTTATACTGGTTGGTACTGGTTGATACTGGTCCATACCAGTCCATACTGGTCTATACTGGTTTATACCGGTTCATGCCAGTCCGCACTGGTCTATACTGGTTCATATCGCTCCATACTGGTTTATACTGGTTCATACTGGTCCATACTGGTTCATATCGCTCCATACTGGTCTATACCAGTCCATACTGGTTTATACTGGTTTGTACTGGTCTATACTGGTTTATACCAGCTTACACCGGTTTATACCGGTTGATACTGGTCCATACTGCTCCATACTGGTTTACACCGCTCCACACTGGTCTGTACTGGTCTGTACTGGTCTGTAC
>NW_008236836.1:0-1950 GCF_000691975.1 Corvus brachyrhynchos
TATGTCAACACAATTGCAAGGACCCTTGAAGATACGAGGTTGAAAGGGATAATTCCTCAAACCACACCTTTAGACTTTAAAATCCACAATATCCATCCAGGGGAGTGGGTACTAGTAAAAACATGGAAAGAGCAATTTTTAACTCCACAAGGGGAAGGTCCTTTCAGGTGCTACTGATGACTGAGGCAGCGATCCGGACCAAGGAGCGAGGGTGGATCCACGCCAGCAGAATCAAAGGACCCGTGGAAGAACCTAAGGAGTGGACTATAACATCTAAGCCTGTGTCATGGGTTAGCATAGCTACGGAAGTGATTCTCTTGCAAAGAGGCGCTTACAGCTTCCTCTATGACCTGAAAGAACCTATCAACTGGCTAGTTTGAATATGGGCAACTTTTTAAGCCACTTAAGGAGCTTGACACGCCTCTGTGATCCACATTTGAGAATGAACAAACCCCAGGAAAGCTCTCTCTTGCTTCTGGCCTTGGGACAGGTAACTGGGGGGGGGGGGACCCCTTGGACACCGGGGTCGCAAAAAGGACCAGTGGGGCTGGGCCAGTCCCTGCTCGGCCCGGAACGGGCTGGAACACAGCCATCCTGGAGCCCTGCGGCCCTGTTCCACCTGCGGCCCCCCCACAGCCCTGTTACGTGCAGACAGCGTGTCCCGGCTCTACACCCCTTCCCCTCCAGTGCGGCTGAAGATTCAGCTGAAGCTGCCCACTGCACGGCAAAGATCATGTGGCCAACAGCGATAAGTGAATTCCAGCTGCAGGGCCCGGGTGAGATTAGCCCTTTTTTAGTGCTGTAAGTTTCCTCCAGAACAGATGAAGCCTGCAGACATCAATCCTCTTCCAAGTCTGAGGAAGAGGGAAGGTGAAGAGAACACCAGAGAGACACCAAAGACAGTGAAGAAGGAAGAGCTGAAACCCTGAGGGAGGAGAAAGAAGAGATGCTTAGAAGCTGAAATTCTGTTGTAAAGCTATGGTGGTGATGGACTATGATACCTCAGAGTACCCGTTGTAATTTCATGGAAGCATGGGGGGGTGGAGCGTTCAAACTGTACTTGTGAGCAAAAGTATCTGCGCTGCACCAAGCAAATGACCGTAATTGTGAGCAAAAGTACCTGTGCTGAAACAAGCAAATGCTGAAGCAGCTGTAATTTGATGAGAAGTTTGAACAGGGAGAGATGGAAGTGATGAGGACTCTTGCTCCAAATTGTAAGAAGACCTCTGTTCCTAGAGATGAAGATGCTCACAGAGATGGGTGAAGAGAACTTTTGTTTCTGAACAGCTCATCCTTAAAATGGTACCCCAGTAGCTCAAGATTGGACCCTCAAAAGCAGTTGTGGGAAAAGCTGTAAGTCGGGGGAAGGGACTCTCACATGTGAGCAGAGAACCAACACAGGCGGCTGTCTCGCTGTGACACTGAAGTCATGAGAGAACTTCCTGTGGAGATGTCTCCATAGCATGAGGAAGAGAGACTCCTCTCCCTAAGTGAGCTGAACAAGGTTATTATAGAAGTGGCAAAGAGACTGAAAATCTCAAGGGTTGTCTTTTTACATTGTAGTGGGAGAAGGGAGAAAGGTGGGGGGAGGAGAAGTGTTCCGAAGGTTTGGTCTGAATTTTTTACCCTTTCTTTTAGGTCTGTTAGTACACTTCTTTATATTCTTTTAAGTTTTGTGCCTGCTTTGCTTTCTCCTAATTCTTATCTCACAGAAGGTAAATAAGTAAGTGTCCTGGGTTGCAGTGTATTCTATTACCATCCTCATGAGGTGTTGAAATCAGGTGGGGCAGTGTTTCCTTGCCTCCTCCCCCCAGACTATCTTTCTGTTAATTGCCCATCATTGTCCTGCCACCTGACTCAGAGATAACTCCCTCCGGACTATCTTCTGTTAATGAGCCTAATCAACACTTTGCCTCATGACTCATCACCCCATTGTGAGATGCTCCACCC
>NW_008236836.1:2015-2892 GCF_000691975.1 Corvus brachyrhynchos
CATGACTCATAGATAACTCCCTCTGGACTATCTTCTGTTAATGAGCCTAATCAACACTTGGCCTCATGACTCATTACCCCATTGTGAGATGCTCCACTCAGAGGGAGGAACCAAGCATCCCATCGTCGATATAAGCTGAGACTGAACACCAGAGACAACCCCTTTCCACTGGATTTCCAGAGGACAGGAGCTACACAGCCACCACTGGACCTTCTGAGGAAGAGCAGACCCTTTTTCTACAGGATCACCGCTTCAGAGGACTGCAGCCACCATTCTATCAGACTGCTACCACCACCCTGCCAAACAGGGACTCAGGTTGTATCTTGACTCTGTCAGTTTGAACCAGTGTTTTCTTTTAGTTTTTTTCTTTCCTTTACTTTAACTTCCCCATTAAATTGTTATTCTGACTTGGTGCCTCCCACTGGTTGGTTTTCAAACTAGTAAAGTAAGTAATGAGTATTTTGAACCAAAACCACTACAGCCTGGTGATACCAAGTTGATTCTTAAGCGGGAACTGGGGGGTAGTGCACTGGGAAGGCCCAAATGATCCAAGGGATGCACCAAGAATCACACCTGATTGGGAAATAAGGCCAAGCTTATATCAGTGGTTTCAAGTGTCACCTGGACAAATTCTGAGACACCTCCGGTACCCCTCTTGGGGAGGAATCCTTCCACTCCAAACAGGAGGATCAGGACTATTTTGGGCTGAGGGTTCTCATATTCTGGCCTTAGCCTGTAACTTACTTAAAAAGGAGGAGGAATTGCTAACCTCCAACAGTGCCATACCATATACCCTGTCTGATTCATCCCAATACTGGACATGCTAGCTGGGTTAAAAGTAAATGTGTAGACTGTAAAAACTATTGGTATCGTAGTT
>NW_008236836.1:5037-6809 GCF_000691975.1 Corvus brachyrhynchos
CCAGCTCTGTACTGGACTCAGGAAAAAACAAAGGAAAAGAATTGTAAGTACAGTAATAAGGTCAAACTCTTTCAATACAATGATACAAACAAAAATCCTTATTTTGGGATCCCATATATATCAAATTTTTGGGAAAATACAAATCAACAAAAATTTGATCACTGGAGGGCACCAGATGGCCTATTTTGGATATGTGGAAAAAGGGCATATGCAAAGCTCCCCTCTCGGTGGAAAGGGAGTTGTACCCTGGGAATCGTACACCCAGGATTCCTTCTTTTACCCAAGCCAGACGAAGATCAACTAGGAATACCAGTGTATGAGGATCTGAAAAGGAATAAAAGAAAATTGATTGGAGGATCTCAAAAATGGAGAGATGAGGAATGGCCCACTCATCACGTAACTGAAATGTATGGGCCAGCCACCTGGGCACAAGATGGGAGTTGGGGGTATCGAACCCCAATTTACATGCTGAATCAGATTATAAGACTCAAAGGAGTTGTAGCAATAATAATGAATCAAACTGGTCAGGCATTGGAATTACTAGCTAGCCAACAGAGCCAAACAAGAGCTGCGGTGTATCAGAATAGGTTGGCTTTAGACTATCCATTGGCTGAAGAAGGAGGGGTTTGTAGAAAATTTAATACATCAGACTGTTGTTTGAAGATAGATGACCATGGGGATGCTGTCCTAGATATAGCCAAAAATGTCAGAAAAATAGCCCATGTACTGGTCCAAAAGTGGGAATCCACACTAAAACTTAGCTGGTGGGATAATGTATTGGGACTAGAATGGTGGAAGAAGTGAGGCTTCTTCCTTTTATGTGCCACTGCAGGCTTGATATTTCTCCCTTGCCTGATCCCCTGTTTTATTTGATTAGTATCTACTGTGGTCCAAGGCATGCAAATAGTACCAATGCCTGTGGAAGCAAAACTGGCCACATCTGGAACGGCACAAAAGATCATGGTGTTAAAGAAGCAAAATGATATCAAAGATCCCTTTGAAGAAGCAAGATTGATTTGTGAAAAAAATGAGCAATTAAAGGCTAGAAAACAAGGGATACTGCTCAAGCCAAATGATCTGTAAAGAAAGAAAAAGGGAGGTATTGTTATAAATGTATTGTGATGTTGGCTTTTCGCACGTTACATAATGTTAGAAAAACTTTACCTAGTTCTGTAATGTAATACGTGATATAGAATGTCTATTGTTTATGTAGTCAATTTAGAAAAGATAGGCAGAGAAAGTCTTCACATTCCTGGAGTATCTTATCAGAGAAGAAGAAAACCAGAAACCAGAGAGAAGAATTTATGGAGGGAGCAGAGATGGAATGGAGCCAAGGAGGAAGATAAGGCTGATGGGATGATACACAGAAACTCCAAAGGATTTATGAATCATGCATGATTGTGCTGAATACGCAATAAGAGATGTACTTTTAAAGATGATCTTTTGGATGCAGAGGTGTGCCTTTGGCTCTTTGCCAAAGCACCCGGCCATAATACCCTTATTTGCTATTGTCTCCTAATGGTCCCTTTTATTAAACTTTTTAAAAATTTTACAAAAAGTGAACCTCATTTTTCACAACTCCTTGGAGGAGAGAATTGGAGGCCAGGATTGAACAAAAGCTCTCACAGACTCAGTGTGGAAAGGGAAAACCTTAAAAACCTTGAGTATCTCAGAGCATTAATGAGCCCCACTGAGTGTCAATGCAAAGCTCTCAAGGGACTCGTTAAAGTAATTGGAGATAATTGGAGGCCATGATTGCACAAACCTCTCAT
>NW_008236837.1:0-1387 GCF_000691975.1 Corvus brachyrhynchos
CCCCATCCCCAATTTATCCCTAATCCGTTTTTCCCCCCATGGCTTCCCTATACAGTTCCCTTCCCTACAACTCCTCTCCGATGCTGAGGGGGGGATAAAGAGGGGGAGGGAAGAAATTGACTATTTTGTTTAGGGTTCCAACAGGTACAAATGGAAGAAACCCTCTCCTGCCTCAGTTTCCCCACAAAGCATGCTCAGAGAGGCCTTTCTCCCTTCTGTCATCCTTAAGATGTTCCAGAGGAAAAAAAAAAATCCGTTTGGACATTTAAAGACTCAGGAGGATGGCTTGTTTGGTTTTGAAACTGTCCGTGTTATCTCATGTTTATCCAGTTGTTTTCAATGTTAAGTTTTAAATCTCTTTTGTTAGAAATAAACGGGTGAAGTGTTGGTGTCCCTCCCCCCCCTTGCCATGTGGTCCTGGGACAGGGGCCCTGGGGGGGAGACACGGGGTTTCCCTACCCCCTGGTCAACCTCGTTCCCTATTGGTTGTTTTGTGTTTCCCTGCGCGGGCAAGGACGCTCGGGTCCTGTGATTGCCGCAGTTTCCTCGGCATCCTCAGCCATGTGGCTAGGAAAATAAACATCTCTGAAAATATCTATCAAGAATTGGTCCATATATTCTTTTCCATGGGCCTCATTGTCTGATACACGTTGCAACAATCCCCACTGCAACACCATAGGTGTTACCGAAAGCTGTATATGGGAAAGCACCGAGGTTCCTTTTTCATTGCCCATACCCATGTCAACTGTCACTGTTATAACCCATCCAAATTAGGAAACTGTATGCAAAATGGGAAAAAATACTGGACTGTAGAAAATTTAGGAACAAGTGGTAGCAGGTTGGGAAGTAAATGTCCAAAAGGGGAACGATGGATTTGTTTCACATATATTGTTGGGAGTAAAGTCTCAGGCTTAGTAAAAGAACAACTGGTAAACAAAAAGGCAAAGCCAGCACAGCAATCTAACTCAATATCAACCCCAATTCAAGACATGTATGTGAAACTCAAACAACAAACAGAAAATGAAAAGGATATCTCAAAATTTGGAAAAAACCTGTTTGTGGAATTAGGGGAAAGGATAGGTAAGGAGCTTAATGTAACCAACTGTTGGGTCTGTGGAGGGCCTCTGATGACAGAGGAATGGCCATAGAAAGGCAGTAGCTTAAGCCCAATAGAACTCCTTAAGTGGAATCAGACAAAGATAAGGGGAAAAAACAGACTAACTAGAAGGGTGGGTACTGAGTTCAACAGTGATAGGAGAGGAGTGTCTCTGGCGTTCTGGGAACAATTTCCTTAGCGAAGTAGGAAATACTCCCTGTAAGAGATAAAGGTCAGTAATGGAACTTTTACATGGCAGGTCCCCAAGAAACCAGCTCTGTATTGGACTCA
>NW_008236838.1:0-236 GCF_000691975.1 Corvus brachyrhynchos
GATCGACCAAGCGATGAAAAGGGGGGCTGACTCCACCAGTGTCTGGAGGTGGGTCTTGACAGGCGTGGGCAAAAGATATATGTGTGGAGATGATCTCTACATGCAGCAAACCCCGTGGAAGACCATAGAACAAGGGATCCAAGCCACCTCAGAGGTAATTGGCACAGAGGCACAACTCCTTCTGGCACCCCGACTACCGTTGCTGGGATGGATGTTCAAAGCAGAGGTTCCCTCTA
>NW_008236839.1:0-2509 GCF_000691975.1 Corvus brachyrhynchos
TGTACTCAGCACTGGTGAGGCCACACCTCGAGTACTTTGTCCAGTTTTGGGCCCCTCAGTTCAGGAAGGATGTTGAGACACTTGAATGCGTCCAAAGAAGGGCAACAAGGCTCATGAGGGGCTTGGAACACAAGCCCTATGAGGAATGACTGAGTGTGAGAGATAGTCCAAAGATCCCTCATCTGCCTCACGATCATCGCCAAGGACAGAGACTGAACACAGGAGTCCTGGCCTGGCTGAGGTGGGGTGTCTGTCAAGTTTTGCCTGCAGGTATGTCCGCTGGGAACTGGTACGCATTCCTGAGGAAATTAGTGCAGGTCACAGTGGACTGCGCCGTTCTTGTTGCCAAAACGGGAAGGACTGCGATGATGTGGAAAGGAATGACCTGTCCTGTACACCTGTCCTGTACCTGTTTCCCAAAGCAATGGGCCTCATAACAACGGCTGTAGATTTGCCCCACCTCTTGGGGAAAAAAGGGGGAGATGTGGAGATACAGCTAGGAAGCAGAAGTGAGAGCACTGCTAAACTCATGTCACAAGTAGACGTGCTAACGCTGCTAGGCTGCAAACCATGGCAGGCAGTACTGCCTATAAAAGGGATGCTTGGTATGTACCTGCGATAGTTAGTGCTAGCTTCTACTTTTGCAATGTTATTATGAAACATAGATATGGTCTTGGCCAGTTGCCCCTCTCTTTTGAAAAGGACTATAAAGGGACTTTCTGAGATAACTGAGATCTCCCCACAGAAAGAAGACAAATCTATTGGCAGAAGGCCACAAGGACTTAGTCTCATCTGTTGGTAGCTATTACCCTTTTTCTTCCTCTCTACTCTAGATATGGTCTTGGCCAGTTGCCCCTCTCTTTTGAAAAGGACTATAAAGGGACTTTCTGAGATAACTGAGATCTCCCCACAGAAAGAAGACAAATCTATTGGCAGAAGGCCACAAGGACTTAGTCTCATCTGTTGGTAGCTATTACCCTTTTTCTTCCTCTCTACTCTTTTACTTTGTTTATCTCTCTCTCTCTTTCTCTCCTCTATCGCATTACCGTGTTGTGGGCACTTAATAAAGGTGCACTGTTTTAATTAAGACTGAAATCCCTTGTGTCCTTTTGCACTCTGAGATCTATAAACAAACCATCACGATCCTCGCTTGTATTAGTGGATTGTGACACTGAGGGAACTGGGGTTGTTTAGCCTGGAGAAAAAAAGACTCAGAGGTGACCTTATCACTCTCTACAACTACCTGAAAGGTGGTTGTAGTCAGGTGGGAGTTCGTCTCTTTTTCCAGGCAACAACTGACAGAACAAGAGGACACAGTCTTAAGCTGCACCAAGGGAAATTTAGGTTGGATGTTAGGGAAAAGTTTTTTACTGAAAGTGATAAAGTTCTGGAATCGTCTGCCCAGGGAGGTGGTGGAGTCACCATCCCTGGATGTGTTTAAAAAAGGATTGGATGTGGCACTCACTGCCATGGTTTGTCATGAGGTGGTGTTCGGGCATGGGTTGGACTCAGTGATCTTGAAGGTCTCTTCCAACCTGGTGGTTCTGTAAAAAGTTCTGTGAAAAATACAGAGAAGGGCAACAGAGCTGGGGAAGGGTCTGGAGCACAAGTCTGATGAGGGGCAGCTGAGGGAGCTGGGGGTGTTTAGCCTGGAGAAAAGCAGGCTCAGGGGAGACCTTATCACTCTCTACAATGCCTTGAACGGAGGCTGTAGCAAAGTGGGGGTTGGTCTCTTCTCCAAGGTAACAAGTGATAGGACAGGAGGAAATCGCCTCAGGTTGGTACAGGGGAGGTTTAGAGTGGCTATTAGGAAAAATTTCTTTACCAAAAGGGTGGTTAAATGTTGGAACAGGCTGCCCAGGAAAGTGGTGGAATCATCATTCTGCAAAAGTGTTCAAAAAAACATGTGGATGTGACACTTAAGGACATAGTTTAATGGTGAATATCGTAGTGGGGTTGGGTTGATGGTGGGACTTGATGATCTTAGAGGTCTTTTCCAACCTAAACAATTCTCCAATTCTATGATTATCACAAGCTGTCTGAAATAATTGTAAAGCAGTGCCATAATTTGCTTACTGCTTTTTTTTTTTCGCAAGAGGTGTTGGTGAACTCAGGTTTGTTGTATTCAAGAAATTCTTCAATGGGACCCAATTTTTTGTAATTCAGCTGCTGAAATTAATGAGATTTGGTTCACTGATATTATGGCCTTTTCAGTAAGGTGCAATATATTTCAAACTATAAGCTGATGGATTTTAGGACGTAAGAAATAATTATTCCTTTGAATGGAGAGAAATTTTTAGGTTAGCTGAAGATTCTAGACTGGATATGCCAGTGTGATGCCCATCCATAAGAAAGGCTGAAAGGAGGATCTGGGAAACTACACGCCTGTCAGCATGACCTTGGTGCCCGGCAAGATTATGGAACAGATCATATTGAGTGCCATCACGCGGCACCTACAGGACAGCCAAGGGCTCAGACCCAGCCAGCCTGGATTTAGTCGGGGTAAGGT
>NW_008236839.1:2743-3843 GCF_000691975.1 Corvus brachyrhynchos
TTGGTCCCATTCCCTAGTCCCGCCTTTTCCCCGCCCCCGGATAAAACCTCTGAGTTCGGCATTGTTTTCGCCTTTGCCTCTGGAACCTTTCACAGTGTGGAAGCAATAAACTGCTCCTGTGGAATGCCACACAAAGACCCTTCCCACCTCTTTGCGACCGACTTTATACTGAAGCTAGCCTTGTGTTTGTTTGTGCATGCACACGTGAGCCACAGAGCCGGACAAAGACAGTAATAGATGACGCCTGAACGTGGATGGCCTTGGACCATCCCCGAAAGCATCTCCAACAGCTCCGCGCAGTTAGACCTAAGTCGCATCTCAGTGCAGCCATTGCCCCAAAGAAATCTCTGAGTTTTATCAGGGGTTTCGGCAGGGGGGGATCGGCAACCTTCTCAGGAGAAGAGAAGATCAGCCTGTGTTGGTGGACCACCCTCGAGACTTTATTTGACCCTCTAGTGAGGTAATATGGGTCACTTTTGTATCCTTTTCTGTTAATTTCCTTTTATCTCGAGGGTTGGGAAGAGAGGGAGATGGGGGCAAGAGTTTTCTTGTCTCTTGTGGGAAGTTTTTCTCCCAGTTCTGAGTCCTTGTTCGGGAAAATTTTCGTTATACCATGGAAGGTTTAAAACATTTTGTTCAGTGGTTATTTAAGCAGTGGTTAGTTGAGTATTTAAAGCGCTTTGTGCGCTGGTTGTTTATGTCGGGAAAAGGTTATTTGCTTTACAAGTTACTAAAAGCTGTTGGGAGTCTTGGGGAATGGTTGGGAAATGTTAACCCCATTTTAAAAACCCCTTTGTCGCTTTCCTCTCCCTGCATCCCTGATCCCTGTCATAGGTTAGCAAGCATAGTCCCGGAAGGGATGTCCTTGCTAAGGGGTGCTTACAGCTTCCTCTGGGACCTGATAGAACCTATCAGCTGGCCAGTTTGAATATGGACAATTCTTTAAGCCACTTAAAGTTGTGACCACCTCTTTGATCCACACTTAAGAATAGACAAACTCCCCCCCAAGCTCTCTCTCGTTTCTGGTGCTGGGACAGGTGGCTGCGGGGCCCCATGTGGGGGCCAGCGGGGCCCGCCAGCACCCGCTTCGGGCCGGCCGC
>NW_008236839.1:7318-9395 GCF_000691975.1 Corvus brachyrhynchos
CCTTTGGCTCCCATGGTCCCGCAAACCTGGAAGTAAACCGAGACTGGGAGTTCATAGCTGCCCCTGTTACATACAATAGACAGGGACAGAATTCCCAGTGGGAACCATTCCTGTTTGCCAATTTAAAGGAACTGTGTAAGGCTGCAAATGATTTCGGGTGGGAATTTCAAAAGCCTAGTTCAGGCTACTTTTGATGCAAGCATTCTAGTGCTGCATGATATTAAGAGACTCATGTCCTGCCTGCTCTCCCCAACTGAATGTCTGTTGTGGGAGAGAACATGGAAAAGGCTGCTTTGGGACCTCCACGCGAGTTACCAGAGCAATCCCAACAGATCAAATTTAACCCTAGAGCAGCTATGCGGTGAAGGCAACCTAGAAAAGCCTTTAGATCAGGCCCGGACACTCCCGGAGCTGGTCCTTGGTGACTTGAAGCAGGCTGAAAAGAGGGCATTGTCCCTTACCCCCACCAGCTCTACCCCTCCTGCAAGCTACTCCAGTATAAAGCAGGAACAAGGGGAGAGTTTCATCAAATTTGTAGACTGGTTAAAAGGGGCAATAGAGATCCAGGTTGAAAGCATAGCAGCTCAGAGAGAGCTGCTTAGAACTTTGGCAAGAGATAATGCAAATGCAAGATGCCAAAGTGTCATAAGAGCCCTCCTCCTGGACCCTGCCCCCACCCTTGACCAAATGGTGGAAGTGTGCACCAAACTAGTAGGGGAAGAATACACTGTTAACCCAAGCTTCCAACAAGGGGTGGTGGGTGCCATAACAGCAGGAAAGGACGATAATGAAAGGTGCTACTGTTACAATTGTGGAAGTTTTCAACACTTCGTAAAACACTGCCCTAAACCCAAGATAGTTAATGGGAATGGAAAGCATGTTATTACAGACTGTTCTACCTGCAAGCACCAGCCGGGAAACGGGCAGTGAAGCGCTGCCTGGCCCCGCACGATGCCACCAAAACAGCGGACTGCCACAGACAGTGACTCCTCTCCGCAGTGGGAAGCAGGCAAAAGACTTTTGCTCATGAGTACCTGTGCACACCTTTTCCACGACAGAACTCAGCAACCCATACATGCAGGTTTTGAAAAACTTTTGGATAAAACAGTAGATGTTTTAGTAATCAGAGACACCATGTGGGGTCCACCCGAGCTCTCTATTTCACCTGAGGTGCACACGGTAGACCCCAGTGGACAACTACAGATTGCTGTCTCCTGTGCTAACACCCCTTGGTTTCTACAAAAGGGTCAAGTGGTAGCACAGGTGATCATCCTACCCGAGGACTTCCCCAGGTGCTACAGGATGCCGTCCATATGGTGGGCACAAGTAGTGGGACGGAACAAACCAACCCTTCATTTCAAACTGTGCAATGGGAAATTCACAGCCACACTGGGGGGGGATGGTCGATACAGGGGCTGATATCACCATCATATCCGAAGCAGAGTGGCCACGGCATTGGAAACTTAAGCCAGCTGCTGGGGTGGTTATGGGGATTGAGGGTTCTGCAGCATCTATGAGGAATATAAATAACATCATTACCGAGGGCCCAGACGGACACTATGCCTCCATCAGGCCATTTGTAATCCCATCAGGATTCACCTTATGGGGCATGGACCTCCTTAGGCAATGGGGAACTCAGCTGGTAATCCCACCTCTGTCTCGGGATTTTCAGTTGGGGCCACTGGAAAGCATGCCACTCCAGCTCTTACCTGGAAGACAGACAAAATGATCTGGAGCTAGCAGTGGCCCCTATTGGCTGAAAAGCTGCACGTGCTTGAGTCCCTTGTAGAGGAACAGCTGGCCAAAGGCCACCTTGTTCCCTCCAACAGCGCTCGGAACTCCCCTGTCTTTGTTCTAAAAAAGCCAGGCAAAGACAGGTGGAGGCTTCTGCAGGACCTCCGGAGAATTAATGAAATAATTGAAGATATGGGTCCCCTGCAGCCTGATCTGCCCTCACCTTCGATGCTCCCCCAACAGTGGAAGCTTGCTGTCATAGACATTAAAGACTGCTTCTTTGCCATCCGCTTACACCCACGCGATGCCCCTCAGTTTGCCTTCTCCGTGCCATCCCTGAACC
>NW_008236839.1:11250-11671 GCF_000691975.1 Corvus brachyrhynchos
GAGAGATGATGCATGAAGTAATCAAAAAACTTGCTGAATTATCTACATGGCAGGACATGCTAGAGTCCAAGGCTTGCGACACCACACCATCAGCACCGTGGCGTCCCGTGGCCCCACCGGTCAAGATAGCCACCAGAACTCCTACATTCCTGTCGGGAGAATCGGGCACAGTGCCTACGGCCCTTCCCTTCTCACGAGGGGAGGTGCAGTCATCGCTTCCATCAGCCCCAATGGGGAAGACTGATCCTGTATTGATACAAGGGGACACTGCAAAGTGGGAACCCCATGACTGGAAGATCTTGCAGCAAGCAAAGCAAACGGTCACCGTGCACAGCTTACAATCTGAAGCTGCACAGAGCATCCTGCAGTTTATCTTTACAGCAGATGTCCTGTGTTCTAATGATTGCAGCAGCATCGCACA
>NW_008236839.1:11943-13861 GCF_000691975.1 Corvus brachyrhynchos
TCCCTATCGGCTGAAAAGCTGCGTGCGCTGGAGTCCCTTGTAGAGGAACAGCTGGCCAAAGGCCACCTTGTTCCCTCCAACAGCCCTTGGAACTCCCCTGTCTTTGTTCTAAAAAAGCCAGGCAAAGACAGGTGGAGGCTTCCGCAGGACCTCTGGAGAATTAATGAAATAATTGAAAATATGGGTCCCCTGCAACCCAGCCTTCCCTCACCCTCAATGCTCCCCCAACAGCGGAAGCTTGCTGTCATAGACATTAAAGACTGCTTATTTGCCATCCGCTTACACCCACGCGATGCCCCTCGGTTTGCCTTCTCCGTGCCATCCCTGAACCAGCAGGCCCCCTTGCGCAGATACCATTGGCGAGTTTTACCCCAGGGTATGAAAAATTCCCCGACAATCTGCCAATGGTATGTCGGATACATCCTGTCCCCTATCAGGAAAGAGTTCCCCAGGGCTATCCTACTCCACTATATGGATGACATCTTGATCTGTGCACCTGACGACAATTACCTGGACTTGACCCTCAAAGAGACTCTCCGAGCCATCGAGAAAGCAGGGTTTGAGATTCAAACCGAGAAGATCCAGCGTACCTGCCCATGGACTTACCTTGGACTCTGCATTGGTGAACAGACCATTGTACCCCAGCAGCTCACCATCCAAGACGACCCAAAGACCCTTTGGGACTTGCATCAGCTTTGTGGGTCCATCAGCTGGGTACGTCCTCTGCTGGGCATTACGACGGAAGACCTCTCGCCCCTGTTCGACCTTCTCAAGGGTTGTGAGGACCTGGACTCACCACATGCCATCGCTGCGGAGGCCCAAGAAGCCATCATTAAGGTGCAGCTCGCCCTGTCTTTTCAACAGGCCCACCAGACCCTTCCACACCTGCCTTTCAGTTTTATTGTTCCAGGTAACGCACCCAGATTTCATGGCCTGATCTTTCAGTTGGACACAGCACAGAAAGACCCTCTAATCATTATAAAGTGGATCTTTCTGTCACATCAGTTACCCAAAAGCATCACACCACCACAGGAACGGATGGCCCAATTAATCATGAGGGCCAGGGCTCACCTCCGAACCCTCGCTGGGTGTGATTTTCCATGCATACATTTGCCATTAACAGTTGGCAACTTGGAGCATTTGCTCCAGACAAATGAACATCTCCAGTACGCTCTGGACAGCTACACAGGCCAAATTTCAGTCCACAAACCCAAACATAAGCTGTTTAACACAGCATTCAATCTGGTGCCAAAATCACTGCTAAGCCAAACCCCTCTCAAAGCTCTGACAGTCTTTACAGATTATTCAGGCTCTCCAAATCTGTGATGACTTGGAAGGACCCCAGGATGCAGATGTGGGAATCTGATGTTCAGGTGGTAGAGGGATCCCACCAAATTGCTGAATTGGCGGCCGTGGTTAGAGCATTTGAAAGATTTCAAGAACCATTCAATTTAGTCACAGATTTGGCCTATGTAGCTGGCGTGACCACCAGAGCAGAACATGCCCTGTTAAAAAAAGTGGCAAATCCCCAATTATACCAACTAGTCTCAGAGCTGGTCTACCTTCTCTCTCACCGAGAGCAACCTTATCATGTGATGCATGTAAGGTCACACACGGACCTGCCAGGACCCATTGCAGAAGGAAACCAGAGAGCTGATGCCGTGGCCATGGCTGTGCACAGTCCCAACTTACCTGACACCTTTGCACAAGCCAAGTTAAGCCACCAGTTTTTCCACCAGAATGTTCCTGCCCTTGTTAGGATGTTTAACTGTTGGGGTCTCCTCCCCCGCCGTGTAGCCCTGGCAGAGGGGCCCTGAGGGCACAGACACGGGCTTTCCCTGTCCCTGCTCAGCCTCGTTCCCATTGGTTGGTTTGTGTTCCCCTGCGCGGGCAGAAGGACCCTTGGTCCCGTGACTGG
>NW_008236839.1:15711-17968 GCF_000691975.1 Corvus brachyrhynchos
TGAAACAGCTATCAAGAATCTGTCTGTCCATATATATTTCCTTTCCACGGGACTCCTGGTTTGATATATGCGTGTTGCAGGATCCCCACTGCAACATTTAACATTCACAGAGATCAAGCAAGGGCAATTGTAGCGACATGCCCTAGCTGTCAACAGTATCAGGTACCATCTTTAGGCACAGGGGTAAACCCCCACGGCCTCAGCAGCTGCCAGTTGTGGCAAATGAATGTCACCCATGCCCCCCAATTTGGGAGACTGAAATACACCCATTTGTCAGCAGATGCTTTGTCTGGAGCTGTCTTCGCATCTGCCCATGTGGGAGAAAAGGCAACAGACGTGATAAAACACTTTCTCCTTGCCTTTTCCACCCTGGGAGTGTCTAAAGAAGTGAAAATGGACAATGGTCCTGCCTATGTTTCTAATAAATTGCAAGATTTCTTTAGTCAGTGGGGCACCCAGCACACCACAGGCATCCCTCACTCCCCCACAGGACAGTCTATTGTTGAAAGGACCCACCAAACACTCAAGAGGGTCCTTGACCAACAACGCAGAGGTGCAGAGGTTAAATCTCCTGTTGTGAGACTCTGCAAAGCTCTCTTTACCATCAATTTCTTAAACAACTCCTTCTCAGAACCCACCCCCCCGTATTCCGACACTTTACCAATTCAACACAGGCCAAATTAAAGGAACAGCCACCACTGTTGGTCAAGGATCCAGAGAGCTGTCAAATTCAGGGACCCTTTCCACTCATCACCTGGGGAAGGGGATATGCTTGTGTTTCCACACCAGCAGGTTTGAAATGGGTGCTGGGAAAGAATATCAAGCCCTACCCTGGACCACCGACAACAGCTCCTGAGAACATGAGAAAAAACACAGATAACCCTGATGCTGAATCAAAGACAAGACTAGTATCACCTGGAGGCGACATCGACGCAAAGTGACAGGCAATGTGAACATCTAATTTGCACCCCCTCCAGACTGTGTCAGTTAAAAATCCCCCTGAACCCCTCTGACCTTCCCTCATGGTTTCCCTGCCCAAATAACCCTTCCTATACCCCATACCTACCCTCTTTTTTTGGAAAAGGGGGGATGGAAAAGGGAAATTGATAAAGGGAGACTGAACATTTCTAGTTTCAGGTATTCTCGAGTGATTCGACCTTTCAATAATCTTGCCATGATCCTTAACAACTTTGTTTGAGACCCTTACAAAGACACTGGCCCCAACTCCCCCATGGAACCTGGCACCTGTCACCCTGCTGTCTCCTAGATGTCCCTAATCCGAGCGAGTACCCAGAGATGCTACTGTGGCTGCGAATGCTGTGACTGATAAGAGCATGGAAATAGCAGCCTCGGTAGCCCAGAAAGGTCCACCGCACCCAGCACCATCGAAGGAACTCGGGACTTGTTGGGACATTGGGAACTCAGAGGAGGGTTTGCCTCCCTTCAGAGGCTTTGCAGGTGTTTCTGGTTGTTCTGCCATCTGTTCATTGTTTGAAATACTGCCACAACCCTGGATCCTCACTGTTAAAATCAAAATACACTTTCCCCACTCATAGAAAGGGGAAGAACAATTCCCACATTAGTTAGTTCCAAGTAATTGGGGGAGACCTTCTTTTAAGGTAAATTAGAGGGAGATGTGGTGGCTAAGTCCACTTTACACCCCCTGTGGGAACCCAGAGTGCAGAGAATATTTCTCCGCCTGTTTTGAAGGGTTCTACCTCCCTGGACAACACTGTTTTTGACCTTCGTCCATGGAGAAAATTGCCTACCCTCTGGGAAGAATTAGAATCTACACTGGTGTGAACTAGGTGATAGAATACTATGTAAGATCTTCACAGGGTGAAAAACTTAGAGTTGGTAGTATAGAATGATTGATCACAAAATGCCGCAGTGCAGGGCTACGTGAAAGGATAGTTCATTAGGCATTGGTAGAGAAGTAAAAATATTGTATGCTTTTAGTGACCATTGGTTAGTTTACCTTTAAAAAGCCTTGAGCTTTCCTGCATTTTGCCTTTTGTATTTTGCTCTGCTTCATGCTATGCTGTTGGCATGTGAATTACTGATAAGATATAATAAACAACCTGAAGACCGAGAAAATACAGAAGTCCTGTTTGTCTCTGACTCCTGGCAAAGATTCTAAAAAAGTCTCCCCCATCAGGGGAGACACAATTAAGACGCTGCCTGCGTCAACCCCCCAAGTTGCCTTAAAAGTGGTCTCGCCTTACAACACTGTGCTAGAAAGTTCTCCTGTGGAAGG
>NW_008236840.1:0-212 GCF_000691975.1 Corvus brachyrhynchos
AATCCGGGCTTAATTCTGCTAAATTGAGGATTAGTTCCAAGACATTTCGGTTTTGAGACTGCTGGATTAAGGGTTAAAAATTAAAGAAATCCAGGCTTAATTCTGCCAAATTGAGGATTACTCCAAGAAACCTGGAACTTTGGGCCCAGGGGTGAATATTGGCCAACAATTTGAAATTAAAAGGTACCTTAATCTTGTGTGGTTGTGACTGA
>NW_008236840.1:403-991 GCF_000691975.1 Corvus brachyrhynchos
GGGGTTTGAATAGTTGTTTTGTTGGTTTTTATTAAAAAGGTGGGAAACAAAGGCCTGGGAAGGATAGATAAGATTCTGAGAAAATGGGACATAAAACTAGTAAGCAAGAGTCAGGCAAAAAAAAAAAGGGAATAGAGGTGTGCCAGTGGAGATATCCCAGGAAAGCCCTCTGGGAGTTATGTTAGCTAACTGGAATAAAAACCCAAGTACAAAGAAAAAAAAAGCAAAGTCAAAATGATACAGTTTTGTATATTTGATTGGGCCAAGAAGGAAATAAGATCCAACCATGTTTTCTGGCCCAGACATGGCTCTTGAAGTCTGGATCTGTCAGGCTTTACAAGTATTTGTAAATTCAAAAGAACCCTTTAACACAGAAGAAAGCAAGTATGCTTCATGCTGGGTGGGAAACATAGGGCCTAAGGGGATAAGAATTTTTAAGTTGTCAGAGACGCGAGAAAAGGAGAAAAGGGAAAACAAGAAAGAGAAGGGCTGGGACCCTCTGGAAGCATCGCCCCCTCCATTCCCGCCTGCCCCCCGCCAAGCCCAGGCTCCCGCGGCGCCACTCGCAGCTGCGCCCCCAGTTCTGGG
>NW_008236840.1:1541-3070 GCF_000691975.1 Corvus brachyrhynchos
TGCACGTCCCGCGCATGCCCCTCTCTCCCGGAGGAATCAGCCTCGGAGAGGATTCCCACCTCGTACCCCCTTTCCCTCGCCTGCACCGTTCCCCTGGCAACGACCGCTTCTGCCGTTTCTCTTAAAAGAGAAGCAAAACACCAAAGTTCGAGCAGATCTCGAGGAACAAGCCCTTTCAGAAGGAAGTAATAGATGTAGAGGGTTCTTCCAGATGTGTACAAGGAAAAAGAATGTCAGGGTATGCTTTAATTGATGGGGGGACTATGCACACTGGAACATTTAGCACACAAAAAGGGAAATATATATACTGATTCAAGGTACGCTTTTGGAGGGGTGCACGCCTTTGGGAAAATCTGGGAAGAAAGGGGATTGCTTGGTTCAGAGGGAAAGGGGTTGATGCATGGGGGACTTGTTTTGGAGGTTTTAGAGGCATTGGAATTACCTGCAGAGACAGCTGTGGTACATATGGGGGAACACCGGGGGGGATGGCCTCAGAGATGGGACGAGGGAGTTTGGCAGATCGGGGGCTAAGGATGCTGCAGAGAATGCGATAAAAAAGGGTCGTGTTAATTTTGACTTCAAAGAACGAAAAATTGGAGATTCCAAAATTCAGTGAAACAAAGGAGAAAGAATTAAGTAAGGGGGGGGGGAAGCCAAGATGAATGTGGAAAATGAAAACTTCCTGACAGAAGGCAGTTACTTCATAAGTCCCTCCCCAGGAAAATACTAGAAAACATGCATCAAAAACTCATTGGGGTACTAAAGCTTTCTGAGATCACTTTCTAAGGAATTATGGGTGCATTGGAATTGTGAGAAATGAGACAACTCTTAAAAAGATTAATTTATTGAAAACAGAAAATTTGAAAAATTACAGAAATTAGAAAAATATAAAAATTTGGGATCCTACGGCTCGGTAGATGGTATGCCCCAGGAGCGCAGGGATATGAGATCTTCTGGCTGAGACAGCACTAGACCTCAGGTAGAGAAAAAGAACTTGCAGTGCTGGGTTGACTTTAAAAAATTACTAAAAGCCCCTTAAAAGGGGTAAGGCTTTTAATGCCCAGCACCGATGTCTCCCACAGCTAGTCTGGAGGGAGCAAGAGGGGAAGAGAGAAGAGAGCCCGCCTGTCGGCTTCGTCCTTTTTATAGTCTTTGCTCTGCCCCCAGCCCGCCCACAGCCCGCCCACAGCCCACCCCTTCGTCCAAAGCGATTGGTGCTTTCCCTTTGATGGATCATCTCCGTCCACCAATGGCTCATCATTGTCGGGGGGAGGGGGGGGGTTGGTATCAGTTTGAGATAAGGGAATACAATACTTTCATTAAAATTCAGGTATTCAGGTTGCCATGGGACTTGCCTGCAGAGTAATGGCTGTGAAATAGCTGCTGGCTATTAAGACTGGGTGGGGTTTTGGCCTTGGAATCAAAATGCAAGTGAAACACCTACAAAAAGTATTAAAATACATCCAACACACCTCAAAACACTTGTAAAAGTATACAGTAAACACAGGAAAGGTAACTCTTATGGTGTA
>NW_008236840.1:3903-5718 GCF_000691975.1 Corvus brachyrhynchos
AAAACACTGATAATGGAACTGGATTTTTGTACCTGGGCTGATGGGTTAATTGTAACATTCAATTTAAAAATAATTAACTCAAAATTAATTACTTAAAGCACTTAATATGCAAAGACCAAGCACAAATAGGGATTTCATGTATGACAGAATTTATGGGTTGGCTAAACAAATAATGGAAAGATGTATGGTTTGCCAAAAAGTAAATAAAAAGGTGATAAGAAAAACAACTCCAGGAGGTCGTGAGTTGGCTCTCCGACCATTGCAAAGTATCCAAATGGACTTTACTGAACTCCCCCAAGTGCAGAGGTGGAAATTCTTGTTAGTAATAACAGACCATCTTACCCATTGGGTGGAAGCTGTTCCCAGTGTCAGAGCCACAGCCAATGCAGAATGTAAAACCCTCTTAGAACAAATTATTCCTAGGTATGGAACGATTTATAAGACAGACACACTGTACATCAAAAGTTTTACAGCAACTAACTCAAGCCTTGGGAATAAAGTGGGAACTACATACCCCATGGCACCCACAGAGTTCAAGATGGGTAGAGAGGATGAAACAAACTTTAAAGAGAACCTTAACTGAATTAATAATTGAAACTCAAATGTCATGGGTAAAATGCCAACCTCTGGCTTTATTGAGGGGTTGGACACAACCAGGTCAGACCTGAGAGTGTCAGCTTACTAAATGATGGTTGGTGTTGGAGAGGATGAAAGTTTGGTAAGAAAGTTTTGCAGATGTGTGGGCTCGGCCGAGAGATCTCTGAGTGTGGAGCCTGAGGATAGGACAGAAATGAAAGCAGGTTTTGATGTAGTGGAAGATGTTTTGCTGAAACATTGATCACTGAGTGAGTGAGAGGACAAAGGTTAGAGATGAGTTGGAAGGAGATTTTTGTGCTTAGGACAGAGGTATGTGACTGCAAAGACATGTTTTTCACTGGGTGGGTGTCAGGAAGAGCATAAGTAAACAGAAAACATGTTTTTGCCAGGAAGAGAGCTATCACAGGCAAACAAGGAATGTTCATGTGGCAGGAAGAAGAGAGGTCTGAAAGTGTTCCATTGTGAGCTTGAATTGTAGCTTGCTTGCTCTTGTGATTGGATGGTGGTGACTCTAGGGTTCTATAGTATATGTACAGTATGGTAGTGGTAGTAGCTAAGATAGACTATAGGCAAATGTAAAGGTGTTGTGTATGGTGCTTGTTGGTTGTTATGTCTTGGGATACTCAGCAAAGAAAGGTGTACAATGCTCTCTTGAACAGAAAGCGGCTTCAGTTATGCCTACAAGCTGTGGCTGACAGCTGTGGGGCTGGCTCTGGATACCCACTCCCTGAAATGCTTTTGTGACTTTTCCTATGCAATAAACAGCTTTCAAGAGAGCTGCCTGAAGTCCAGACATCCTTCATGAACCCTTTTCCTATAGTTTGGGTTACCCTTTTTTCTTTTGAACACCCAAAATGAAACTGCTACCTATGAATTAGGGGAATGAGTGTTAAAGAATATGTCAACACAATTGCAAGGACCCTTGAAGATTTGCAGTTAAAAGGGATAATCCCTCAAACCACTCCTTTAGACTTTAAAATCCATAACATCCATCCAGGGGAGTGGGTGTTAGTAAAAACATGGAAGGAGCAATCTTTAGCTGCACAAGGGAAAGGTCCTTTTCAGGTGCTACTGACAACTGAGGCAGCGATCCGGGCCAAGGAGCGAGGGTGGATCCACGGCAGCAGAATCAAAGCACCCGTGCAGGAACCTAAGGAGTGGACCAGAACATCTACGCCTGGTGATACCAAGGTAACTCTTAAGAGGGAACTGGGGGTT
>NW_008236840.1:6418-8629 GCF_000691975.1 Corvus brachyrhynchos
CATCCAAAATAGAAAACTGTATGCAAAATGAGAAAAAGTACTGGATTGTAGAAAACCTAGGAATGAGTGGTAGCAGGTAGGGAAGTAAATGTCCAAAAGGGGAAAGATGGATCCTTATTTTGGGATCCCAGGCATTTCAGAATTTTGGGAAAATATAAATCAGCAAAAATTTGATTACTGGAGGGCACGAGATGGCCTATTTTGGATATGTGGAAAAAGAGCATGTGCAAAGCTCCCCTCTCAGTGGAAAAGGAGTTGTACCGTGGGAATCATACACCCAGGATTCTTTCTTTTACCCAAGCCAGATGGAGATCAATTAGGAATACCAATGTATGAGGATCTAAAAAGAAATAAAAGAGAATTGATTAGAGAATCTCAAAAATGGAGAGACGAGGAATGGCCCGCTGAGTGCATAACTGAAACGTATGGGCCAGCCGGCTGGGCACGAGATGGGAGTTGGGGGTATAGAACCCCTGTCTATTTACTAAATCGACTCATAAGGCTCCAGGCTGTGGTGGAAGTTGTTTTGAATCATACCTCAGACGTACTAGATCTGTTAGCCTAACAACATTCTCAGATGCGGGCCTTCGTATACCAGAACCGACTTGCATTACACTATTTGTTAGCTGAGGAAGGGGGAGTCTGTGGGAAGTTCAATGAATCAGAATGGTGCATAGAAATTGATGACTACGGAGAGACCATCAGGGACCTCGCAGCTGAGATCAAAAAGGTGACACATGTTCCAGTCCAAAAATGGAATTCCATCTTATAAGCATCTTGGTGGGAACAATTATTTGATGGCGCATGGTGGAAGAAAGCAGCATTTTTCACACTTTGTTCAGTGGCTGGGGTGATATTCATACCCTGCATGATACCATGTTTTATTAGATTAATACGCTCGGTAGTACAAGGTATGCAAATAGCTGCAAAGCCCATGGACCCGGGACTAGCTGCTGGAAGATTAGGCAAAAACAGTAAGATCTCAAAAATCATGGAATTAAGAGAGGAAGAAGCAGACAGTAAAGCTGCCGAGGTCCTGATAAGGTTTGAGGAACAGATAAAGGAAGAAGAGCTAGAGTTACAGGGAGAATTAAATGGCTATGAATAAAAGGCAGTTTTTGTTTGAGTATTTCTATTTTTATATTTGTAGTAAATCTGTGAAGATACTATTTCTATTTTTATAAAATTCTAAAACTTGTGGTGACGAAAATGGGAAAAAGGGTAGCACAAATTAATGTTTCCATGTAAAGGGGGGGGGAATTGTTATAAATGAAGTCTGTAATTCGTGGTGTTATGTATAAAAATGAACTGTAATAAAACTATACAAAGCCAGAGTTTCAAACCTCCCCACCAGCCTGGCTGAGAGGAAAATTTTACAACACTAGAGCAGTTGAATAGGAAGTTCTTTCATCACAGATGTAATCAATAGGTGAGGATTCCACCCCAGGTGGGGTTGGATCTTATCACCAGGACATTAACACTATGATTACTTGATCGCTATCTTCTGATATCTACATCTCAGCTGATAAGGAATTGGACATTCTGGAAACTAAGAATAACTGTTCCAGGAACCAGAGATGGACCATTCATCATCCAAGATGGACAATTCATGAGACCCAGGAAAGGCTTTGTGCAGTTCAACTTTAGGACAAGAGAACATCATGAATATGCTAAATTGCGAGAAGAATAGAATTAATTCGGACTCTGCCCAAGAACTGTATAAGAAGGAACCAGCTGAAGCGACATTTGTGAACTTGGGGATGTGACGCGATAGAGGTCAGATGTGTGTTCACCCAGCATCGACCCCGGGCTCGGGGCTGACCTTTTTCCAGTCGTGGCTTTCTGTGTAACTGATCTTTCGGCCGTGGAATAAAATCTATTTCTTTATTAAATTTAATTTGGCTGAATTTGTTTATTTCACAAGGAAGACCCAGGAAGAACAGATTAAGGCATTTTTAAAGTTTGTAAAGAGAAGTACTGAGAAAAGAAGGAGGATTACAAGGGAAAAAATGAACGTGTCTTTAGAAACAGATGCTGTGAATCCCATTGCAGATCAGGCCAGGGACTTGCAGATAAGCAAGTAACCGGAGAAACCATAAATTTCAGAAAATGTTAATAATTGACACGAACTGCTGCTCAGCCAAGGTCCTGCGAAATTCCCAAACTTCCAGAAGAAGAACAAAGACTTCACAGAGCCATGAATATCGGATG
>NW_008236840.1:9722-12031 GCF_000691975.1 Corvus brachyrhynchos
AGGCTGTATGGGCAGACTGGGAGCATTGGGAAGGGCCCCCGGCTCGGGGCGCAGCCCCCGGCGCAGCCCCACGGCCCCAGGGCAGGTCCAAGGCTCCGCCAGCCGGGATGGAACGTGGGAGGGGGAGCAGGGCAAGGGCCGGGGCTGTCGGTGCCCAGGGGACACAAGGGACAGCGGGGGCACTTCACAAGCATTTAATGCAAAAGATAAAATCATAAGGAAGACAAAAGCAACAGCAACCGTGGCACCATAGCCCAGGACCACAGAGGAACATGTCCCATTGGAGTGGGGGGATGCTGGCCCGATGCCAGGTACCCACCACAGCCACTCTCTCCCTGCCCTCCACAGCCGGACAGGAGACAGAAAATTTAACCAAGGGCTTATGAGCTGACATGAGGACCAGGAGAGATCCCTCATCAGACACCGTTACAGGCAAAACAGGCTCCAAATTGGAGATATTAATTCAATTTCTTGGTAACAACCTAGACCCTTCAAAACTTCTTCCTCCCACACCTCCCTCCTTCCAGTTCTATCTCCTCCAGCGGGGATGTCCCACAAACAGGGAACCCCCACAAGCTCTTCGCAACCCCTGGGGCTGGGCTGGCCCTGCCTGGATGCTGGGAGACACCAAAACCGCTCTGTCCCTGCCCTTTGCTACTGCACAGGGACAGGAAATACAAGGAAAGGCCCAGGAGCTGAGAGAAGGACCGGGAGAGATCCCGCCCTGAGCACCGGCACAGGCACAAGGAGGGAATTTATTACCCAGCCTGGGCACAGGGAGGGAATTTATTACCAACCAAATCCCAGCAGCACAAGGAGAAGGCAAAGAAATCTCTCCAACACCTTCCCCCCACCCAGCGGGGATCACCCGGAACGGGGGTCACCAGGGCTCTGCCCAGCGGGGGTCACTGGGGATCATCCAAGGCCGATCCTCCCACGGGGGATGGAGCTGGAGCAGCGCACGAAGCTCTTCCCGCACTCGGGGCACTCGCAGGGCTTCCCTTAGCGGTGCCTCCGTTGGTGTTGGGTCAAGGCAGAGCTGCTGGAGAAGCTCTTCCCACACTGGGGACACTCGTAGGGCCTCTCCCCGGTGTGGATGCGCTGGTGGGTTACGAGGATGGAGTTGTGCTTGAAGCCCCTCCCACAGTCGGGGCAGCGGAAGGGCCTCTCATCTGTGTGAATCCGCTGGTGCACAAGGAGATTGGAGCTGGTGTGAAACCTCTTCCCACACTCAGAACACTCGTAGGGCCTCTCCCCGGTGTGAATAATCTGATGTTGAATCAGGTTGGAGCTCCACCAGAAGCTCTTCCCACATTCCCCACACTCATGTGGTCGTTCCAAGGTGTGGATCACCTGGTGTTTCATCAGGTGGGGCCTCTGCCTGAAGCTCTTCCCACATTCCCCACACTCGTAGGGCTTTTCCCCAGTGTGGATCCTCTGGTGTTCCCTCAGCTGGGAGCTGTCTCTGAAGCTCATCCTGCATTCCCCACACTCATAGGGCTTCTCCCCAGTGTGGATCCTTTGGTGGATGACCAGGTGGGATCTCTGCCTGAAGCTCTTCCCACATTCCCCACACTCATAGGGCTTTTCCCCAGTGTGGATCCTCTGGTGTGCCCTCAGCTGGGATTTGTAGCTGAAGCCCTTCCCACATTCCAAGCACTTGTGGGGCTTCTCCCCACCCTGAGGCTTCTCCCCCACCTCCAAGCTCCACCTGGATCTCCGTCCACCTTCCCGGATCAGGGGGGCTCTCTCCTCCTTGGATCTCTCTGGGCTGCGTTTGCAGCCCCTCCTCGTGCGGCATCTCCGGGGCTTTTCCTCCTCCTCCATCCAGCCACACCTTGGGAATGACAAATCCTGATTTGGGGAGAGAAACAATGGGTGAGTGCCTTGGGCTGGGGTTCCTCCTGCCCAGGTCAATCTCTAGGAGTCTCCAGGGCTTTTGTGTCCGTAAAAACCCCAAACCACCACAATTCAGCCCAAAAAACCCTCCCAGCACTTCCCCCTCTCTGATCTCTCCACTTTGGTGTTCTGGGGCTCTCCTTTCCCTGGCCTCATTGGGGTCCCGTGGTTCCTGGGGTTCCCCCTGTCTGGGGTCCTGCTCAGGGATGATCCAGGGATTTCAGGGGTCCCAGGGGTCACTTCTCCCTGATTCTCTGCTCCGGGCTTACAGCGATCCCAGGGGTCCCCCCTTATCCAGGCTCCCCCCATCTCCAGGCTGCCGGGGGTCCCCCAGCTCCGGGATCGCCCCTCTCCCCTCACCCCACCCTGGGGCTCCCGGCGTTCCCCTCCCCCGCCCCCCCCGCGGGGCC
>NW_008236840.1:13134-14428 GCF_000691975.1 Corvus brachyrhynchos
TTTGGGCCGAGCCCCCCCTCCCCGCTCACCTGCGGGATGCTCCCGGGGCCGCGGCGGACACAGCGGGCACCGACCCCGCGCTTCCCCTGCTGCTTTTCGTCTTGCTGCTCCTCCTCTGCCTCTCTCGCTCCTCTTCCTCCCGCTCCTCCTCCCCCGCCTCCTCCTCCATCGCTCCTCCCGCTCCTCCTCCTTCCTAATCCCGCCTCCTTCTGCTCCTCTCTCCGGGCCCTTCTCCCGCTCCTTCCTCATCATTTGGGGAGTTTTTGGGGGAAAGGCATTGTCCCAATCTCCTCTTTTTTAGGGGTTGTTCCCTTTCCCGCGATTTTCAGGGTTTGCAGTGGCCAAACTCCTCTTTTCCCATGATTTTAGGGCTCTGGATTTTCCTCAACTGCCCTGTTCCCAGGATTTTGGAGGGTGCTGGGAGTGGCCAGCCCCACCTGATCCCAGGATTTTTAGAGACTGAGGATACTCAAACTCCTCTTTTTCCACCTTTTTGGCAGAAAAAAATTCCTTTTCCTGGAATTTTGGGGGTCTGGGAGTGTCAAAACCCCCCTGTCTTGGGGTGACTTTATGATGTGTATCCCATATCACTGCCCTATGCCCAGAAATTAATTCTTGTGCCCTTCTATGCCTCTAAACTGAGCCTGAGAGGGGGAAGGAAAAACTGAGCAAAACTTTTCCAAAGCAGTTTGCAGCTTGTTCAAGGTCACAGAGACATAGAGACTTCTTTTTCAGCTGTGGCAGGAGAGCAAGAGGGAAGGGGAGCACCCCGCTTGCTTTTCTTTCCAGACAGCTTTCGGCAGGTTTTTCCTCAGATTTTTCTTTGAACGTTTGTTTTTTTTCTGGGACTTTTTTCTTTTTTCCCTTTTCCCTCTGCTGGGTGGTTTCAACATCAGAATACATTGGGAGGACTTTCCACCGAGGCCTTGGCCCTGGAGGTGGGCCCACCACTCTGTCCCAGCTCCAGGGAGGGGGAGAGAGATCTACGGAAGGACTCTGAAATTTTCCCAGGTTTCTCTCGGCAGATCGAGAAGTTTAACTATTTAGCATTATTATCCTTTCCCTGTTTGTTTATTAAATAAATAGGTTTTATCTCTTTCACTTTCCTTTGAGGAAAATTTATTTTTTCACGAACCTGGAGGGTGAGGAGTGGTTGTGCCTTCTCTCAGAGAATATATTTCTAAATTTGATGAAACCGGCACATGGGAGACCCCCAGCGAAGGAACAACAGCAACGCCTCCCTACAAACACATGCTCTCAATCTGCTCGGACACAGCCACACCGACTTGGACCA
>NW_008236840.1:14597-15074 GCF_000691975.1 Corvus brachyrhynchos
AGTTTGCACATTCTCCCAGAGCTAATTAAGGACATGGACACCCAGCAGGGGTAAAAAGGGAAGTCGAGAAGGGGTCTCAGCAACAGGGGACGGATGGTGTTGGTGTGCTGGGAAGGGACTGGTTGAAGGGAGTGTGCAGGAATATGGTTAAGGCAAACAGCAGCAGGAGGAATCTATGTGGTAAGAAAGGAAAAGGAAGATGGAAAAGAGGAGGAAGAGAAAAATACTGAGAATTGGAATGTTTTACAGCACCATTCCAATCTTATCCTCAAAAAGGGTCAAAAACCTCTTATCCTCAGGGCCAGCTACAGCTCTTTGTATCCCTGGTTTCCAGGACAGGAAAACAAGGAGGTCAGGATTTCAGGGTGTTTCTCTGTGGTGGGGAGCAGCAGGACAGGGCAGCACGGGCTGGGGGCCTGTGGGGAGCTGCGGGGCCCGGCCGGGGCTGTGGGGGAGGGCGGGGGCAGCGGCGGGCAC
>NW_008236840.1:18000-18795 GCF_000691975.1 Corvus brachyrhynchos
CCCAAAAGATAACGCCCATCAACAAAACATCAACGCCCATCAGCAAACATCAAGGAACAGCTACCCCAGACACTGCCCCCGGCACAGCTGGAGACCCCTGCTCTGGAAAAGGCTGAGAAGGAAATCAAGGAGTGTGCACCTAATTAACATCAGAGGCCAAGCAATCCAGGGCCAATAGGAAACCAAATACTAAGAACTACCCAACTTGGAACCAATGAACATTAAACCTACGGATTTCTATGGGTTTAGACTGTGTAAAGTTGAGGAAAAACTGAGTAAAACTCGTGTGCCATGGAATGATTTTCTCTGCACACCTGGGCTGTGTGTCCATGAAATGATTTCTGTTGCACATCCTGGCCAGAATAAAGTAATGCCTTGATCCTCTAACACTAAAAAGGTCCTTGGAGAGTTTTTGTTCTTCCTGCAGTTTCTGTGACAAGATTACACCATTAGAATGTTTTTTCTTAATAATCCTACTTTGATATAGTCAGTTGGGTTTGGGCCAAAGGTGTGAGAGTCAATTTTTAGTCCGAGGAGAAGTAGCAAAAATCTTTATTGCTTTGGGGCATTTTTGTGTATGTGTGTGCGTGGCTGTTAGTGATGGCAGAATTTTGGAATGGGTTTGTCAATGTTCACCTGTAGGTTGCATTTGGTAAAACTGGAAGAGCTGTAAAACTGACCCTTTAACTCATTAACAGTTAATAAAATATTTAAAAAAAATAAAGGGGGAAAAAAGCCGCTTTTGGGGGGGCCACTTCTGATTCACCTGATGGCTGCCCTGGAAGAGAAGCTTCC
>NW_008236841.1:0-208 GCF_000691975.1 Corvus brachyrhynchos
GAAATATATATGGACCAGTTCTTGATAGATGTTGGAGATGTTTATTTCTCCAGCTGCATAGCCGAGATCTGGCGAGGAACTGAGGCAATCACGGGACCCGAGGGTCCTTGCCTGCGCAGGGGAACACAAAACAACCAATGGGGAACAAGGCAGACATGGGGCTCGGGAAACCCCTTCTCTCCCGCCCAGGGCCCCTTTCCCAGGGCTA
>NW_008236842.1:0-507 GCF_000691975.1 Corvus brachyrhynchos
TATATATGTATATAATTTGGGTGATGCATGTATGTGTATGGTTAAAAAGGTTCATTTTAATGTAACATGTTAGTATGGGAAAAATTCGGGTGGATTTTGTTGGGGTTTTAGTTCTCCTCCTATTTTCTTTTTCTCTTAAAGGAATTTTCCCCATACATGTTGCCAGGGGGACAAATTACTGGGGGCTTAAGGAAAACAAAGGACCTGCCCATAGAGGGAGGTGTGCATCTCTTTCACCTAAGTTTCTGGGCAGTCAGTTCCCAGCGTTTGGACGGAGAGAGAGGCTGCTTCTTTGGCTGCTTTCCTTCTACCAGAGAGACCCTGGGATCCCAAGCCTGCCTTCCCTGCCCCGCTGGGAGCCAGGCTGCGGCTGGCCCCGCCCCCCCCTGCCATTGCTTTGAACCTTCGCTACTCTGTAGGCCTGCACGCCCTGACTGCCAAGACCTCCGGGAGTTCCCACCACAGCTCCGGAATTTTGATACATCTTGTCTGCCACCTGGGATTTGT
>NW_008236843.1:0-2878 GCF_000691975.1 Corvus brachyrhynchos
CTTGGAAATAATTACAAACTGGCTGGAAGGTGAAAACTTTGGTCTCGCTGACAAAGAGGAGCAAGAACAGGTAACCCATGCTGCAGAAGCTCCACCATACAACCAACCCTGAACACTGCTGAAAGAGAGAAGTGGCCAAAGCTCTACCTTTACACCGATTTGTGGATGGTAGTCAGTACTCTGTGGGAGTGGCTGGAAAGGTCGAAAAAGGCCAACTGGCAGCATAGGGGAAAACCAATCTGGGCTGCTGAAGAATGGAAAGCCATTGCTATTACTGTAGCCCGCAGCCATAGGGAGGAGAGGAGAGAGATCCAGCAGGCAGGAATTGTTCAGCAAGATTGATTTATTTAATTATTTTACAAACTCTTTTATAGACTTTTTTCTTCACAGTGTAATTGGACAAAGGACCAGCCACCCCTTGGGGGTGATTGGCCAAAATCCTAAAACATCCATTATCAAAATATTTTCTACTATACCATAAACAAGACTTTCCAAGGTTGCAGCTGGCTTGGTTGTTTACATTCCCTGCTACCTCTTCTGTGAGAGAGAAAAGGCTCTCATGGACTTAGAAAAATAACAAGAAAATCCTCGCTAACAGCATTTTTGTACCTACAAGCCTGAAATGCAAATGAAAAATTTGAGAATTTTTAGAAGGCTGTGCTTACTGCAGCTTTCCGTGACAATTGCAGTAGACATAAATTTTATCTAAATTCTGTTTACAGATGCATTCACACATCAATTATTTTATCAGCCCAAGATAGGCCAAAAACTCTGTCAGGATGTTGAGCAACCAATTGCTACATGAAGAGCAATGCTTTAGTTTTGCAGCTATTTATGTATGTGAAGCAGTCAAACTGCATTGTCACTTATGTCTGAAAGTTTTCTTGACATCAACAGTAGGACTTGAACTTGGCTGCGATGAATCACAAGATGTACCAGAGTAAAAGCATCTCTGGGGACTGAAAGGATAAATGTGCTTTCTTCCAACTTTACTCATTGGTGGTAATGCCAAAAGATGATAATATATGCAGTGAATCACATCATCCATAGCTACAAAGGAAACATATTCCATGGCTGGTTAATTCTTAATTGATTCTGATGCTCTGGCCTAAAATAGAGAATAAAAAATGCCATTGAACAAGAGTCTTGTGAAGTCCACACTTTATGCACCTTTATAGATGCTATCCAGTGGATTTTCAAACAGCAAATGGTATTGCCGAGCCTCATTTCAGATCTGAGTGAACAGAGTGAAATGCAATGATTAGAAACTCCAAGAAGAGTTTTTATTAATTTTATGGTGTCTCAGACTTTGGCTATAACAGCCACTCCTGCTCAATAAAAGAGCAGAAATTAACAGGCTACAAGAAACTTGAGAGTTACACACTGGGCAGTACAGGATTTGAAAAATATAAAAGTTAAAACCTAAGGCATCATTCCCCCCGTTAGAGTCTTGACAAGGCCTCTACCTTGTTGAGACTCTATTCTAAATATATACTATGTGTCTAACAGCAGTATACATCTAACAATAGTATATATATAAACAAGAATTATAATTACAACTACTATGAACAGTTCCTTAATCCAGGGCCATTTGGTAACCATGAAGTCAGGGTGTGGAAGATATAATCAGAGCTCAGTGTGTTATCTTTGAATGTTATCTAATGTAAGATCTGAGTTGGTTCTCAAATTGTAGGCAAATTTTGCTGACCTTTCCACTTTGATTTACATGTCAATTGTTTGCTCTGTATCCAAATGAATGTCTTTGGATATACTTTAGACTAGAATCATATACAAATTTTGGTTCCAAACCTGAGTCATGGTTACCAACTGTGTAAATAATAAGCCCAGGGAAATAATCATTTAAATTACATCATCTTCTTTTGTATCAGTCTCTGTTTTCTCAGTTGTTGCAGGGGCAGAAGCTTTCTTAACTCTGGAGTAGTAAATCCAGGGTCCTTTGCCAGAGACTTTGATTGTGGTGAGGGTGGTCAACAAAATCTGGAATGGTCCTCTCCACTTGGCCTGTAAAGGATCACTGTCCCACCACTTAACATAGCCCCAGTCTCCAGGCTGGAAGGGATGTGCAGGTGTGTCCAATCCTATGGGCCTGGATAACACAATGTAATTCTGGCACTTCTGCAAAGTGGAACCTAAAGCTATTAGATATCTCTGTAAATCAAGTTTCCCCCTCATGAATTTCACCTGTAACATGCAGAATTTGATATGGCCTGCCATACAATATTTCATAGGGACTGATTTTATCCCTCCGCCTTGGTTGTATGCGGATCCTCATCAAAGCTATAGGCAAGGCCTGAACCCGTGTCATGGATGTCTCTTGACAAATTTTGCTAATTTGTGTTTTAAGGGTTCCATTCATACTTTCAACTTTACCGCTTGCTTGGGGTCTGTAAGGTGTGTGCAGATCCCAAGCAATTTCAAAAATCCGGCTAACCTCTTGAATCACATTTGCAACAAAATGTGGTCCCCTGTCTGAGGACATACCCAAAGGAATCCCAAACCTCGGAATTATATGATTGAGCAAAACTTTCACCACCTCCTTGGCTGTGTTAGTGCGACAGGGATACACTTCAGGCCATCCGCTCAAGGTGTCAACCAATACCAATATGTACCTGTATCCCTCTTTGCATGGTAACTCAGCAAAGTCTATTTGCCAGTAACCTCCAGGAAGATCCCCTGCTTTTGTTACTCCTAACACAACTCTTTTCCTCCTATCAGGATTGTTTTTGCAGCAGATTTCACACTTGCTCACTACTGATTGTACAATATCTGTCATTCCCTTTCCTATTACTACCTTTTTCAGATGTTTCAGAAGATTTTCAACCCCGAAATGTGTGCTTTCATGTTCTCTTTGAGCTAG
>NW_008236843.1:2934-3308 GCF_000691975.1 Corvus brachyrhynchos
TTTTCTGTGATCTCAGCCTTAAGAAACTTAATTAACTTGTGGTCTGCCTGATCATATTTTGGGGTGAACCCTGACAAATCAATCTTTTTTTTTGTGGAATTACTGCAAGAATACCTTTTTCTGCAGCCCTTCTTGCAGTTTCATCAGCAAAGTGATTTCCCAATTCTGGAGTGGTTTTCCCTTTCTGGTGACAAAATATGTACTAGTTTAAAAACAAACAAGTGGGAGGCACCAAGTCAGAATAACAACTTAATGGGGAAATTAAAGAAAAGGAAAAAAGTGAAAAGAAAACACTGGTTCAAACTGAGAGTCAAGATACAACCTGACACCCTGTTAGTCAGGGTGGTGGTAGCAGTCTGGTAGAATGGTGGCTG
>NW_008236843.1:3358-7195 GCF_000691975.1 Corvus brachyrhynchos
TGGTGGCTGTGTAGCTCCTGTCCTCTGGAAATCCAGTGGGAAGCCGGTGTCTCTGGTGTTCCGCCTCAGATTATATCCACGATGGGATGCTTGGTTCCTCCCTCTGGGTGGAGCATCTCACAATGGGGTAACGAGTCATGAGGCAAAGTGTTGATTAGGCTCATTAACAGAAGATAGTCCGGAGGGAGTTATCTCTGAGTCATGTGGCAGGACAATGATGGGCAATTAACAGAAAGATAGTCTGGGGGGAGGAGGCAAGGAAACACTGCCCCACCTGATTTCAACAGCTCATGAGGATGGTAATAGAATACACTGCAGCCCAGGACACCCCTACAACACGATAGCTACTTCTGTGGGTCATTTGATGCTCTCTAAGAGGACAAGGATTTGTTCAGTGTGTTTGATCTGGTTACCTTGAACATTCAACAATCCTCTGTCCTTCCAGATGGCTCCATGGGCGTGGACAACACTAAATGCATATTTAGAGTCAGTCCATATATTTACCTTCTTTCCTTCACTCAGGTCCAGGGCCCTTGTCAGTGCAATCAGTTCAGCTTTCTGCGATGACACATCTGCTGGCAGGGCCTTCACATCAATCACCTTGTCCTGGGTTGTTACTGCATAACCTGTCATCCGTTTACCATTTTTCATGAACCTCTCCTGTCTGTAAACAGCTCCCACTCTGGATTTTCTAGGGGAACATCCTTCAGGTTTGGTCTGCTGGAATAGACCTCGTTGATTGTCTGCAGTCATGCTCAGGCACATCGTCAGTTAAGGTAGAGGACAGAAACATGGCAGGGTTAACAACAGAAGTTGTTTTCAGGGTAACATCATCCTGTTCTAACAGCAGTGATTGATATCTAAGCATTCAGTTGCCAGACAGCCAATGTCCTCCTTTCTGTTCCAGTACTGCTGCTACTGCATGTGGCACATACACTACAATGTGTTGTTCAAGGGTGAGTTTCCAGGCCTCTTGAATCAGGATGACAGTAGCTGCCATGGCCTTCAAACACCCAGGCCACCCTTGGCTAACATTGTCTAGCTGTTTGAAAAAGTAGGCCACAGCCCTCCGTTGGTTTCCGAGGAGTTGTGCTAATATGCCCAGTGCCACATTGAGTCTTTCATGTGTAAAAAGTTTAAAAGGCTTAGTCAAGTCTGGTAAACCCAGTGCTGGAGCTGACATTAGGGAATGTTTCAGCTGTTTAAATGCAGCCCTTGTGCTTTCAGTCCAAATTATAAGGCCATTTTCAGCTGCTTTTATTGCTCTATACAGGGGTTTTACTAATAGTCCATAATTTGCTATCCACAAACGACACCAACCTACCATTCCCAGGAAAGCTTGCATCTCTTTCACGGTGTGGGGCTCTGGAAGCCAGAAGATGGCTTCATTTCGTTCTTTGCTGAGCTGTCGGTGTCCATGGAAGATCTCAAGTCCAAAGTCAACTACTGTTTCCTTGGCAATCTGTGCTTTGTCTTTGGAAACTGTATGTACTCTGTCCCAAAAAGTTTAACAAGCTTACAGTGAATTGGATGCAGTCATCTTTGGTCTTAGCTGCAATCAAGATGTCATTAACATATTGAAGAACAACCCCTCCTGCCTCTTGTCTCCTCCAATCTTCCAATTCCTTTGCTAGCTGGTTTCCAAATATTGTCAGGCTATTCTTGAAACCTTGGGGTAGGACTGTCCAAGTAAGCTGACTTTTCCTCCCTGTTTTGGGATTTTCCCACTCAAAAGCAAAGAGCTCCTGGCTGTTTTTAAGCACAGGAATGCAGAAAAAGGCATCTTTCAGGTCCACAACAGTAAACCACCCTAATTCATCTGTCAGTGTGGTCAAAAGTGTGTATGGATTGGCTACCACTGGGTGTATGTCCTCTGTAATTTTGCTAATTGCTCTTAAATCTTGGACTAACTGATAACTTTTACCATCATCATTCTTCACTGAAAGGATTGGCGTGATATACTTGGACTCACATTGCACTAATAACCCATGATGGAGGAATTTTTCAATTATAGGTGCCAGTCCTTTGCGACTCTCTAATTTTAAAGGATATTGTTTTTGCCTTACCGGTGTAGCTCCTGGTTTGAGTGCAATGCTCACTGGTTCTGCCTGTTTGGATCTTCCTGGGACATCACTGGCCCACACAATTGGATTGACAGCATTTTCAACTTCAATGGGGATTTCACCACATCTGTCCTGTATAAAAAGTGCAGCAACTTCGACAAATTTAGATTCAGGAATTATAACTCGTACACCCTTTTCTTTTTTGAATTTAATTTCAGCTTCCAATTTCTCCAACAAATCCCTCCCCAGCAATGGTTTAGGAGAGTTAGGCATATAAAGGAATTGATGAGTTACCCAGTGCGTCCCCAGTTTAAATTTCAAAGGTTGGAAGAAAGGCCATGTTTCAGTTACCCCTGTTGCCCCAATGACATGAACAGTTTCATGACTGAGTTTCCCTTCTAAAGTATTTAACACAGAATATGCTGCGCCGGTGTCTACCAGAAATTCTGTATAATCTTTCCCCAGCTTTGCTATAACTGAAGGCTCTGCTGGGGGAGAAACCTTCGGTCCCCATCATTCTGAGTCTTGTCCCAATGGTAGTTGGAGAAGTGGGGGTTTCTTTTTCAACATTGGACAGTCGACTTTCCAATGTTCTTTTTTCTTGCAATAAGCCCACATATCCTTGTCCATATGGGAAGAAGCTTTCTTAGATGACTTTTCCTGACTACCCTTCTTGCTAGGACAGTATTTACCTTTGTCATTTGGGTCTCTGTCCGGATACACTTTCCAAGGCTACTTCTAACAATTTACTTATGTCCTGAACCCCTTCTAACTTTTGCAACTTTTATATCATTTGTAGCCTGACCTACAAACAAATAAACTAGGTGTGTTTTCCCCTCAGTTGAATCAGGATCTAGATTTGTGTATTTGGTAGCAGCTTCTCTTAACCTATTCAAAAAATCAGTAGGAGATTCATCAGAATCTTGCTTCACTTCGTAAAGCTTTGCCCATTAAAGAGCTTTAGGGACACCATGCTTTAACCCATATGCTATGAGATTTTGGTACCGTTCTAATCTTTGCATTTCTGCTGGCACATTTGGGTCCCACCCTGGATCATCTGTTGGAGAAATTTCTGTGACCGTACCTTGGAACATCCCACTAGCTATGCCTAATTCCACAGTCTGTAATAGCTTTGTTTACCATCTGTCTTTCAGTGGGATCAAGCAATGTCTCTATCATAGCTGCCAAATAAATCCAGTCAGGGTTCTGTGTGTTAATGGCTCTTTGTACCAAAGTAGCCACTTTGTGTGGATTTTCTTTATATTTTCCCAGTGTACTCTTCCATTGCTCTAACTCTGTGAGGAACCTTCACACAGATTGGCCCTTGATTACCAGCAGCCTGTCTTAATGGGGCTTGTAAAACTGGCTCCCTTTTCGATTGGGTATGCTTGGCTATGGGGCTCTTTTCTCTTGTGGCTTTTCTCACTATCTTTCCCCTCCTTTGCCTGCTTACAGCCACTGCTATTTCATCTTCCTCTTTGGAGGAACTGCCTGAGCGAGAACTGTCCGATTCCGTGGAATCGGCTGGATCAGGGCTGCCCCCGCCCGGTCTGGGACCTGCTATTACTGACAGGGACTTAGTCCGTCACAGGAGTTGGACAGTGTCCCTGGGCCTGCATGCTTCGATGACATCATCTCCTGAGCCAGCGGCCCGGCGCGCGGCGTTGTCATGGAGACTCCGACGCCTGGGAGAGGGAGGAACGCCACCCCCCCTGCGGGAGGTTCCCTCCCCGCCCTCCTGGTGGAAGGTTCTGCCCTCCGGCTCCACCTCTCA
>NW_008236843.1:19160-19961 GCF_000691975.1 Corvus brachyrhynchos
GGATCTCTTAATTCTCCAGACAGTCAGGGCTGATTGCAGCTTTGGGCCTCTTTGCCCCCCGGGCAGAGCGGTGATAAGGGCTCTCGGACTCTCCTGGCCGGGCGGAGTAGCCTTTGGGTCCTTTTGTTCCCCGGACAAAGTGTTGATTAGCAGCTTCTCGGGCCTCATCCTCTGCTCCCTTGGAGGTTATCTTACTTGCTCACACTTGCTAACATTCTTGCTAAAACGAGAGAAAACTACATCCACACAGCAAAAAGCATTTCTAACATTATATAATATCTACCTTAATACTTTGCGAGAAGCCAATACTATAATATATGTTTATAACAATATTAAACTCGATATTAATTCTTAAGAGAGACAGAAATTGCCCCAGGAAGGGTACAGCTGGCTACTCTCTTATCTGAGGGTTTCTCTTGGAGGGGCAGAGATACCACGAGAATTGGGGCTGGGAAGAAAGGGGGCTGGGCACAGCTGCCAGGTCTCTTGTGCTCTTGGCATTTGGAGGGGACAGAGGCTGAGGTTGCTGTGGGGAGAATTTGTCACCACTGTGGGATTCCATCTCCTGCTGCTTTTCTTCTACCGTGAGTGGAGCTCTGCTCCTAGGAGCGGCCGTTGCACTGGGACCTTATTAACACCATACTTTACCAAACAGGGTGAATCAGGGGAGGGGGGAAGCAGAGGTTAAATGATTTGCTAAGAAGTTGTTTGTTAAAAGCAATGCATACAGCTTGCTCAACACTTATTGTGCCTACCAAAGCAGGATGAGAAGATATAAGACTATTGAAAAAGGGAAGGAAT
>NW_008236843.1:20956-24479 GCF_000691975.1 Corvus brachyrhynchos
GCGCATGCTCTTTTGTACCCCTGGCCTTTGAGACTGGTTTGAGCTAGTTCGCAGGATATCTGTCTGAGACTCCCCCTGGTTTTATCAGAGGTCTCTTATCTTTTCTTCCTGCCCTGGTATGCTGACCAAGCTGGATGCATTGTTCCTGACAAACTAATTCTCCTGCTTCCCATCCCCCTGATTCACCGGGATGCCCTGAGGTTCCAGCTACAGCTGCGAAGTTTCTGATACATTGTTGCAAAATGATTAGAGGATCAGGGACATGGATTATTGATAAAGGGAACAAATCAATAACAGAACTGTACAAGCAAAAGGCCTGCAAGCAAAGGTTTGTGTGAGAAACTGCCTGCATGAGAAAGCACCTGTGTGAGAAACAGGCCTGAGAACAAAAAGGGAGTTTTGAGGATGTGCAGCTGTGCAGATAAGATGTACTGACCATGAGAAGGGAGGGTGAACTCCAAATTCTTTAATCATAACATCACTAGTAGAAGCTTGCCAATGTAGTCTAATTATGTAGAAGCAGAAATGCACTTGGATAGGTTTAAGCCAATTAAGAGTTAACAAGCTGGTATACTATATAAGTGCCTCTGGATTGCTAATAAACGGAGCTTGCTTTATCAATCACATTGGTTGTCTGCAATGTCTTCCCCCGCCAAAGTCGTCGAACTTTTTCAACAATACATCTCGTCTACCACCTCGGGATTTTGCTCGTTCCTGTGGTTCTAGCTTGCTGCTTCCGAGGTTCCTGCTGGGGCACCAAGATCAACTGGCCCTGGGTGTTTGTAAAGCAAGCCCCTTTTCCATCCCTTCCGCTGAGCCCATCCGCCATTGTCCACATGGAGAGAGATGGCTGAACCTTGCGCCACAGCACTCCCTGCAGCTGAGGGGGAATCATCTCACCTGCCCTGCCTGGCCAAGAGCCTGCCAGCACCCCTGCCGGCTGCGACCGTAACTACACCAAAGGGGAAATTGCTTAAAGAGCAGAAAGAGACTGTTTATTGGGTTTTCTGGTTTTGTTTGTTGTTTTTACCATTGTTGTTTTGTTTGCCTTGTTATACATACACGCACTAGTAAGGAACTGCTATTCCTTTTTCCATATCTTTGCCTGAAAGCCCCTTAATTTCAAAATTATAATAATTCTGAGGGAAGGAGGTCATATTTTCCATTCCAAGGGAGGCTCCTGCCTTCCTTAGCAGACACCTGCCTTTCAAACCAAGACACCCTGTCACACCAATGACTGAGGTTATTTGTTTACTTTATTGTCCTTTATAGGTATTTAAAACAGAGCAAGTAGCTTTGGTATCCACAAGACATTCTATTTCCTAGTTCCCCAACCTTATTGTAATCAGGGGATCTTTTGGGGAACCTTTCAAATCCTCTCCCCATCCCCTTCAGTCTTCACTCCTATTCACCATTACCATAGCTTCCCTTGGCATTTGACAGTTTTCCTGATTCCCGTTTCTATTCCTTGGGCACACTCTTTTCCAGTGCCCCATTTGTTTTCAAATTACATTGAATGTTTGCCTCTACTAATTCCTCTGCAACGCCCCCCTTTTGGGCTTTGTTCCACTAATGCAGCTATGGGCTTTCACTCACCATTATTGTACACTTTTCCACACTGCTTCTAACAACTTACTCAAATAACTAGCAACAACGTATCCAATACTACCAGCATTCCTATAAGTCCCTGCTATAAGACTAAACACTTCATTGGGTTCTAAACCCAAAATCCTTTCTTCTACTCCTCTGTCAACTTGACTATTTATGCCTCCTTTGCCTGCGGCTGAAAGAAACTCTCCTGTCAGCCCCTCTTGGCCCCTCTTTTCCCCCTCTTGGGGCAAACCCATTCCAAGGCACCCAGCCCATCACAAAGAAAAGAGAACTCTCCCTGGGGCTCCTACCAGCTTCTCCAGGGTTGGTTGCCTTACCACACTGGGTGCCTCGTGGCATCCGTCTCCCCAGGATACACCTGCTTCCTGTGTACTAATGGCACTGTTCATTCCAGTGCTGCCATGCCAGGCACAGATCCTCTGCTTCTGCCACTTTGCCTTGTACAATCTGTGTGCCCCCCCCCCTTTGTCTGCCCTGTTATGGGGTAAAAACTTTTCATTACCACAGTCACTTTCTTCTTCCAATTCCACATTCACTCCCTGCCTTTGTAACCCCCTGTGCTCCTCTTTCTCAATTCAGTCTCCCCTTATACACTAATAAATCCACATCCTCTCTCTGCCTCTATTTGATACGTTTATCTATACTTACTGGCAGAGCAACACCTTTTAAAGGGATTTTTTATCTTTTTAACACCATTGGATCTCTAGGCACATGCATGTATTCCTTCTGCAAATCAAAAAAATAACATACAAATTCCATTCCTTCAGCAAAACAGCATTAGTTGCAAAATGGTCAGTCCCATTAACAGGCCACTTTTTGCAATCGTTAAGCTTATAAGCCACCAAAGATTAAAATATTCAACAAGTTGTTTCTGCCTCAGGGGTTGTTGGAGGTTAGGATTTTTCCTTTAGATTTTTTCTTCCTCTCATGGAATTTTTCTCCCATTTGTTGCCAAAGAGATGAGAACGCCGGATACTTAAGAGAGACAAAAGATGTGCCCAGGGAAGGGGGAAGGGGTGCAGTTTGCTACCGTCTCTTAGCTGGGGGGTTTTCTCTTGGAAAAGGCAGAGATACCATGAGATTTTGGCTGGGGGGTTGTACTAGTTTGAAAACGAACCTGTGGGAGGCACCAAGTCAGAATAACAATTTAATAGGGAAATTTAAAAAAATATAAAGTCAGAAAACACTAGGTTAAACTGACAGAGTCAGGATACAACCTGACACCCTGTTAGTCAAGGTGGTGGTAGCAGTCCGATAAAATGGTGGCTGCAGTCCTCCTGAAGTGGTGGATGTGGTTCTGTTGAAGCGATGATTCTGTAGAAGGGTCTGCTCTTCCTCGGAAGGTCCAGTGGTGGCTATGTAGCTCCTGTCCTCTGGAAATCCAGTGGAAAGGGTTGTCTGTGGTGTTCAGAATCTCAGATTATATCCAGGATGGAATGCTTGGTTCCTCCCTCTGGGTGGAGCATCTTACAATGAGTCAAGAGGCAAGGCATTGATGGGTTAATTAACAGAAGATAGTCTGGAGGGAGGAGGCAAGGAAACACTGCCCCACCTGGTTTCAACAGCTCATGAGGATGGTAATAGAATACACAGTAACCCAGGACAGGGGTCAGGGGCTGGGCTCAGATCCTGGCTGTCTCTCAGGATCAGAGTGGAGATAGGTGGGGTTTTGGTGCTGGACTGTTGCTGACAAGAGGATTCGCAGCCACTGCGGAGTTTTTGTCCTGCACTGCTTCTCCTTATCATGTGTCGCGATACAGTCGCGAGACGGTCGGCGATGAAAGAGACAGGGCAGATTGCTTGGATGCAATAAGCCGATTTTATTGATACAGGGTTGAGTATTTATACCTTTCAGTTATATAAGCAGTTATATAAGCAGCAATCACTATAACCACCATATCTATGGTTCTTA
>NW_008236843.1:24593-27248 GCF_000691975.1 Corvus brachyrhynchos
CGTCTACTTCTGACATGAGTTTAGCAGTGCTCTCACTTCTGCTTTCTAGCTGTATCTCCACAATCATGGGTGAGCATCTGCTTTCAAGAGCAGCTATTGAACTGGGGTCTTTTCAACACCCGACCTCACTGGGAAGGGGACCTGGACCCCTGACCCCCCTTGGGAGGAGGCATCTCCTGGCTGCTTGCAGCAGCTGCTTGCATAAGCCCATCTACCACTGCTTCGGGCTTTTTTGCTTCACTTTAACCTGACACCCCATGTCTGCCTGGACACCCAGTGGCTCCTGCTACAGCTTTTGAGGTTTTGCTACATTTTGTTTGCCACCCCTGGTGTGCTCGCCTCTGCTATTCCAGCTTGCTGCTCCGAGGTCCCTGCTACAGTCCATTTTGCCATCTGGAGTGGCACCAGGACTGGCTGCCCCTGTGGATTTGTAAAGGAAGCCCCTTTTCTCTCTCAGCTGAGCCCCCATTGCCAGTGGAGAGGTGGCTGATCTCACGCTACAGTGCCCCCTGCAGCTGAGGAGGAACCATCGCACCTGCCCTGACTGGCTGGGAGCCAACAGCACCCCTGCAGGCTGTGGCTATAACTACACCATAGGGGAAAGTGCTTGATGGCTGAGAGAAGGCTGTTATTTTGATTCTGGTTTTGTTTGTTGTTGCTGCTGTTGTTGTTTGTTTTTCTTGTTAGACATATACATACTAGTAAAGAACTATTATTCCTTTTCCCATATCTTTGCCAGAAAGCCACGTAATTTCGGAGTTATAATAATTTGGAGGGAAGGGGGTCATATTTTCCATTCCAAGGGGGGTTCCTGCCTTCCTTGGCAGGCACCTGTCCTTTAAACCAGGACAGGGGTTTGCCCCCCCAGCCTTTTCCAGTTCCTTAAAACACAACCTAAGGAGAGCTTTTAGGGATCCCTTCTCCCAGGAGCTCTGAAGATAGCCCCACTCCTATATTTACCACCTTAGTGAAAAAAACTTTTTAAAACATTGCACGACTTTTTTTTTTTTATATATAACCTTTCCCAACCTTTTTACCACCTTTCCCAAACCTGAAATGGCTCTACAAGTGTCCCTGTGTTAGCATGCAATCTTACCCAAGCCGGCAGTTAAGAAAACCTCTGAGCCTCACACTGCCCACTTCTGTTAACCACTTATACAGTTTTCTGATTAGCTGGGGACTCGAACCCCCTTAAACAGTCTTCCAACTAGGGGGGGAACTTGAACCCCCTTTTGATACCTACTCATATAGTTTTATAATAACTTTTAATAGAAAATAGCCAATTATATCATAACTTTCAGCCTATTCAAGAGGCTGATTTGGAAAGTACTTTGGGAAACAGCCCTTAAAAAGAAAGAGATCCAGGAGGGATGGACATACTTCAAGAATGAAATCTTGAAGGCGCAGGAGCAGACTGTTCTTATGTGCAGAAAGATGAACCAGTGGGGAAAATGACTGTCCTGGATGGGCAAGGAGCTTTTGCAGGAACTCAGGGAAAAAAAAGAAGGTGTATCACCTTTGGAAAAGGAGGCAGGCAACTCAGGAAGTGTTTAAAGATGTAATTAGGTCATGCAGAAAGAAAATTAGAGAGGTGAAAGCTCAATTAGAACTTAACGTGGCCACTTCTGTAAAGGGTAATAAAAAATGTTTTTATAAGTACATTGACAGCAAAAGGAGGGGCAAGGAAAACCTCAATTCTTTATTGGATGTGGAGGGGAATATAGTTACTAAAGATGAGGAAAAGGCTGAGGTACTTAACACCTTCTTTGCCTTAGTTTTCAAGATCAAGAAAGATCGTCCTCAGGAGAACTGGCCTCCTGAGCTGGTAAATGTGGATAGGGAAGAGAATAGCCCCCCTGTAATCCAGGAGGAAGTTGTTAGTGACCTGCTGAGCCACTTAGATGCTCACAAGTCTATGGGACCAGATGGGATCCATCCTAGGGTGATGAGGGAGCTGGCGGAAGAGCTTGCCAAGCTGCTCTCCATCATTTATCATCAGTCCTGGTGTGAAAAACAAGGTTCACTCTTTATAAACTTTAAAAGAAGTTTAATAAAAGGGACAATTAGGAAACAATAGCAAAAAGGGTATTACAGCCAGGTGCTTTGGCAGAGATCCAAAGGCACACCTCTACATCCAAAAGATCGTCTTTAAAAGTACATCTCTTATTGCATATTCATCACAATCATGCATGATTCATAAATTCTTTGGAGTTTCTATGTATAATCCCATCAGCCTTATCTTCCTCCTTGGCTCCATTCTGTCTCTACTCCCTCCATAAATTCTTCTCTCTCTGGTTTCTGGTTTTTCTTCTTCTCTGATAAAATACTCCAGGAACATGAAGACTTTCTCTGCCTATCTTTTTTAAGTTGACTACATAAACAATAGACATTCTATATCATCTAGGTAAAGTTTTTCTAACATTAAGGAACATGCAAAAAGCCAACATCACAATACATTCATTGTGGTGATGCGAGGTTTTTATTGTATTTTCATATGTTTTCTGTACCCCAGTGATTCATCCCTACCTTCCCCACTCCTACTCCCAGTTGGTTTGCCCCAGACCCAAGCTGCTCCCCCAGAGCTCCCTATATGGTTGTTCTCCTCCCCCTGTTCTGGCTCTCTCCCTATCAATCACCCACACCCCTCCCGTTGTT
>NW_008236843.1:28264-28822 GCF_000691975.1 Corvus brachyrhynchos
AAACACCTCCTTCTTCAGCCAATAGATAGTCTAAAGCCAACCTATTCTGATACACCGCAGCTCTTGTTTGGCTCTGTTGGCTAGCTAGTAATTCCAATGCCTGACCAGTTTGGTTCGTTATTATTTCTACAACTGCTTGGAGTCTTATAATCCAATTCAGCATGTAAATTGGGGCTTGATACCCCGACTCCCATGTTGTGCCCAGGTGGCTGGCCCATATGTTTCAATTATGTGCTCAGCGGGCCATTCCTCGTCTCCCCATTTTTGAGATCGTCCAATCAATTCTCTTTTATTTCTTGTCTTGGGGTGACTTTATGATGTGTATCCCATATCACTGCCCTATGCCCAAAAATTAATTTTTGTGCCTTTCTATGCCTTTAAACTAAGCCTGAGAGGGGGAAGGAAAACCTGAGCAAAACTTTTCCAAAGCAGTTTGCAGCTTGTTCAAGGTCACATAGAGATAGCAACTTTTTTTTTCCCAGCTGTAGCAGGGCAGTGAGGAGGCACCCGGCTTGCTGCTACCCGGTCAGCTTCTGGCCAGTTTCAGCTTCTTTTTCT
>NW_008236844.1:0-1295 GCF_000691975.1 Corvus brachyrhynchos
GTGGTTGTGCAAACCATTTCTCAGAACTCGTTACTATCAGTAGCACACGCGGAACACAGGCCCAGGGCTCCTTGGTGGTCGCGCTCAGGAAGGCTCGGTGGCCATTTGATGAAGGCTGAATGTCTTCCTTGCTCTGCACTTTTCACCTTTCTCCTCTTGGCATGTGCAGTCTCTTGTCAGCTCTTTCAGCAGTTCCTTCACTGGTTTCAGCAGCTTTGTTCCTCATTCCTGCCAGCTTTGTTCCCTATCTCCTGCCAAGTTGTTCAGCTGGCTTCTACACCGGTTACGGTGTATTTTATTCTTGCCCAAGGATGCCCAAGTACAATGATTTTCACCCTTTCACGTGGGCTTGGCACACACTGGAGGAGGGTGTTTGTTTTCAGTGAGGAAACTCAGGAGTTTCAGATTGCTTCAAAAAACCCCAAGATCTCCCCCTTTGGCTGAGTGCAGCCAGTTCTCTGAGCAAAGCAGGTCCCAGGTGAGTGAGGAGAGACAGGATGGGCTTGGGAATGTGGAGCAGGGTTGTCCACACTGGGTCAGACCTCAAGGCACAGCTTCTGTGACCAGGCCAGACCTCCTTTGGAGAGACCCTGCATCAGTGTCAGTCACAGAATGCTGCAGCCACCTCTTCTCTAAAGAGAACAGCAATAAAATACACCCCTTAAAATAGGAATGAGTATTTCTTAGAAGCTCTTTGAAATATTTCTCCATAACTAGAGAAGGAAACCTTCCTAATGAACTGCACCAGGCCAGAGGGAAATCAAGGCAGAGCCAGGGTTTGTCAGCACTTGCTTGCTCCTAATGAGCCCCGTGGTGCATTTGGGGCTGAGCCCTTGAAGCTCAGGGCCTGAGAGGAGATTGCACAAACCTTTCCAGGAGTCAAAGGCAGAGGAAACACCCAAAGTGTCTCGAGGCATTAATGGGTCCCACTGAGGTCCATCCCCAACACAGGCTCCTCATGGACTCCTTGGAAGAGAGACTTGGAAGCCAGGATTGCCCAAAAACCTCTCAGAGCCTCAGTGTGGGAAGGAAAATCCAAAGTACCTTAAAAACCTTGAGTATCTCAGAGCATTAATGAGCCCCACTGAGTGTCACTGCAAAGCTCTCAAGGGACTCGTTAAAGTAATTGGAGATAATTGGAGGCCATGATTGCACAAACCTCTCAGAGAGTCAGTGTCAAAAAGAAGTACTTAAATTACCCCTGAGTACCCTGAAGCATTAATGAGCCCCACTGAGTGTTGTTACTGACAAAGAATCTCCAGGGCCTCATTAGAGCAGATAATTGGGGGCCAGGA
>NW_008236844.1:1719-3666 GCF_000691975.1 Corvus brachyrhynchos
AGAGGCGGCTCCTGGCAAGCGGTAGCGCGGCAGAGAGACAGCTCCGGCCAGGAGCAGCTCCTGGGCACAGCCCAGCAGGGCTGGGGCACTGCCTGCAGCCAGCCCGGGCACAGCACAGAGGCACACAGGGCTTAAACTCAGCCGGGGCTGGGAGCGCAGAGCAGAGCTCACTGAGGGCTCCCCAGAGCAGAAATCCTCACAGCATTTGAAACTGTCATTGTCTGGCTGTGGGAAGAGAAGCTGCAGTTCCTGGAGGCATCTCCTGAAGCTGGCCCATCCCACAGCTTTTAGGACATTTCTGGAGCACTCTCAGAGTTGCTGCAGTCTGGGGGATGTGGCCCTAGGGCCGGGCTGGGTTGCCCTGCTGCAGCACCCGAGGCCCAGCACAAGGCAGCTCCTGTTGCCGGGCTCTGTTGCCGGGGCTGCAGCCAGGGGTGCCCAGGGCTGTCCTGCAGAGCAGGGTCCTGCAGCCCAGGGCACTGAGCTGGGGCAGGGACTCTGCTGCCTGCCCGGGGCAGCTCTCAGCCGGGCCAGGGAGCTGGTTGCCAGCGCTGGGGGAGGAGCTGTGGGGGAAGGAGCGACCCTGAGCAGGGCAGGTGCTGCTGCTGGGAGCTTCTGGCTGGGGCAGGGCTGCTCCCAGCTCCAACCAGCCTGGGCACAGCTCTGGAGGACACTTCCCAAAGAAGGTAAGCCTGGGATTGCTGTAAAGATCAGGAGCTTTCCTGAGACTGTTTCAGTTTCCTGTTTGGATCAGGGTGGGAAGGCTGGGGGATGAGGGAAGCAGAACAGGAGCTGTAATCCCAGAATCACAGAACATTCTGAGTTGAAAGGGACACACAGGATCATCTCAGTAATGTTTGAACACTCACTGAGAGTCCAGATCTGTGACTTTGGGTGCTCAGTCTCTCTGCTGGGAGCCTCCCAAAGGGCCTTCAGCCACTCCTCAGCCCATGGGCAGCACCAGCAGCACCTTTGCAGGGCCCAGCAGGGCTCTCCTGAGCCGCCCTTGCCCCCCTGCACACAGACCCTGCCCCAGGCCCTGCAGACAGGCAGGTTTCTGTAGGGCCGGGTGAGTGCACAGAGGGTGGGATGGGCTCTGTGAGCGCTGGCAGGGACCAGGCACCCCTCAGGAGGGAAATGTGCAGGCCCAGGGAGAGGATCAGGGAAGGAGAGGGAGCTGAACAGAGCAGTGCTGGGGGCAGGAGGGCACTGTGGGTGTGTGGGAGGTGCCGTGCACAGCTGGGTACGGGAACACTGTCCTGAGTGCCCAGCTGTCTCTGCCCTGCCCTCCCAGGCACAGCACCACAGCATCTTCTCTTGTCTCTGCACTCCCCTGATACTGTCTCTGCTATCTGGTGCTCTCAGGGAGGCTCTGGGATCTGCAGCAGCTGAGTCAGGCACTGACCTTGGGATTCCTGCCAGGCAGGGCTGTCCATGGCAATGGGGTGTCCAGGCTTCCCTGTGCCCTGTGGGGCTGTGGGCAAAGCAGTCCATGGGAAAGGGGAAGGAGCTGAGCCTCCCTCCCTGAGATACCATCATGGGCATACCCAGGACTCTCCTCGCTGTGTCCTCCCAAGCTCTGAGCTGCCCTCCTGGGTGCAAATCTGTGCCAGAGCCTCTCGGAGTGCCCTGAATGTCCCCCGGGGAAGTGCAGAGATGCCATAGCTGAGGAAATGCTGCTGGGTTTGCCAAGGGCACCGTGAGTGCCCCTGGCAGAAGGGGGTGCTGAGACCTTGCCCAGAGACCTTTAGAGAGGGTGAGACATTCAGGGATCCCTCTGCTCTGGGCAGGGTCTGGTTTATCCCAGGGTGACCCAGGAGTGTGATTGTGCTCTGACTGCAGCCAAAGGGGCAAGCCCAGGGCACTTGGGAACAAGCCCATGCAGCCCCTCAACTTGCCCTCAGCCACAGGGAATCCTTTGCCTCTCACCTCTCTCAGTGGCAAACA
>NW_008236845.1:0-1460 GCF_000691975.1 Corvus brachyrhynchos
GAATTTTTCAATTATTGGGCTAATTCCTTCTCTTTTTTTTTTTGAGGGGGTATTGTTTAATTCTAACTGGTCATTTTCCCTCCTCTTTGACTTGAGGATTTATGAGTTTTATAAATGAATAAAACAGCTGTTGAATTCTAGAATCTCTTATAAACAACATGTTTGTCTACAAGGCAGTTTTTTTGCTTCACTATTTTTATACTTATGCATCACACGACTGTGAGGTTGCCATACTTTTTCTCTAAGAAATTTCCCACTGGGCAGAAGATACTCACATGTATCACCACCTTTAAAATGTTATATTAAGATTAGAATTCGGACACATAAAATGTAAAATATAAATTGCCTTCATCACATTCTGCACTTGCAACTGAGATTGCAGAATGTACTATAAATAGGTGCGTGTACTAGTTTGAAAACAAACCAGTGGGAGGCACCAAGTCAGAAAAACAATTTGATGGGGAAATTAAAGAAAAGGAAAAGAAATAAAAGAAAACACTGGTTCAAACTGACAGAGTCAAGATACAACCTGACACCCTGTTAGGCAGGGTGGTGGTAGCAGTCTGGTAGAATGGTGGCTGCAGTCCTCTGAAGTCATGATCCTGTAGTAAAAGGGTCTGCTTCTCCTCAGAAAGTCCAATGGTGGCTTTGTAGCTCCTCTCCTCTGGAAATCCAGTGGAAAGGGTGTCTGTGGTGTTCAGAATCTCAGATTATATCCAGGATGGAATGCTTGGTTCCTCCCTCTGTGTGGAGCATCTAACAATGGGATGATGAGTTATGAGGCCAGGCGTTGATTAGGCTCATTAACAGAAGATAGTCCGGAGGGAGTTATCTCTGAGTCATGCGGCAGGACAATGATGGGGCATTAACAGAAAGATAGTTTGGGGGGAGGAGGCAAGGAAAACACTGCCCCATCTGATTTCAACAGCTCATGAGGATGGTAATAGAATACACTGCAACCCAGGACAGTGTGAAGCAGAGTTAAAATACCCTCTTAAGACATAAGGCATGAGATTCAACAGCACATTAGTTTGAGAGCTGGTAGAAGGCTTTTCTGTATTTTATTCATGTCTTATCTGCAGTCTATGGCTACCCCTCTTGGTTTAGGAAGGGGGATCCAATCATTCCTCATGCAGCATTTGCTTGTGTTTTGTCAAGATTCTTTAATTCACCAATTAGAAAATCTAAAAAATTTAGCCAGATTATAATAATTTTGAAGCCTTCTGAGGCAGAGCTGGGAAGGTTAGTCCATATTTGTAGGATTTCAAATATGTATAAATTCTTATACCAACTCTCAGAATAATATTGGTTGAGACAAATTATACATCCATAAGACCTTAGCTACAACATTTTTCAGTAAAAATACAAAACAAGTTAGACAAAAGTTAAACTCAAGAATATGTAGAATGCTTTAACTTCTATTTGAGCTCTCACCAAGTCACTTGCAATGAAAACACAAA
>NW_008236845.1:1660-1958 GCF_000691975.1 Corvus brachyrhynchos
GGGGCTAACACAAAGTGACAGTGAAGCAATGGTTATCACATTTAGGTGTGATTTTGCTGCTTGCAGTTTCTTTGCTCTCAAACTGCTTTATCTTCTATGCTGGGATGTTTGACATTCTTAGAAAAGAGAAAAGAAACAAACTTCTTTGGAAAAAAATACGAAAAATATGTCTGAGTGAAACAAATTGTTAATTGCATTAACTTATTCAAATGGAGTTTTAGTTTTTATTCTATGAAGTGCTTATTTGCACCACTTTTGTTGTTTCCTACAGGTTTTCAGTGGGGTTTCCTCCACTTGA
>NW_008236845.1:2414-4529 GCF_000691975.1 Corvus brachyrhynchos
GGGATTGGCTTCAGGACTGAAACCTGCTAATTTTGGCTTTTCACAACAAAACACAAAAGGCACAGGGGCATGGGTCTCCTCCAAACAGGAGCCTTTCAGCTCTACACAAGCACCACATAACAGGAGCCTTACAGCTCCACACAAAACACCAAGCAGAGAAGGGAACTAAACACCCAAATCTATTAACCACAATGTCCACAATTCTTACAACTTCTGCCATCACCTTTGCCTTTTCTTTTGCCTTTTCTTCATCCCGTCTTACATACACTTGCTGTACTTTTCTAACTAGTTCCTCTCAAATTTCTCACTATTCTCTGCCACTCTCCCCTCACTCTAACATTATCTACACCTTCATTTTCTGCTAAGTTCTTTATTCCTGCTCTTTCTAGTCTGATACCAAGCTCTCTCCTCTGGCAGCTTGGACACCACCCACTCCTTCTAGTGGAAGTACAATACCACTTTCTCTCACAATTCCTTCCCAGTTTTTCTGTGTGTTAGTTAAATAAATAGTTTTTATCTCTTTCACTTTGAGGAAAGTTTTTTCCCAAACCTGGTGGGGAAGGGGTGGTTTGTAACCTGCCCTCTCTCAGAGGATATATTTCTAAATTTGGCCAAACCGGCACACATATTCATTAAGTTTCCCAATGCACCTATACATATTCATTACCTAGCCCCGTCTAGCCTCGCCTCATATTACCATGAGCCCAAAAGTCATTTACATCTGCGTCGCGCTTGCACAGTGTTGTCTGGTGGTCGTGGGCAGGGGTCTCTGGGATGAAGTGAAGGGTCTTCCTCATTCTGAACTTTTCACTTTGCTTCCCTGCGCATGCTCTTTATGTCTCTGGCCCAAGTCCAAACTTCAAGGCTGGTTTAAGTTAGTTTTAGGTTCAAAAACAGGATCTTTGGTCAAGAAGATCAAGATTCCTTCCCTTTATCACTAGTCTTGTATCTTCTCATTCTGCTTTGGTAGGCACAATAAGTGTTGAGCAAGCTGTATGCATTGCTTTTAACAAACAACTTCTTAGCAAATCATTTAACCTCTGCTTCCCCCTCCTCCCCCTGATTCACCAACCACCCTGCCATGGACAGGGACACCTTCCACTAGACCAGGTTACTCAGAGCCCTGTCCCACCTGGCCTTGAACACTTCCAGGGATGGGGCATCCACAACTTCTCTGAGCAACCTGTTCCAATGCCTCACCCTCACAGGAAGGAATTTCTCCCTAATATCCAATCTAAACCTACCCTCTTTCATTTTAAAGCCATACCCCCTTGTCCTATCATGACACGCCCTTGTAAACAGACCCTCACCATCTTTCTTGTAGGCCCCCTTCAGGTGCTGAAAGGCCACAATAAGGTCACCCTGAAGCCTTCTTTTCTCTAGGCCGAACAATCCCAGTTCCCTCAGCCTTTCCTCATAGAAGAGGTCTTCCATCTCTGATCATCTTCATGGCCATTGGCTGGACTGGCTTCAACAGGTCTATGTCCTTCCTGTGGTAAGGACCCCAGAGCTGGTGACAGCAGAGTAGAGGGGCAGAATCACCTCCCTTGACCTGCTGGCCATGCTGCCTTTGATGCAGCCCAGCATACGATTGGCTTTCTGGGCTGCAAGCACACATTGCTGTCTCATGTTGAGCTTCTCGTCCACCAACACCCCCAAGTCCTTTTCTTCTGGGCTGCACTCAGTCCATTCTCTGACAGCCTGTATTTGTGCTTGGTTTTCCCAGGTGCAGGACCCTGCACTCGACCTTATTGAACTTCATGAGGTTTGCACGGATCCACCTCTATAGACTGTCAAGGTCCCTCTGGGTGGCAGCCCTTCCCTCCAGTTTTTCAAATGCACAGCACAGCTTGGTGTTATCCGCAAACTTGTTGAGGGTTGTTGGTTAGGATTTTTCCTTTTTTTCTCTCAGGGAATTTTCTCCCATTTGTTGCCTAAGAGATGATAATGACCGGTACTTGAGATACAAAAGAAGTGGCTAAGGTGGGGGGAAGGGTGCAGCTGCACTCTCATAGCTGAGGGGCTTTCTCTTGGAAAGGCAGAGATACCTCGAGATTTTGGGTGGGGGTGAGGGGCTGTACTCAGCTCCTTGCTCGGTCTCTCGCTCTCGGGATC
>NW_008236845.1:4852-5362 GCF_000691975.1 Corvus brachyrhynchos
GCCAAGGAGGAAGATAAGGCTGATGGGATGATACACAGAAACTCCAAAGAATTTATGAATCATGCATGACTGTGATTAATATGCAATAAGAGATGTACTTTTAAAGATGATCTTTTGGATGTAGAGGTGTGCCTTTGGCTCTGCCAAAGCACCCGGCCGTAATACCCTTTTTGCTATTGTCTCCTAATTGTCCCTTTTATTAAACTTTTTAAAAAATTTTACAAAAGTGAACCTCGTTTTTCCCAATTGGTGGCCCGGACGGGGAAAAAGACCTCGCCTCTGAGATCTCCCGGGGAACCCAGAGCGGGGGGGCGCCCCCACCCGCTTTTGGCGGCCTCGCTTTGTATTTCCCGACGTGGGTCGGGGGGTTTGCAGGTCAAACACCCGGAGGACAAAACAGGAGACAATAAAGGAAAAAGAAAAGGAAGAAAAAGGCTCCCTAAGATACTGCAGTAGCTAAGCACGTAAAAAGCTTGTGCACGAAAACTCAGAGAAAGGTATTTTATTCTT
>NW_008236845.1:5459-5910 GCF_000691975.1 Corvus brachyrhynchos
GAGCGAGTGAGGAGCTTCTGAGGCTGCAGTTCTGCTCTCCTGTAAGGGAAGCAGTCAGTAAAGAGGCAAAGCTAAAGATAAAAGGAGTGAAAGAACACTCGCTTTAACTGGGACTGGGTTTCAGAGGAGGGATTGGACCCCTTGAAGAAAGGGAGCCAAGAGTTTCCTAGTACAAACCACGAAGAAACGAGACAAAAAGTAAGAAGGCCCCTAAAGACTTGCCTTGTTGAGAATTGAATCCAAGACATTTCGGTTTTAAGACTGCCAAGTTGAGGATTAAATCCAAGAAATCCGGGCTTAATTCTGCCAAGTTGAGGATTGAATCCAAAAAATTTGGGTTTTGAGATTGCTGAATTGAGGATTGGATCCAAGAAATTTGGGCTTAATTCTGCTAAATTGAGGATTAATCCAAGAAACCTGGAACATTGGGCCCATGGGTGAATATTAGCCA
>NW_008236846.1:0-204 GCF_000691975.1 Corvus brachyrhynchos
GCTTCAGGAGCAGCCGGACAGGGGAGCACAGCTCGCCAGCTGGGGAGAGCTGCCTCTGCAGCTGTGGGCAGCCCTCAGGCAGAGCTGCCTGACAAGAGAGGAGAGGCAGCTTGGGGGTCACCCAGCTCTCTCCCTCTTCACAGGACCAAGGGAGCCCGAGTGACCCGTGTCCCATCCATGAAAGCCCTGGAGAAGGAGTTGAGC
>NW_008236847.1:0-383 GCF_000691975.1 Corvus brachyrhynchos
CAGCCACCCTAGAGACAGCACCCAGGGATCAGACGGTTTTGACGTCCACACCTCAGCCACAGTCGTCTTAGACTCTAGCGGTATTTATAAGGTTCCCTTGGATGCATATGGACCCTTAGCGCAGGGATCTAGTGCAATGCTGTTGGGAAAACCTGACATTACCCATAAAGGAATCTTAGTGCACTCAGAAGTCACTGACGCTGACTTTAAAGGTCAGATTTGTGCTATGGTCTCCATGCAAAAACCCCCTGTAACTATTCCTGAAAAGACCTGCCTTGCTAAATTAGTGCCTTTTAAGTCTTGTGTCCCCAGGATAGAACAACAAACTCACGAAGATAACGGCAGTGGATCTATGGGACTTCCGCAGGCCTTCTGGACTGCAG
>NW_008236847.1:2793-3997 GCF_000691975.1 Corvus brachyrhynchos
GGCGAAGCAGCCTCTGCGGTTTCGTCGCCTGCAGAGCCAGAGCCAGCCAGGGCTGTCGGGAGTCACCCCCAAGAGGAGGACAACCACAGAGAGATGATGCATGAAGTAATCAAAAAGCTTGCTGAATTATCTACACAGCAGGACACGCTGAAGTCCAAGGCTTGTGATATTACATCATCAGCACTGTGGCATCCCGTGGCCCTACCGGTCAAGATAGCCACCAGAACGCCTACGTTCCTGTCGGGAGAACCACGCACAGTGCCTAAGGCCCCTCCCTTCCCACGAGGGGAGGTGCAGCCATCGCCTCCATCAGCCCCGACGGGGAGGACTGTCCCAGTGCCAAATGTCCTGTATCCTAATGATTGCATCAGCATGGCACAATTGTTATTAACCCCTGCACAGTTCCTGCTCTGGGAGCGAACGTGGAAGCGGCTAGCTCAAGAAGAAGCTAGCAAACACCAAGGTGACACACAAGACCCACTGTATGCGATCCAAGCCGACATGCTAACTGGGAGCGGGGCTTATGGAGCAACGGCAACACAGCTGACCATGCCCATAGTCATTCATCAGTTGTCACAGACTCTTGCCCACAAAGCCTTGTTGTCAGTACCTGAAAAGAAGAAATCTTCCCCATATGCAGCAGTCTGACAGGGGCTGTCAGAGCCATTTGGTCATTTCATCGACCGTCTGTCAGCAGCCTTGAAGAATGCAACTGAGCTCTCTGAAGAGCTCCAAGAGCAAATGTTCTGAACACTTGCCTTTGAAAATGCTAATAGGCAAACTAAGACAATTCTTGCCACGTTGCCCCAGGGAGCAGCAGGTGCCACCCGTGCGGAGCAGTCATCTCAAACAGCTGCTTTTACCGCAATGCTGCAGAATGTCCTGCAACAACAGGGACAAGTCATCGCCGCAGCACTGACCAGAGGGGTGCCCAGCAAGTGGTGCCGTGCTACGCATACAGGACCCCGAAGTGAGAAGGTGCAGTCAGCATCAGCTCCTGAGGAAAGTGGTGCCGCTACTATAACAGCTGGAACTCTGGGACCTCTGTCCCGAGAAGCCTTGGGAGAGGCTGCAGACGCGGCTGAGTGAGGGAGCTGAGGACTTGCCAGATCCAACCAGATCTGTAGCAGGAGAAATAGCGAGACCCTGGGGTGAATGTAACAGCTGCCCTGGGTGGTTGCTAGTGACTTGTGGTGGGTGTCGG
>NW_008236847.1:4092-4762 GCF_000691975.1 Corvus brachyrhynchos
TTTTGACTGTCTTGAGACAAGGGCATTGGCGGACATCTTCGATCGGCTGTCTGCCCATTTAGATCGAGTGAAGGCAGTACGGAGTGTGGCAGTGTTAGGGTGAGAGAGTAGCACACAGGTTCATGTCCCGTGGCAGCATGTGGTGGCCCCTGAGCGCTGGAAAGCGACAAAGCAGTGCTGGACCATCTAACATTCTGAGAGGTTTGCTTCTCATAAGCATCCTAACCGGGTCCCATGCAATGTTGACAGCAATCCAAAAGAGACAAAACATGTGGGTCACCCTAGCTGATTTAACGGGGCAAGACTCCATGTGTTTGAGCCTGGCAACGCCAGGGGACCCATTTCGCACCTGTTTAATTGGGGTCCCATATTTTAACCCGTAAGACTTCTGAGGGATGCTAAACAATAGCTCCCTGATAAGGAACACCACAAACAATGGCAAATGTTCAGGGCTGATCGGACTCAAGCCTGTGCAGCAGCGTGCCTGCTGGCAAGGTGCATTCTTGAAAAGCATCGATGTCACCATGGGAACACCAGAAGAGTTAGATCTACTGGGTTCCACAAACCAAACTGGGGATCGTTACATGACATTCGAGCCTCCCACTACCAGTCAATTAAATGTTAATAGGCGCCTTTGGGCCACTGTTGACCCTCTTGCAGACTGGTTTTT
>NW_008236847.1:4924-5378 GCF_000691975.1 Corvus brachyrhynchos
GCCTGCATCAACTCTTAAATATCACCCACTGCACTAAAACCAGGGTGCGGCATTCAATCCATGAGCTCCAATGTAAAAGAAATGAAGAGCCTGTTTTTGGAGTCGTGGTATAATTTGGCTAGCATCTATGTTTGTCCCTGGTGCTTCAGAAGCCAGGGCTCACGCAGTATTGCATAAACTTGCTTGCTGGGTGAGGGATGAGTTAAACATAACTTCACAGATGCTTGACGAGTTAAGCGCAGATGTTACTAGTGTTAGACATGCAGTATTACAAAATCGGGCAGCTATTGATTTTCTACTACTAGGTCACAGCCACGACTGTGAAGAGTTCCAGGGTATGTGCTGTATGAATCTTTCTGACCACTCTGTCTCAATTCACAAGCACCTCTCTGACCTCCAGAGGGGCCTACACAACCTTCGGGAGACAGACGACCCTATTGGAGATTGGCTTAAG
>NW_008236847.1:5662-5957 GCF_000691975.1 Corvus brachyrhynchos
GAACCTGCCGAGCCGGCAGCCTTGAACAGCCTTGGGAAGAGGTATATACTAGTCAGCTCCCCCGCTGCTTAGAGGCTTTCTCGTGGGAAGGGGGCGTGATCTTTGCAAAGTATAACTTGGTGTAAGTAAACAATAAAACTGGAGCATGATGCTCAAATTGTATCGGTGTTCGTGTCGTGACTCTGGCTGGCTCCCCTGCACCCGGGACCCCCCTCCACCCCCTGCTAAACGTATGTATTAATGTGTGTGTATAGAGTTAGAAACATTAGTTTGGGCATTGAGCTGACGATATGGG
>NW_008236848.1:0-343 GCF_000691975.1 Corvus brachyrhynchos
TCGCCCGTGTTCCCGGAGAAGGAGATGGTTTTAGAGATTCAGGAAACGACATCTCCTGGGTCCCGCTTTCCCTTGGAATGCGCCCAGGACAAGGACGTGGGCATTAACGGTTTGCAGAACTACAGCCTTGGGCCCAATCCTCATTTCTCCCTCGCTCTGGGAACAGGAAAAGACGGAGTAAAATACGTGGAACTTGTCCTACAGCGACAGCTGGATCGTGAAGAACAGGGAGAGCTGAATTTATTCCTCACCGCCATCGACGGGGGGTCCCCACCTAAGTCGGGCACGGCTCAGGTCCGGATCGTGGTGCTGGATGCCAATGACAACGTCCCTGTCTTCGAAC
>NW_008236849.1:0-531 GCF_000691975.1 Corvus brachyrhynchos
ACTGCCCCAAAACCGCCCCAAAACCGCCCCAAATCCGCCCCAAAACCACCCTGGGACCACCCTGGGACCCCAGAACCACCCCAAATCCACCCCAAATCCACCCCAAAACCACCCCGAAACCGCCCCAGAACCACCCTGGGACCCCAAAATCCGCCCCAAAACCACCCTGGGACCCCAGAACCATCCCGAATCCACCCCAAATCCACCCCAGAACTGCCCCAAAACCACCCCAAAACCACCCTGAATCCACCCCAAAACCACCCTGGGACCCCAAATCCACCCCAAAACCACCCTGGGACCCCAGAACCACCCCAAAATCACCCCAAATCCACCCCAAAACCACCCCAAAACCACCCTGGGACCCCAAAATCTGCCCTAAAACCAGCCTGGGACCTCTAAACCACCCTGAATCCACCCCAAAACCACCCCCAAACCGCCCCAAAATCCATCCCAAAATCCACCCCAAAACCACCCTGAGACCCCAAAATCCACCCCAAAATCCACCCTGGAATCTCCCAGATCCCCCCTGGG
>NW_008236850.1:0-281 GCF_000691975.1 Corvus brachyrhynchos
ATTACTGCTTTTTAATCCAGAATGGTCTCTTAACCGTGTGGAACTACTGATGCAAATTAATATTTCTGAGATTCAACCAGCCTGCTCCCCTTTAATACAAACATCCATTGAAGGATGGACAGCCTAGCTGCAAAAGCAAACCCCCCTCAAAGGCAGAATGCAGGGAGACCTGACTAGCATGCTGAGAACAGGACTGGGAGTCCTAAACGGAATTGATTCAGAGATACTGATGAACAAATTGGCCACGGCAACCAGTGACCTGACCAAATTAAAAATGCCCC
>NW_008236850.1:490-1080 GCF_000691975.1 Corvus brachyrhynchos
CTATTTAAACCCGAGAAGCCGTGTGGAATAATGCTACTAAATTAGAAAGAAAGCTCCAATCCTGGTGGACCTTGGTAAATGTCACTTATGACCCAATGACTAACATAGCTACTGCCTTTGTGCTTACTATACGTAATGCCACAGTTTATGTAATTCATCTGATTGTTGCATTGGGACTAAAAAATGAAGGGACAGTTTTTTACCCCTCTCTGAACACAAAGTATGGGCCCAGATGGTAGGAGAAAAATGGCAAACGGTAAATTTAGAATCTTGCATCACATGGGAACAAGGGTTTATCTATAAAAGTAATACACTTGATGCTAAAGACATATGTCTTGATACAGAACAAGGCATTTGTCACTTTGAGGTCTGGAGGGGTTTTCAGCCACTGGGAGCTGGCAGAAGGGGGTTTTACCCCTCGCGTGCCAACACAAAGAAGACCGGAGGTCAACGCTGAAACCCTTCTGGAAGGCAGCATTCAATGCCCAACACACAATGAAAACGGGTTAGAGCTCCTCACCCAGAAGGGTCTGTATCTTTCTGTCACCGTTAAGCAAGCATGCAGGCGAAGGCAAAGAAGTAAAGAGAGG
>NW_008236851.1:0-210 GCF_000691975.1 Corvus brachyrhynchos
TTGTTACTTAAAAATAGAAATACTATCATCAAATACTTACCACAAACATAAAGGTATGAAAATTCAAACAAAATAATTCTTTTTAGTCATAGCTATTTAGTTTTTCTTGTAACTCTAGCTTTTCCTCCTTAATCTGCTTTTCAAGCTTTATCAGAACCTTGGCAGCTTTACTATTTGCTTCTTCTTTTAATTCCATGATTTTAGAGATTT
>NW_008236852.1:0-2122 GCF_000691975.1 Corvus brachyrhynchos
CAGTACGGACCAGTATGGACCAGTACGGGGCAGCATGGACCAGTATAAATCAGTATAGATCAGTATAAACCAATACACACCAGTATGGATCAGTACGGGGCAGTACGGGCCAGTATAAACCAGTATAGATCAGTATAGACCAGTACGGACCAGTATGGACCAGTACGGGGCAGTATGGGGCATTATGGACCAGTATAAACCAGTATAGATCAGCATGGATCGGTACAGGGCAGTACAGACCAGTATGGACCAGTACAGGGCAGTACAGACCAGCACAGGGCAGTATAGACCAATATAGACCAGTACGTACCAGTATGGACCAGTATAAACCAGTATAAATCAGTACGCATCGGTACAGGGCAGTATGGACCAGTACGGACCAGTATGGACCAGTACAGACCAGTACGGACCAGTACGGGGAAGTATGGACCAGTACACGGCAGTACGGACCAGTATGGACCAGTACAGGCCAGTACAGGGCAGTATAGACCAATATAGACCAGTACGTACCAGTATGGACCAGTATAAACCAGTATAAATCAGTACGCATCGGTACAGGGCAGTATGGACCAGTACGGACCAGTATGGACCAGTACAGACCAGTACGGACCAGTACGGGGAAGTATGGACCAGTACACGGCAGTACGGACCAGTATGGACCAGTACAGGCCAGTACGGACCAGTACGGGGAAGTACGGACCAGTACACGGCAGTACGGACCAGTATAAACCAGTATAAATCAGTACGCATCGGTACAGGGCAGTATGGACCAGTACGGACCAGTACGGGGCAGTACGGACCAGTATGGACCAGTATGGGGCAGTACGGGGCAGTATAAACCAGTATAGATCAATATACGCCAGTACGGACTAGTATGGACCAGTACGGGGCAGTACGGACCAGTATAAACCAGTATAAATCAGTACGGATCACTATAGATCAGTACGCGGCAGTATGGGGCAGTATGGGCCAGTACAAACCAGTACAATCTAGTACAAACCAGTACAGACCAATAAGGACCAGTACGGATCAGTACGGATTAGTATGGACCAGTATGGACCAGTACGGACTAGTACGGACCAGTACGGGGCAGTATGAACCAGTACAGACCAGTATGGACCAGTATAGACCAGTACAGACCAGGATAGACCAGTACGGAACAGTACAAACCAGTATAGACCAGTATGGACCAGTATAAACCCATACGAACCAATACAGACCAGCATAAACCTGTACAAGCCCGTATGAACCAGTACAAACCAGTACGGACCAGTACCGCCCACCCACGGCTCCCAGTTTGCACCAGTTACTGCTGGCAGGGGTGTAAATGGTGTGGTGTAGGAAGGGAGACACCAGTATAGACCAGTAGCTCCCAGTAACCCTCCCACTGGCTCCCAGTAGCCCTCCCAGTGGCTCCCAGTAGCTCCCAGTACCGTGGTCCACCAGCCAGGCCATGCAGAGCGAGTTCAGCTTCTCATCGAAGAACTCCACGCCCTGCGGGGAGAGAAACCAGTATGGACCAGTACGGACCAGTATAGACCAGTACGAACCAGTATGGACCAGTACAGATGCACGCAGAGCACGACGAACCAGTACAAACCAGTACGAACCAGTATGAACCAACGCCCTCCCAGTACAGACCAGTGCGCTCCAGTGAACCCACACGACACCACACAACCCCCCCAGTGCCTCCCAGTATATCCCAGTACAGACCAGTGCCCTCCCAGTGTCTCCCAGTTCCCTCCCAGTGCCTCCCAATATGGCCCAGTGCCCCCATACACTGCCATAACTCCCTCCCAGTGCCTCCCAGTATATCCCAGTATATCCAGTTCCCTCCCAGTGCCCTCCCAATATATTCCAGTATATCCCAGTGCCTCCATCATACACTGCTGTAACCCCCTCCCAGTGCCTCCCAGTTCCCTCCCAGTGCCCTCCCAGTATGTCCCAGTACCCCCATACACTGCCATAACCCCCTCCCAGTGCCCTCCCAGTTCCCTCCCAGTATGTCCCAGTACCCCCATACACTGCCATAACCCCCTCCCAGTGCCCCCCAGTTCCCTCCCAGTATGGCCCAGTGCCACCATACACTGCTCTAACTCCCTCCCAGTGGCTCCCAGCGGCT
>NW_008236852.1:5777-6705 GCF_000691975.1 Corvus brachyrhynchos
CTCGTTGACGCAGTCCAGGTTCGAGATGATGTTCAGCCGCACCTCGGGGCACTGGGAGGCAACTGGGAGTTACTGGGAAGGACTGGGAGCCCGCGGAAGGCTCCCGTGGGGGGTGAGGGGAAGGATTGGGAGGGACCGGGAGGGAATGGGAAGCGTTTGGGGCTAGCCGCACCTCGGGGCACTGGGAGGCAACTGGGAGTTACTGGGAAGGACTGGGAGCCCGCGGAAGGCTCCCGTGGGGGGTGAGGGGAAGGATTGGGAGGGACCGGGAGGGAATGGGAAGCGTTTGGGGCTTTGTATGGGGTTGCTGGGAGGGACTGGGAAGGAGCTGGGGGGCACTGGGAGGGACTGGGAGGGGCTCATGGCCTTCCATGGGGGTGCTGGGAGGGAGTGGGAGGGATTGGGATGAACTGGGAGGGACTGGGAGTGATCTGAAGCCTTGTTGAGGATACTGGGAGGGACTGGGAGGGACTGGGAAGGGCTCATGGCTTTGCACGGGGGTGCTGGGAGGGACTGGGAAAGAGCTGGGGGCTGCTGAAAAGGAACTGGGAGGGACTGGGATGAACTGGGAGGGACTGGGAGTGACCTAAAGCCTTGTTGAGGATACTGGGAGGGTCTGGGAGGAACTGGGAGGGGCTCATGGCTTTGCATGGGGGTGTTGGGAGGGACTGGGAGGAACTGGGATGAACTGGGAGGGACTGGGAGGGACCTAAGGCCTTGTATGAGGATACTGGGAGGGACTGGGAGGGACTGGGATGAACTGACAGGAACCTAAAGCCTCGTATGAGCATACTGGGAGGCACTGGGAGGAACTGGGAGGGACTGGGAGGAGCAGGCATTGGTTTGTGGCTCCCCAGCTGTGCCCAGGTGTCCCCGAGGTGTCCCAAAGGCCCTGAGGAGGCCGAGTGTGGCCCCCAGGTGTGCCCAG
>NW_008236853.1:0-1182 GCF_000691975.1 Corvus brachyrhynchos
AATCGGCTCAAATTGACCCAAATTGACCCAAATTGAGCCTGGATTGACCCAAATTGAGCCCGGATTGACCGAAATTGGCCCAAATTGACCCAAACTGACCCAAATTGAGCCCAGATTGACCCAAATCAAGCCCGGATTGACCGAAATTGGCCCAAAATTGGCCCAAATTGACCCAAATTGAGCCCAGATTGACCGAAATTGGCCCAAATTGAGCCCAAATTGGCCCAAATTGACCTAAATCAGTCCAAATTGACCCAAATTGGCCCAAATTAACCCAAATTGGCCCAAATCGACCCAAATTGACCTAAATGGACTCAAACCGAGCCCGGTCTGACCCAAAGCAGCCTCGAGCTTGAGCCGCACCCGCCCCTTTTGGGGTGAAAAACGGGGAAAACGGGAAAAAGGCGCGCTCGGAGCGATTTTGGGGGGAAAAGGGGGGAAATCGGGGCTGTGAGAGGGACCGGGAGGAACGCGCCGGGCCCCGGCGAAGGGCGAAGCTCCCCTCCCCTCCCCCGTCGTGTTTTGGGGCGAAACGCGGCGATTTTGGGGTAAAACGCGGCGATTTTGGGACTCACCGGGGCCGGAAGGGGAAGGGGTCGGACAGGAAGTGAGCGCGACGGAACGGAAAGGGGTGAGCACCGCCGGAAGTGAGTGAGCGCACCGGAGGTGGGCGGTGAAACCGGAAGTGGCCGTTCCGGAAAAAGGAGCCGCCCGGTCCCGAAAAACGGAATTTGGCCCCAAAAATGGGTCAAGGTTCCGGCACCGGGCGCCGGTTGCGTCAGAACGTTCCTTTTTGATGGCAAACTGCCTCTTTTTGGGTCCAAATACTCCCTTTTTGGTGCCGAACCGCCCCTTTTTTGTCAACCCAACTCTATGGTTGCTTCCGGCTCGGAGCCGCTCTAGCCCGCTGGGAGGACCGCCCCGTCCCAGTAACGCTCCCTCTCGATGGTTATTTCCGGTTCGGAGCCGTCCAATAAACGCTCGGATTTGGTTTTATTTCCTTTTTTAACAAGAAAAAGACACGGAATTTCCGAAAAAAAAACCCCCACCCCGAACCGAGTTAAAAACCTGGAGACTCAAGCGAAGCAATGGGTCGGAAATGAGGGGAAATGAGAGGAAATGAGGGGAAATGAGAGGAAATGAGGGGAAATGAGGGAATTGGCGAGGAAGGGAGGCGGCGGC
>NW_008236853.1:1287-3006 GCF_000691975.1 Corvus brachyrhynchos
TCGGGGGCCGGTCCGGGCGTTTCTCGCGGCCCGGAGAAGAAGGGGGGAAGCGCGTGTGGAAAGTGCGGCGCTCAGAAGCGATCCGCCTCAGCTCCGCCCTGGCTTCCGGGTTCGAGCCGCTCTGGCCCGCTGGGAGGACCGCGAGTTCCGTTATCCTTAAGGAGCCCTCGCGGCTCTATGGTCACTTCCGGTCCGTGCCGTTCTCTCGCCGGATCAGCTCCATGGTTATTTCCGGCTGGGAGGCGCTCTGGCCACCTTGGAGGACCAACAGCCCCGATATCCTCAATGACCCCTTCTCAACTCTATGGTTGTTTCCCGTTGAGGGCCATTGGAGCCGCTCTGGCCCGCTTGGAGGACCGCAAGTTGCACTTTTCTAGGCCCAAACTGCCCCTTTTTGGGTGCAAATTCCACTTTTTCGGGTCCAAATTCCACTTTTTTAGGGTCCAAATTCCCCTTTTAGGCTGCAAATTCCACTTTCCCAGCCCAAACTTTCCTTTCCTCTCTCCAAGCTCCTCTTTTTTTTTGCTCAAACCTCACATTTTCGGGGGCCAAACTCGCCCATTTTGGGCCCAAACTCCCTTTTTTGGCCAGAACTCCCCAGTTTTAGGATCCGAATTCCATTTTTTTGGCCTCAAACCGCCCCTTTTGGAATCAAACTCCCCCTTTTTTGGCCCGAACTCCCCCATTTTTGGACCAAATCCCCCTTTTCCCTCCAAATCCCAGCTTTTCAACCCAAATTCCCCTCTTTTTGTGCCAAAACTCCCCATTTTTCACCCAAAACTCCCCTCGTCTTATCTTTTTTTTGGTCCAAATCCCGTTATTTTTTCCTCCTCCAAAATTCCCTCTTTTTTTTTCTTTACATTTTTTTTTTTGCTCCCAACTCCCAAATTTCACCCCAAATTCCCAAATTTTCACCCAAATTCCCAATTTTTCGACATTTCTTTTTTGCTCCCAACTCCCAAATTTCACCCCACATTCCCAAATTTTCACCCAAATTCCCAATTTTTCACCCCAAATTCCCGAATTTCACCCCAATTTCCCCTTTTTCACCCCAAATTCCCCATTTTCCACCCCAAATTCCCCTTTTTTCACCCCAAATTCCGATTTTTCACCCCAAACTCCCAAATTTTCCCCCCAAATTCCCAAATTTTCACCCCAGATTCCCCCTTTTGCACCCCAAATTCCCGAATTTTCACCCAAATTCCCAATTTTTAACCCCAAATTTCGCCCCAAATTCCCAATTTGTAACCCGAAATTCCCGAATTTCACCCCAAATTCCCAACTTTTAACCTGAAATCCCCTTTTTTACCCCAAATTCCCAATTTTTCCCCCCAAATCCTGAATTTTCACCCCAAATTTTGCCCCAAATTCCCAATTTTTCCCCCCAAATCCCGAATTTTCATCCAAATTCCCAATTTTTCCCCCCAACTTCCCCAAATTTCGCCCCAAGTTCCCAATATTTTAACCCCAAACTCCCACATTTTCCCCCCAAATTCCCCAATTTCACCCCAAATCCCCAATTTTTCCCCCCAAATCCCGAATTTTCATCCAAATTCCCAATTTTTCCCCCCAACTTCCCCAAATTTCGCCCCAAGTTCCCAATATTTTAACCCCAAACTCCCACATTTTCCCCCCAAATTCCCCAAATTTCACCCCAAATCCCCAATTTTTCCCCCCAAATCCCGAATTTTCATCCAAATTCCCAATTTTTCCCCCCAA
>NW_008236853.1:12514-13596 GCF_000691975.1 Corvus brachyrhynchos
GGGCTGGGAGGGACTGGGAGGGGACGGGGGGGGACTGGGATGGACTGGGAGGGACTGGGAGGGACTGGGAGGGGATTGGTATAAACTGGGAGGCACTGGGAGTGGACTGGGACAAACTGGGACAAAGTGGGAGGGAATTGGGAGAAACTGGGAGGCACTGGGAGTGGACTGGGACAAACTGGGACAAAGTGGGAGGGAATTGGGAGAAACTGGGAGGGACTGGGAGGGACTGGGAGGGGATTGGGGAGGCACTGGGATGGACTGGGAAGGGACTGGGATGGACTGGGAAGGACTGGGAGGGACTGGGGAAGGGACTGGGATGGACTGGGAGGGGACTGGGACAAACTGGAAGGGACTGGGAGGGGATTGGGATAAACTGGGGGTGACTGGGAAGGACTGGGAGAGGATTGGGGTGGATTTGGGGGGTCTGGAGGAGACTGGGAGGGACTGGGAGGGGACTGGGATGGACAAACTGGAAGGGACTGGGAGGGGATTGGGATAAACTGGGGGTGACTGGGAAGGACTGGGAGAGGATTGGGGTGGATTTGGGGGGTCTGGAGGAGACTGGGAGGGACTGGGAGGGGACTGGGATGGACTGGGAGGGACTGGGAGGGACTGGGGTGGACTTGGACTGGGAAGGGACTGGGAGGGGATTTTGGGGCTCTGAGGCTCTTTTTGGGAGCATTTTGGGGTCGGGATTTTTGGGAGGATTTTGGACAATTTTGGGGGGGATTTTGGGGCTTTGGAGGTCGGGATTTTTCCGGGTGGGTTTTGGGGTCATTTTTGGGGTTATTTGGGGTTATTTTTGGGATCATTATTTGGGGTATTTTTGGGGTAATTTGGGTTATTTTTGGGATCATTATTTGGGGTATTTTTGGGATCATTTGGGGTTATTTTTGGGATCATTTGGGGTATTTTTGGGGCTCTTCTCAGGTACCAAGAACGTGATCAGGGGGTGCCAGGCCTGGGGGGTCCCGATCCTCGTCTACACCAGCAGCATGGAGGTCGTGGGGCCCAACACCCGCGGGGACCCTTTTGTCAGGTACCGACCCCAAAAATGCCCGAAATCCCCCCAAAAATGG
>NW_008236854.1:0-2439 GCF_000691975.1 Corvus brachyrhynchos
GGGGCTGATGTGGGGCAGGTTTGGGGGGAATTGGGGCAGGTTTGGGGCTGATTTTGGGTTGATTCGGGGCAGTTTTGGGGCCGATTTGAGGCAGGTTTGGGGTGGATTTTGGGTTGATTTGGGGCAGTTTTGGGGTTGTGGGACTGATTTGGGATTGATTTGGGATTGATTTGGGGTTGATTTGGGGTTGATTTTGGGTTGATTTCGGGCTGTTTTGGGCCAGTTTTGGGGTGGATTTGGGGCAGTTTTGGGGCTGATTTGGGTTGATTTGGGGTTGAATTTGGGGCAGTTTTGGGGCTGATTTGGGTTGATTTGGGGCTGATTTTGGGTTGATTTGGGGCTGATTTGGGGCTGGGGGAGTCTCCCCCCCCCTCCCATGTCCCCTGCGGGGTTGGGGGTCCCCAGGTTGGGCTTGGGGGCTGCAGGGAGCTGGACTGGGAGGGACTGGGATTAAACTGGGACTGGGCTGGGGGCAGACTGGGGCTGTAGCGGGTGCTGGTGCCGTACTGGAGCTGAACTGGGGCTGTACTGGAGCTGTACTGGGAGCTGAACTGGTGCCGTACTGGGAGTTGTACTGGAGCTGTGCTGGAGCTGTACTGGAGCTGTACTGGTGCTGAACTGGTGCCGTACTGGAGCTGTACTGGGAGCTGTACTGGTGCTGTACTGGTGCCGTACTGGAGCTGTACTGGGAGTTGTACTGGTGCCGTACTGGAGCTGTACTGGGAGTTGTACTGGGAGCCGTACTGGAGCTGTACTGGGAGTTGTGCTGGTGCCATGCTGGTGCCGTACTGGGAGTTGTACTGGTGCTGTACTGGAGCTATACTGGTGCCGTACTGGGAGTTGTACTGGTGCCATACTGGTGCCATACTGGTGCCATACTGGTGCCGTACTGGAGCTGTACTGGTGCTGTACTGGGAGCTGTCCTTGGTGCTGTAGCAGAGCTGTCCTGGGTACTGGTGCTGTACTGGTGCTGTACTGGGAATTGAACTGGTGCTGTACTGGTGCTGTATTGAGAGTTTTACTGGAGCTATACTGGTGCCGTACTGGTGCTGTACTGGAGCTGTACTGGAGCTGTACTGGTGCCATACTGGGAGTAGTGCTGGAGTTGTACTGGTGCCGTACTGGGAGCTGTACTGGAGCTGTACTGGGAGTTGTGCTGGTGCCGTACTGGTGCCATACTGGGAGCTGAACTGGTGCTGTACTGGTGCCATACTGGGAGCTGTACTGGTGCTGTATTGGAGCTATACTGGTGCCGTACTGGTGCCGTACTGGGAGCTGTCCTTGGTGCTGTAGCAGAGTTGTCCTGGGTACTGGAGCCATACTGGTGCTGTACTGGAGCTGTACTGGAGCTATACTGGGAGTTGTACTGGTGCCATACTGAGAGTTGTACTGGAGCTGTACTGGTGCCATACTGGAGCTGTACTGGGAACTGTACTGGTGCTGTACTGGAACTATACTGAGAGTTGTACTGGTGCCATACTGAGAGTTGTACTGGAGCTGTACTGGTGCCATACTGGAGCTGTACTGGGAACTGTACTGGTGCTGTACTGGAACTATACTGAGAGTTGTACTGGTGCCATACTGAGAGTTGTACTGGAGCTGTACTGGTGCCATACTGGAGCTGTACTGGGAACTGTACTGGTGCTGTACTGGAACTATACTGAGAGTTGTACTGGTGCCATACTGAGAGTTGTACTGGAGCTGTACTGGTGCCATACTGGAGCTGTACTGGGAACTGTACTGGTGCTGTACTGGAACTATACTGAGAGTTGTACTGGTGCCATACTGAGAGTTGTACTGGAGCTGTACTGGTGCCATACTGGAGCTGTACTGGGAACTGTACTGGTGCTGTACTGGAACTATACTGAGAGTTGTACTGGTGCCATACTGAGAGTTGTACTGGAGCTGTACTGGTGCCATACTGGAGCTGTACTGGGAACTGTACTGGTGCTGTACTGGAACTATACTGAGAGTTGTACTGGTGCCATACTGAGAGTTGTACTGGAGCTGTACTGGTGCCATACTGGAGCTGTACTGGGAACTGTACTGGTGCTGTACTGGAACTATACTGAGAGTTGTACTGGTGCCATACTGAGAGTTGTACTGGAGCTGTACTGGTGCCATACTGGAGCTGTACTGGGAACTGTACTGGTGCTGTACTGGAACTATACTGAGAGTTGTACTGGTGCCATACTGAGAGTTGTACTGGAGCTGTACTGGTGCCATACTGGAGCTGTACTGGGAACTATACTGGGAGTTGTGCTGGTGCCGTACTGGTGCCGTGCTGGTGCTGTACTGGGAGTTGTACTGGTGCCGTACTGGTGCCGTACTGGTGCCGTACTGGTGCCGGAACTGTCCTTGGTCCCTGTGTTGGTCCCATCCCAGTCCCCTCCCAGTGTCACACTGGTCCCGTCCCAGTCCCGTCCCAGTCCCATCCCA
>NW_008236855.1:1839-2400 GCF_000691975.1 Corvus brachyrhynchos
TTCTTTCTTTTTTCTTTTCTTTTCTTTTCTTTTTTTTTTTCTTTTTTTTCTTTTCTTTTCTTTATTTTTCTTCTTTTACCTTTCTTTCTTTTATGTTTTTTTCTTCTCCTTTCTTTTTTTTCTCTTTTCCTTTTCCTTCTCTTTTCTCTTCTTTTTTCTCCTCTTTTCTTGTTTCTTTTCACTTTCCTTCTTTTATCTTTTTTCTTTTCTTTTCTCTTTTCTTTTCTTTTCTTCTTTTACCTTTTCTTCTTTTGTGTTTTTTCCTTCTCTTTTCTTTTTTCTCTTTTCTTTTTTCTTCTCTTTTCTCTTCTTTTTTCTTCTCTTTTCTTGTTTTTTTCACTTTCCTTCTTTTATCTTTTTTCTTTTCTTTTCTCTTTTCTTTTCTTTTCTTCTTTTACCTTTTCTTCTTTTGTGTTTTTTCCTTCTCTTTTCTTTTTTCTCTTTTCTTTTTTCTTCTCTTTTCTCTTCTTTTTTCTTCTCTTTTCTTGTTTTTTTCACTTTCCTTCTTTTATCTTTTCTTTTCTTTTCTTTATTTTTCTTCTTTTATCTTTTCTTCTTTTG
>NW_008236856.1:0-250 GCF_000691975.1 Corvus brachyrhynchos
TTTCCCATGGGATCTCTCAAATGATTGGGGGACCCAGCTCCCTTTTTATGCTAAGATCCCGGCCAAGGCATCTGTTTTATTTTTCCCGAATCTGGTGGGGGAGGGGTGGTTGTGCCTTCTCTCAGAGTATATATTTCTAAATTTGGCCAAGCCGGAACAGCATCCTCTTCCTTTTCCCCATTGGCTGAGGTACTAAGAAGGTACAGACTTTCTGAAGTGCCTACTCTATGTCCCCCTCTAATATGCACTC
>NW_008236857.1:0-783 GCF_000691975.1 Corvus brachyrhynchos
ATTGCAAAGCTCATGTTCTCCTTGGAGCCAGAAGTGTAATTTGAGCAGTTTTAAAAATGTGAAGCCACACCAAAACAATTTTTCTATGGGTAAAATATCTCTAACTTATCATACAGGCTTCTTACACCTGTGCATCTTCCATCTAGTCTCTACAGCCTTAAAAGAGATACAGAAAACTAACTAGCCATGCTTAGGAATCTTTAAGAGCTGGAAGACAAACATTACTGGGGTTTTGTCATTTGGTGAGAGAACTGAGAAAGTTATTACCTTGTAGTGTGACTGCTCCGCATCATAGATCTTTTTGTCTGACACCACATTAGGTGCAAAGAATTTCGCAAGCTTGGCAAGGTAAGCACCATTTCTTAAGCCTTCTTCCAGTTCCGTAGTTGGGGGCAGCTCTTCGTCCAAGCAGACCTCCATCCATCTACAGAGACATTTGAAAAACATTGTTATTTGTATTTTAATAGGAGTGACAGCTTTTGCCTACAACTATCATACTTTAAATGTCACTACCACAATGTAATTATAACAGAAGGACAAGTGCTAAGGAGAAAGTCCACGTATTCATTCGCATGGCATATCAAAATGATTAGAGAGTCGTATCTGTGATTGTGACCCATCAATAAGCAAACAGCATGCTTTGAGGTATTCACACTCCAAGGGGTCTAACTCAAATCTTTTAAACAGTACTAGACTTATGAAGAAACCATAATTTAAGCTGAAAACTAGAAGAAAATGTGGAGCATTGTGTATTATTGATGTTTACATTTAAAAAAACCCTGT
>NW_008236858.1:0-1002 GCF_000691975.1 Corvus brachyrhynchos
GAAGTTTCCATTTTCCACATTCGTCTGGCCTTCTCCCCCTTCTTACTTCATTCTCTTTCCTCTGTTTCACTGAATGTTGGAGTCTCCAATTTTTCGCTCTTCGAGGCCAAAATTAACACAACCCTTTTTATCCCATTCTCTGCAGCATCCTCAGCCCCCCCGATCTGCCAAACTCCCTCCTCCCATCTCTGAGGCCATCCCCCCGCTGTCCCCCCATCTGTACCACAGCTCTCTCTTCAGGCAATCCCAATGCCTCTAAAACCTCCAAAACAAGTCTCCCATGCATCAGCCCCTTTCCCTCTGAACCAAGCAATCCCCTTTCTTCCCAGATTTTCCCAAAGGCGTGCACCCCTCCACAAGCGTACCTTGAATCAGTAGATGTATTTCCCTTCTTGTGTGCTAAATATTCCAGTGTGCATAGTCCCCCCCATCAAATAAAGCCTACCCTGACATTCTTTTTCCTTGTACACATCTGGAAGAACCATCTACAGATATTATTTCCTTCTGAAAGGGCTCCAGCAAACAAAAGTTAATGGTTCAGAAAAAATCCCTGTCAAAATGCCACTTCTCAGGAGGCTGCTGTGCCAACCTTCTGGTTTCAGGTTTATGAGGGGCTAAGGAGTGGTTTCAGAGTTATTGGGAGCTAAGGAAGGCTCCATCCTGGCTGAGCAGCTGGGATTGCACGTGCAGAGATCAGGCCAGCATCTGCTGAGCACCCCAAATAAATCAGCTCCAAATTCACCTCTGCACCCTAAAGCAGCCCAGCTGAGCAGCTCAGGTGCTCCCTGTATTTCCCAGTGCAGGAGGAAGAGGCCTTGGAGCAGTTTAAAGTCCTGCTTCCTCCCCCCCCCCTCCAAATTAACTGCCCTGACACTAATTGGTATCTCCTCAGTGTCTGCAGCTGCTTCCAAGGAGCTCCAAACAGATGAACTCTTAAACAAGGTAGGGAGCAGCTCTGGGAGAGCTGGCGCCTGGGAACAGAGGAGCAAAGGACAGAGCTGG
>NW_008236859.1:0-251 GCF_000691975.1 Corvus brachyrhynchos
CTTCCTTTGTAGCTTTTAGGCAAATTTCTTTTGGCATCTTTTTTAACTGCAGTATCTTATTGTATCTCAGGTATTTCTCATTCAACAGGCACTAGTAATTCTCATCTGCAGAGCAAAGTTATTGCTTTTGTTACTTGTGATTTTGTTTGAATAGAGGGTCGATTTTGTGCTTGACACTCCTTACAACTAGGGCGTCGATGTTGTGAAATGCCAATTTTCTCACAGATTAAATACTTATATTTGACCTGGCT
>NW_008236860.1:0-1098 GCF_000691975.1 Corvus brachyrhynchos
CCCAGCTGGAATTAAACATACCTACTTTACTACATATCACCAGGTCCCCAAACGAGAGCTCGTGCCGTATAGCACAGCAGAGTTCCTGCCACAGCCCAAAGTCCAGGGCAGTGTCTCTGTCCATGGGAATGCCATGCAGGGCAGCCCAGTCTAATAACTCACAAAGTGAGTTTTCAGGAATGGAGGTGTGCATTATACTGAAAACACCTTTCCAGACCACCACAGCGTCGGTTTGTGAGCTGCTCTTCACCATTTTCTCAGTCCCGTCGGACCTCCCGGTCCCGGGGGGGGAGGAAGGGGAACAGTGTAGCTCTAGAGAAATTCGGCTTGGCTCGCAGAAGCAGGACACTTCGCAGCGTGCAGATCACGTCGGCGTACACCAAATATTAGTGCAGTAAATATTACCATATCCCGCAGCCGCAGGGAGGAGGAGAAGAGAAGATCCAGCAGGCAGGAACTGTACAGCAAGATTGATTTATTTAATTACTTTACAAACTCTTCTATAGACTTTTTTCTTCATAGTCTAATTGGACAAAGGATCAGCCAACCCTTGAGGGTGATTGGCTAGAATCCTAAAACATCCATTGTCAAAATATTTTTCTACTGTACTATATACAAAGCTTTTGCAAGGTCGTAGATGTTCATGGTTTACAAAATGTGAATATCTTCTCTGAGAGAGAAAAGTATCCCACGACTTAGAAAATAGCAAGAGAAATTCTTGTTAGCAGCAATATCGTATCTACAGATGCGTACCATAGAGTGCCAGCAGGCGCGCGTCACATTGCGCACATCCACTTCACCCCTGACGAGAACAAGGTGAGACTGGAGGAGCGTTATCTCCAAAGCCATTGTTTCCATTGCACTCTGGGTACAGCCCATTCCATGCTGTGAGCTTGGCTTCAGGCCCTGGGCGGGCAGCCTGCAGCCAGTCACACCTTGGCACGTGCTGTCAGGCACTGCACGCAGGCCTGGCAGGCTCTGCTTCCCCTCCCTGCACATTGCTGAGCATTCCCAAGGGCAGATGCACAGGGAACAGTATGAAAATGACAGAGGAGTGTTGATATGTGTTCAGCCATCTCTAGGCACAGTGGAAGGGGT
>NW_008236861.1:0-822 GCF_000691975.1 Corvus brachyrhynchos
AAATACTCCACCACGTCCCGCACTGACCACTCCACCGGGTCCACGGCCTTGTCCTTCCGCCCGGCCCTGGGGACACGGGGACAGCGTCACCGGCACGGGGACACCCAGACGGGGGGACACCCAGACAGGGGGACAGGGGGACAGCAGGACACAGAGACTGGGACAGGGGACGCTGCGGGGACACGGTCACAGCACAGCGGGGGGTGACACAGGGACAGGGGGACATCAACGGGGACACGGAGACAACGGTCAGGGGACACTGGGTGGGACATGGGGGGACACAGAGGGGCACGAGGGGACACTGGGTGACACAGAGGGACACTGGGTGACACAGGAGGGGACGGTGGGGTGACACAGAGGGACACGAGGGGACACTGGGTGACACGGAGGGACACTGGGTGACACAGGGGGACACGAGGGGACAGGAGGGGACGGGGGGGGACACAGAGGGACACAGGGGGACACAGAGGGACACTGGGTGACACAGGGGGACACGAGGGGACAGGAGGGGACGGGGGGGGACACAGAGGGACACAGGGGGACACAGAGGGACACTGGGTGACACAGGAGGGGACGGTGGGGTGACACAGAGGGACACGAGGGGACACTGGGTGACACGGAGGGACACTGGGTGACACAGGGGGACACAGAGGGACACAGGGGGACACAGAGGGACACTGGGTGACACAGGGGGACACGAGGGGACACTGGGTGACACAGAGGGACACTGGGTGACACAGGGGGACACGAGGGGACAGGAGGGGACGGTGGGTGACACAGAGGGACACAGGGTGACACAGAGGCACACAAGGGGACGCTGGG
>NW_008236862.1:0-688 GCF_000691975.1 Corvus brachyrhynchos
GGGTTCGGGTTTGGGTTAGGGTTGGCTTAGGGTCAGCGGTTAGGCTTAGGGGTTCGGGTTAGGGTTAGGTTTAGGTTAGGGTTCGGGTTGGGTTAGAGTTAGGGTTAGGGTTAAGCATTAGGGTTAGGGTTAGGGTTTGGGGGTTAGGGTTAGGGTTGGGTTAGGTTTAGGGTTAGGGTTGGGTTAGTGTTTGGGTTAGGCTTAGGGGTTAGGGTTAGGTTAGGGTTAGGGGTAGGGGTTAGGGTTAGGGGTAGGGGTTAGGGTTAGGGGTAGGGGTTAGGGTTAGGGGTAGGGGTTAGGGTTAGGGGTAGGGGTTAGGGTTAGGGGTAGGGGTTAGGGTTAGGGGTAGGGGTTAGGGTTAGGGGTAGGGGTTAGGGTTAGGGGTAGGGGTTAGGGTTAGGGGTAGGGGTTAGGGTTAGGGGTAGGGGTTAGGGTTAGGGGTAGGGGTTAGGGTTAGGGGTAGGGGTTAGGGTTAGGGGTAGGGGTTAGGGTTAGGGGTAGGGGTTAGGGTTAGGGGTAGGGGTTAGGGTTAGGGGTAGGGGTTAGGGTTAGGGGTAGGGGTTAGGGTTAGGGGTAGGGGTTAGGGTTAGGGGTAGGGGTTAGGGTTAGGGTTGGGTTAGGTTTAGGGTTAGGGTTCGGGTTCGGGTTATGGTTCGGGTTCGGGTTGGGGTTCAGGTTGGGGTTAGGG
>NW_008236863.1:0-229 GCF_000691975.1 Corvus brachyrhynchos
CGATCCCACCATGATGCTTGTAAAATCGAATTCCATTTTTGAACTGGGACATGTGCTACCTTTTTGATTTCAGCAGCTAGCCCCCTTATAGTTTTACCATAGTCATCAATTTCCACACAACACTCAGATTCATTAAATTTTCCACAGACTCCCCCTTCGTCGGCCAGTAAATAGTCTAATGCGATTCGGTTCTGATATACAACGGCTCCCACCTTGGGGTGTTGTTTTT
>NW_008236863.1:1824-2619 GCF_000691975.1 Corvus brachyrhynchos
CTGTGATCCTGTGGCCAGATTGAGCTGCATACTGCCTTTTGTACACGCCCCACCTAGAGAGTTTAACTGTGTCAGTCCCACAGGGCACTTTATTTAACCTGTGACACTCGACAGTCAGAATCTGTGCTAAAGAGTCCAATTTTCCCCTTACTCCGTTTTTGTATAGGCGATACCACTCTAAAGAATCCAATTCTATTATACCCAAATTTGTAGCAAGCTCTAAGACACGGCTAGTCAAGTCTTGTTTTTCTTCTAAACACTTTGTACACAAGTCTCTGGGTCTATAGCCCCTTTGGCAATGAGTAACCTGAACCTCATGACAATATTCGCACTCAGAAGAGACAAACAGGTAACATGTACAAGCAATTACGATACAACTTATCTGGTCCCTCCCGGTCATTTGCTGGGCCAGCGCAGTTTTATCTTTAAGTCCCCTGGGGAAGAAGTGATCCTCCACTCAGGTGTCTCTTCTTGAAGTTCTATTTTCTTCACTCGAGAAGCGTGCGTCCAACCTCTCTCTGCTGTCCTAATTGCTGCGTCTGTGGTTAGGAGGATGAGAAAAGGACCTTCCCGGTGAGGTGTGAGAGGGGTCTCCCTCTATGTTTTTATAAGTACTTTGTCTCCCAGTTGTATCTTGTGGATAGCAAATCCCAGAGGTGAATTTTGAGTTACCAGCCCACGCCTTCTCAATTCTTGTAGATTTCTGTTAATTTTTATTAGGTATGCTTGTATTTGTCCATCCTCTATCCCAGGGTGTCCTAATGGCATCACGTATAACATTTCGAAAGGTGACAG
>NW_008236864.1:0-1552 GCF_000691975.1 Corvus brachyrhynchos
TCTCTGGAGAAAAAGAAAGCCGAACACTGCCTGGAAAGCAAGCTGCTGCCTCCCGCTCCCGCTGCTGCAGAAACAGACCAGTTTTATCTCTGTGTCCTCGAAAACATGAAAACAAACTGCAAAACTGCTTTGAAAGTTTTGGTCAGGTTTTTCTCTTCTCAGGCTCAGTTTAAAGGCATGGAAAGGCACAACATTAATTTCTGGGCATAGGGCAGCAACATGGGATACACATCATAAAGTCACCCCAAGACACCATATCAAAACAATTATTTCTCACATGAAGCTGTGTTTAGAATATTAAAAAAATTAACAGTAGCTTCAAGAGATGGTATTTCTGACTACAGCAAACAGGCATGAGGCAAGAGGTGTGTCGTGGTTTGACACTGGCTAAAATGCCAGGTACCCAGGAAAATCATTCATTCACTCTCCTCTGCTATAGCTGAGCAGAGGAGGGGAAAAAACCGAAGGGCTCATGAGTTGAGATAAGGATTGGGAAAAAATATTCTAAGGGTAAAACAGGCTCAAATATAAAGGTATAAAGTAAACTTATTATTAACAGAGTTAGAGGAGGATAACGAGAAGTAAAATAAGCCTTTAAAACCCCTTTTCCCCCCAGCCCCTCCCTCCTTCCCACCAACAGCGCAGGGAGACAGGGAATGGGGGTTTCGGTCAGTTTGTCATTCAAGATCTTCAGTTCACTTATGGAGAGGAGTCTCTCTTCTGCTGTGCCATGGGGTCCTTCCCACGGGAGACAATTCTCTGTGAACTCCTCCAGCGCGGTTCTAATTTCACGTGTATCAGTCCCGCCCGACCTGCTGTAACATGAGTCCCTCCCATGGGCCAAGCAGTCTTCCCAAAACTGCATAGTGTGGGTCATTTTAGTTCATGGGGTGTAGTCTTTTAAGGATAAGCTGTTCTAGTTTGGAAGTAAGGGCCCTCTATCTCTGGAAGATAGAGATAGTCTCTGGAACATAGAGATAATCTCTGGAAGCAGGAGCCCTCTCTGTTTGGGTCTCCCCCTGGATTACAGCTTTTTAGCATCCACCTGCTCCAGCGTGAGCACCTTTTCCCACGGGCTGGGAGTGGATCTCTGCATCCCTCATGGACTTCATGGATTACAGGGAGACAGGTTGTTTTATCACAGTCCTCACCACGGCTTGCAGAGAGATCTCGACTGACGCTTAGAGCATCTCCTGCTCCTCTTTCTTTCCACTGACCTTGGTGCCGCCAAGTTGTCTTTCTCTACATGTCCTCACTTCCTCCTCTTTCTATGACTAGGAGGAAAAAACTTCTGCTCGTAAATACCATTGCCAACAAATTCCCCCAGTTCCAGGGTTTGAACTGCTGCTCCTAAGTGCCATTGCCAACAAATTCCCCCAGTTCCAGGGTTTCTGCAGGGTTTCGCAGCACGGAGCAGTTGATTTGGTCTCGGTCGTGCCCCGGGGAATCGTTTGCCGTGTTTGCCCTGCCGGCCCCGCGGCCCCGCTGCCCCTGCGCGGGCGGTCGCAGCCGCCGTTCAGCGCCTTCCCCTTCATTCGGGGCGCGTAGACGG
>NW_008236864.1:2022-4018 GCF_000691975.1 Corvus brachyrhynchos
TCCAGGCCTTTGCAGATTCTACTTCACTCTGCATCAGGAAGACTCTCGAGCTGAGAGTTTCTTCTGTCACTTCCCTACCTACAAGTCCCTGGCCCCGCCTACCAGCAGATTCACAGGGTCTGTTTGCAAAGACACATTCATCACGTTCCTTTCAACTGTTTCCCTGAAATCACTGTATTGTTACACTGAATTCAACAAATCTTTGCTTTTGATGGATGCCTTTTTCTTGGAATGGACAAGAGACATTCATGTGTGCAAGCCGTGTGCCTTCCTGCTTGTCTGGTCTGAGGGCAAAAGTTGCTTTCTCTGTTCAGCTGTGCTGCTCCTTTCCACTGTGCTGGCTCAAACAATGGACACAGGCACTTCAAACCAGTGTAAGGAGTTGGAAAATTTGAGTGAAAATAGATTATCCAGAACCACCCTTGATCTGTCCTCGATCACTCACTGGACTTGAGGAGATCCTTGAGAAGTGCTGCCCGGGAAGCCTGGAAAACAGGAGTAAATCTGATTTTACCACCCGTGTGCTGTAATGCAGCCTCCAAAAGGAGCGATGCTTTTCTGCACCTGTGCACACACGTGTCTAAAGCACGTGAATCCTCCATTAGCTCCACATTCGTTCTGAGGCTTTGCACCCAACTGTTGATTTGGTCCCGATATTGGTCATTTTATCTTCAGTGGTTGTAAATCAAAGCAGATCAGAGGAAACAAGTAATACAAAATTAAAATAAAAATCCAAGAACACCCACTGTCAACACTGCAGAAGATTTTTTTATAGTATACTTTTTATTAAATCTTCTGTCAGTAGATATGTTCCTCCTAATTCCTTTATGCCTTTTGAACCACAGCTATTTATCATTATTCCTTTTTAGTATTTATTATACCTTTTGAACGCCATGTACAACTGACTGATGCATTCAGAAGTAGTTTTCTGTCCAAGGAGATTAAAAATCACGTTTCTTCATCCCAAAGAGACTAAAGCCGGTGTGTTTGGCGTCCCATCTCACACAGCCGGTCCCGGTATCTCCGCAGGGGATTTCTGCCCTGGGGCAGCCCCGTGGCCATGGTGACACCCTGAAACATAGATTTAAAAGAAACATAAAGATTTTAGTTATAGGCTAGCTGTGTTGAAATTGGTTAGAATAAGAAAGAATTCGATCTGGACTGGAGTTAATTAAAATAGTTAAGAGAGCTCGATTTGAAATGGTTTTTAAGATGTCAGTAATTGATTACGGAATAACTGATGATCTGTCATTTGTGTGTTTGTTTAGCTGTGCTTAGAACGAGGAACAGAAATATTGATCAGTTGGTCTAGGGAACAAGGACAATTCCCAATTTCCTCCCTCTGTGGGAGCCTATTCAAAAGTCACACAAGAGGAAATTTGGAGGTCACTAAAGTAATTTAGATTGTTAACGTTCAGAAAGGCAAAAAAGGTCCAAGTGAGGGAGATGAGCTTACTTCATCGATCTGGGACCACCGACCCAATTCGAGAGCAGCGACTCAATTCAGAGCACGCACTAGGCTTGCTTAATGACATTAAAGCTCATTTCCATACGAAGCGGAGAATGGGAGGGGTCACTGTTATAAATATGTATTTGTATTTTCGATATTCATCACTTTTGTGGATAAATGAACTCGGTAACCGTTCATAGCTGGACACTGCGCATTAGGAAGCTGTTCCACGCCGCTGTCCGGCGCCAATAAAACATTCACTTTCTAACTCTAAACTGTTAGAGAGCTTTTGTCTGTCTCAGCTGGATATCGATATGAGATCGATATTCACATCTTGGTAAATCAAGCCCCGAGCACGGACACTGAGGCCGGTGTGCGAAGGCGTTTGGGACTGCACGGACGTTCTGTAGCAGCAAGATTTGTCTTTATTCTCTCTATCTTTACCCTCTCTCTCTTTACTCTCTCTCTCTTTACTCTCTATTCTCTTTCTCCTTATCGTCTCTCTCATTTCCCCTCTCTCTTTATTCCCTCTCTCTTTACTCTCTC
>NW_008236865.1:0-353 GCF_000691975.1 Corvus brachyrhynchos
TTCCCACATTCCCGTGCCCATTCCCCCATTCCCCCTTTTCCCGCTTTTCCCCCTTTTCCCCCTTCTCCCACGTTCCCGTGCCCATTCCCACATTCCCATTCCCCCTTTTCCCATGTTCCCATTCCCACGTTCCCATTCCCCCTTTCCCACATCCCCTTTTCCCACATTTCCATCCCCATTCCCACGTTCCCATCCCCTTTTCCCCCTTTTCCCCTCCCGCATTCCCACGTTCCCATTCCCACATTCCCATTCCCCCTTTTCCCCCTTTCCCGTGCCCATTCCCCCTTTCCCTTTCCCTTTCCCATTCCCATTCCCACATCCCCATTCCCCCTTTCCCATTCCCCCTTTTCCCC
>NW_008236866.1:0-665 GCF_000691975.1 Corvus brachyrhynchos
CTTTTCCCACCTCAGGAATCCTGGGATTCCGTGCTTGGTGTGCCAGGAACGCAGCTGGTGCAGTAGCTCAGCTTGCAGCTGAGATGAAGGCTGAGCTCTGGGTGGTACCAGAGGCTGTGAACTGCTGAGCCTTTGCCGACCCTTTGGAGAGCAGTGGCACAGCCAGGTGGGTGGACACTGGGCGAGACGGGAGGGGCCGAAGATTTGGGAGGAAGAGCCAAACTTGCACTCTTGGACTGTGAGGGGATAAACCCGAGGGGTTCCCTTGTTGGGGCTCCTCCTCAGAGGCAGCAGCTCAGGCTGTGCCTGTGTCACTGCCCCGGGATCGACAGAACAGGACACTGAGACTGCCGTGGGAAACCAGGGCTGGAACCGCTGAGGAAACAGCGCCTGACCTTGGGACTGGGGGCTGTGGGGAGTCCAGGGGGGCCCGTCAGATCACTGGAGACACTGCTGTGAAGGGGCTCCAGCCCCCACAGCGAAAGTCTCTTGAGGTGAGAGTGCGACAGCCAGAGAATCTTGGGAATGCTCAGACTGGGAAGTTTCCTTAATGAGGGCACCAGGCCCAGCACCACAGCTGGTCAAGGGAGGGGATTGTCCCACTCTCCTGATGTCCAGCCTGAACTTCCCCTCTTCCCTCTCCTCCTGTCCCTGTTCCCTGGGAG
>NW_008236867.1:0-459 GCF_000691975.1 Corvus brachyrhynchos
TGGGGAAAATGTGGAAAAATGAGGAAAAAATGATGAAAAATGAGGAAAAAGATGGAAAAATGTGGGAAAAATGAGGGGAAAAGTGGGAAAATAGGGAAAAATGGGGAAAAACGGGGAAAAAATGGGGAAAAAGTGAGGAAAATGGGGAAAAATGAAAGAATTGGGAAAAATGTGGGGAAAATGGGGGAAAATGAGGGAAAAATGTGGGGAAAAGGTGGGAAAAACAGGGAAAAGAAGAAAATGTGGGAAAAGGTGGGAAAAGATGGGAAAAGAGGGAAAAATGGGGGAAAATGGGGAAAATTGGGGAAAAATTGGGGAAAATGAAGAAAAATGGGGGGAAAATGGGGAAAATGTGGAAAAATGAGGAAAAAATGACGAAAAATGAGGAAAAAGACGGAAAAATGGGGGGAAAATGGGAAAAAATTAGGGAAAAAATGGGAAAAATGTGGAAAAAATATG
>NW_008236868.1:0-3120 GCF_000691975.1 Corvus brachyrhynchos
ATTCCAGCCCTGAGCCCCAAATTCCAGCCCTGAGCCCCCGATTCCAGCCCCAATTCCCACTCCAGGACCCCAAATCCCAGCCCCGGATCCCAAATTCCAGCCCTGAACCCCAAACTCCATCTCCAAACCCCAAATTCCAGCCCCAATATCAGCCCTGAACCCCAAATTCCCACCCCAAATTCCCCAAATTCCACCCCGAATTCCCCAAATTCCACCCCAAATTCCCAAACTCCCAAAATTCCCACCTCAGTATCCCAAATTCCTCAAATTCCTCCCCAAATTCCCACCCTGAACCACAAATTCCCCAAATTCCACCCCAAATCCCAGCCGGAATCCCCAAATTCCTCCCCGAATTCCTCCCTGAATTCCCCAAATTCCTCCCCGAATTCCCCAATCCCACCCAGAATTCCCGGTTTCCAGCCCAAATTCCAGCCCTGAATCCCAAAATTCCCACCCGAGTATCCCAAATTCCCCAAATTTCCCCCAAATCCCACCCCAAATTCCCCGAATCTCACCCCGAATTCCAAAATTCCTCCCCAAATTCCCAAATCCCGCCCTGAATTCCCCGAATTCCACCCCGAATTCCCCCAAATCCCGGCTGGAATTCCCCAAATTCCTCCCCAAATCCCCAAATTCCTCCCCGAATTCCCAAATCCCGCCCCGAATTCCCCAAATTCCACCCCAAATTCTCCCCCTTGTAACCCAAATTCCACCCCAAATTCCCAAACTCCCAAAATTCCCACCCTTGTATCCCAAATTCCCCAAATTCCCCCCAAATTCCCGCTCTGAATCCCCAAATCCCGCCCCAAATTCCCCAAATTCCCCAAATCCCCAAACCCCGCCCCGAATTCCCAAATCCAGCCCCGGTTCCAGCTCCAAACCCCCAATTCCAGCCCCGAATCCCCAAATTCCCCAAATTCCCACCCTGAACCACAAATCCCACCCCAAATTCCATCCCAAATTCCCAAAATTCCCTCCCTTGTATCCCAAATTCCCCCCAAATTCCAACCCTGAACCCCAAATCCCCCAAATTGCCCATTGTGTCCCGAATTCCCAAATCCCGCCCCAAATTCCCCAAATTCCCCCCCGAATTCCCCAAATCCTGCCCCGAATTCCCAAATCCCGCCCCAAATTCCCCAAATCCCACCCCAAATTCCCCAAATTCCTCCCCGAATTCCCCAATCCCGCCCAGAATTCCCGGTTTCCAGCCCCAATTCCAGCCCCAAATCCCCAGTTCCAGCCCTGAATCCCAAAATTCCCACCCGAGTATCCCAAATTCCCCAAATTCCCCCCAGATCCCACCCCAAATTCCCCGAATCTCACCCCGAATTCCAAAATTCCTCCCCAAATTCCCAAATCCCGCCCTGAATTCCCCGAATTCCACCCCGAATTCCCCCAAATCCCGGCTGGAATTCCCCAAATTCCTCCCCAAATCCCCAAATTCCTCCCCGAATTCCCAAATCCCGCCCCGAATTCCCCAAATTCCACCCCAAATTCTCCCCCTTGTAACCCAAATTCCACCCCAAATTCCCAAACTCCCAAAATTCCCACCCTTGTATCCCAAATTCCCCAAATTCCCCCCAAATTCCCGCTCTGAATCCCCAAATCCCGCCCCAAATTCCCCAAATTCCCCAAATCCCCAAACCCCGCCCCGAATTCCCAAATCCAGCCCCGGTTCCAGCTCCAAACCCCCAATTCCAGCCCCGAATCCCCAAATTCCCCAAATTCCCACCCTGAACCACAAATCCCACCCCAAATTCCATCCCAAATTCCCAAAATTCCCTCCCTTGTATCCCAAATTCCCCCCAAATTCCAACCCTGAACCCCAAATCCCCCAAATTGCCCATTGTGTCCCGAATTCCCAAATCCCGCCCCAAATTCCCCAAATTCCCCCCCGAATTCCCCAAATCCTGCCCCGAATTCCCAAATCCCGCCCCAAATTCCCCAAATTCCTCCCTGAATTCCCCAATCCCACCCAGAATTCCCGGTTTCCAGCCCCAAATTCCAGCCCCAAATCCCCAGTTCCAGCCCTGAATCCCAAAATTCCCACCCGAGTAGCCCAAATTCCCCAAATTTCCCCCAAATCCCACCCCAAATTCCCCGAATCTCACCCCGAATTCCAAAATTCCTCCCCAAATTCCCAAATCCCGCCCTGAATTCCCCGAATTCCACCCCGAATTCCCCCAAATCCCGGCTGGAATTCCCCAAATTCCTCCCCAAATCCCCAAATTCCTCCCCGAATTCCCAAATCCCGCCCCGAATTCCCCAAATTCCACCCCAAATTCTCCCCCTTGTAACCCAAATTCCACCCCAAATTCCCCAAAATCCCCGAAAATCTAACCCCAATCCCCAAAAATGCCCCAAAATCCCCGAAAATCTGACCCCAATCCCCAAAAATGCCCCAAAATCCCCCAAAATCTGACCCCAATCCCACAGAATCTGACCCAGCCAGAAAAATCCCAGAAAATCCCCGAAAATCCCGGAAAATCCCGGAAAATCTGACCTCAATCCCACAAAATGCCCCAAAAATTCTCCCCAAATCCCACACAATTCAACAAAAATCCACCGAATCCCAAGAAGTCCCACAAAATCTGAGCCAAATCCCCAAAAATTCCCACCAGATTTCCCCAAAATGCCCCAAAACCCCCACAAAATCCCCCCCCAAAATCCCCAAAATCCCACAAAATGCCCCTAAATCCACCCTAATCCCAAAAAATCCCACAAAATCTGACCCGAATCCCCTCAATTCCCTCCCAATTTCCCCCCAAATCCCACAAAATGCCCCCAAACCCCAAAAAACCCCAGAAAATCTCACAAAATCTGATCCAAATCCCCTCAAATTCTCACAAATTCTCCAAATCCCACAAAACCCCACAAAAATCCACCCAAATCCCCAAAAAATCCCACAAAATCTGACCCAAATCCCCTTCAATTCCCAGCAAATTCCACCCAAATCCCACAAAATCCCAGAAAATTTCCCCAAAAATCCAACAAAAATCCACCCTAATCCTGAAAAATCCTCCCCAAATTCCCCCCAATTGGCCCCGATCTGCCCCAAATGGCCCCAAATCCACCCCAAAAGGCCCCAAATGGCCCCAAATCCACCCCAAATGGCCCCAA